>NW_025964372.1:41582380-42009880 GCF_023055435.1 Haliotis rufescens | reverse complement strand
CGTTAGTCGCCACTTACGACAAGCATAATCGCCTTTTACCGCAAGCATGGGTTGCTAAAGACCTATTCTTCCCCGGACCTTCACGGATTTGGTGTATCGGATGTCCTTTATCAATATATCTAAGTCAATAATAGCATGTCGACCATGTGAAGCCTAAATATTTTTACGTCGTACGTGATGCCGCATCAATACGTAATCCATGGACTGTCGATACACCTTAAAGAGGATAAAGGAAAGAGGCGCATGTTTCTGCTGATTATAGAAACCACAACTCTAACGAACATATATTGTGAAGCTTCTGTATAGATTTTGGGGAAAACTATTTCAAAAGTTAGATATCATCAGCTAAATAGATGTTATCGCGCGAGTGTGTTTGGGGATGGTAAATAACCTGTGTTAGGCTATTGTAGTGAGCGAGCCTTGGCGAGCTAAATACATAGTGTTTATTCCTCAAACATGATACTTACCATCCCGAAACCCACAAGCGTGATAACCTCTGTATCATATAATGTCATTTCTTCAATTCTGTGCTTGAAAATCGCTTTCTATCTCTCACAAATATTACCGAAACATTGCAAGTTTTCCTGGAATGTGCGCATTGATATATGTTACGTCACACGGTAAGTGATGTGTGTCGGTCGGACAGTGCCAGTAGCAAATATAGTTCTAACTAAAATCTGTTTCATATACAGTGGCGAAACAACATATACGCAAAACGACAATTGCCTACACAAATTGTTTTTACTTGCCTTTCACGGCAATCCATCGGTCTGTCCGCTAGAGAAATTGCCCTTTGTCAAAGGGAAGCTACTCTAACCCTAGTAAATGAGACGTCACGGCCACGGTCAGACGTTGTTGACAGTCTGTCTTGTCATAACGTTACTAAGTGCAGTCAGATGTACACACAGCAACAAAACAAAACAAGGTAACAATTCGAACATATTTCGGCCAAATCCATTTGTGGAAAAGGTTCCAAGCCGCAGAGGTCTACAAGCACAGATATGGCTACTGGTCCCGCTTGGCTTGTGCCCTCGCAAAATTATTTCGCAATTTATATCTCCAAAGTTGCCTTAACTTGTAAAATGCCTTAGCAACGTCACAGTTGGACACCTATTTTCAACACATTGGACTGTTCATTTGATAATGATAGCAATTATCCCTGTAGTTTTTCCAGATTCCCGATGGTTAATTCTGACTCGATTGCCGAATGACAAGGGCGACGCCATGTTTGTTCGTAAACACTGAAAGTAGTCCCTACTTGACCTTTAATATTTTCATCTATATCCGCATATTACCCCAACGGTGATCGTATTTATCCGTTGGCTTTTATCCTGCCGAGAGACCCACCCATTATATGATAAACCATTGTGAATTATTTCCCTATAGTGTGACTTTGGGGCGTCAGTTAACAAGTACGGCTTGCGCAATACAATGGACTCTAACCACCACCCCAACCCCCAACCTCTACCCCTCCCAACCAACCCCCTCCCACCCCATTGTTTTTCATTTGGACGATTACATCACATAAAAAAGCCCCTTATACAATTCCCATCTTAGAGAAACTTAAATACGCTTATTATACACTAGCTTGCACATTTCGGGTCACATTTCTGAGATTGTCTGTTTGACATCATCCTCGACTATCCAGGGAAGTATCCCGCCTTCTGTTGTGATAAATACCCTCGTTCCATTCGCCAGCTAAACTTCGTTTAGGAGGTGACGTCACTATCTCAAACTCCGTTATCACTAACTTGCAAAGGATTTCTCTCCCGTGGGGATTCGTTGTAAGAATGTAGGTTCGAATGGCACTGATTATGTTTCTAGTTTATCAGAACCTCCCTTTGCTCGTGGGTTTCACCAAAGTGGTAAAGGTTATACCTGCATCACTTCGGGTTTTCATCCATATAAAGCTGACATACAGTGATGTAACTGAATATTCACAGAGACAGTTAACCACTCACTCACTCACTCAACCGCCTCCGTGGTCTAGGGGTAGAGTGTTCGCCCTGAGAGCGGTTCGATCCCCGGCCGCGTCATACCAAAAGACGTTCAAAGATGGTACTTGTTGTTACCCTGTCTGGCGCTCGGCATTAAGGGACTAAAACAAGGACTAGTCGGCTCGGAGTGTATACTGTGTCTGAGTGGGGTATTTATATTAAACTGCGTCTTGCTCATTGGTTAGACTTGAAACAGGGAACTAAAATCGGTTTTATAAACTATGATACGGAGATCTGACTAGCGGTGTTTCCCCTGTGATCCAAGCATGGAGGTGGTGCCGACACTATATCTGGTATACATCGTTCTGTCCTCAAATGTTGGTAAGTTCTCTTTTGTGTCACCTTATTGCAGATTATACCGTGCAACCGCCACATAATCTCTAATCCACAATTCGACAGGGTTCTATTGTAAGTTAAAAACATTTGAATTTTATTTGCTGTTTTTAATCCAGATTATTATAATAACGGCAGTTTCGGACAGGGTATCCAGTGATTAATATAATGAGCCCACGCTGTCAGGGAACGATGACGTGCAATCAACAAAATCACCGAGTCTGACAACCGATCCATTCACGGTTCTGATTGGTGTCATCATATTCTGATTCATTGGTTTGATTGGCCATATTATCTGAAGTATTTTTAAATCTTATTTTCCAGTCAACGCCATAAAGAGCTCACAAATGACAATGATCTATTTATATGGTACTTAAGTTTAGATGACATTCACAGTGTCGACTTTGATCCAACAGGGTGACGCAAGCCGAACTTAAGAACTATCAACTTTATGCAATCAATAGTACTTGCCTGTGGTCTTCATATTGTGCCCTGACATTAACATTTAATGTAATATGTCAAAGTGGACTGGTTCACGAATCTATAATCTATAAAACTAATCGTCCATCGTTCAGGTTGATGTTTCTTTGTAAGATCAGTTAATGCGCGTCGAGCATTAGAGTGTCGCGTTTACCTTGTAACGGGATATAGTTTTCCTGAGGAAATGATAACAGCTTGACATCCCGGTTTAAAATCATTTCAACTTTACAAGGGTACTTGACTAAGTTATCCTCATTGCCTTTTATGCATAGAAATATGCTCTGAATTTGTTCATTAAATTGACAAAGAGGGTATTTAGCCTTCAAAACTGGCATCCACAGGCGATATGACATGGGAGAGGTACAATGAAATTGTACCACAGTGCTTTGCAGACCATTGTGATGTCATCGGTTACCATGACGCCCAAATCATAATAGTATCACCAATATCTCTGCCACTGGAGCTAGTTAGCTTTACGTTTTATACTAAAAAAACTTGTTAATTTGGAATAATGATTTTGAATGATACATATGAAGAATCTCACCCTTGTGTCGTTCGATATGAAATATATCAACACTCGTTGTCTATAATCTTAAACTATTTACCAACATAGGGTGTTATATATCCTGGAAAAATCATCTCCCGAAAAAACATCAAGTGTTTGAATGGAATTACTGACAAAATGAACTGGGACAAACGAATGAGATCTGCATGAATAACCCTCTTACAATAGGTGAGGTGAAATGGGGTTTAACGTCGCGTCCAATATTATTGCACTTATATAGCGACGTGCATGTACGTGTGTGTGTTTGTGTTGCTGCTTGTACTAGTCCGGACTGATGCCGATTTATAGAGCTAGCTCACTGAGATACCATGCCGCAGTTTAACATGAATACCCCACTCAGACACAGTATACTGACTCCGACCCGACCAGTCCTTGTTTGAGCCCCTTAATGCCGAGCGCCAGACAAGTACCATCTTTTAACGTCTTTCGGTATGACGCGGCCGGGATCGAACCCTGGGAACTTCCGCTCTCCGGGCGGACGCTCTACCACTAGACCACGGAGGCGGCCCCCCTCTTACAATAACAAACCACCACCAATGTATACGGAGGTTGGATTATTCACGATATTGTAGGATGTGTTTTCATCCCAAAACTATATCACTTAAAAAGGAGTGGAGCTCCAGAGTTCAGGTGGTTGTTTCTGATAAAAATCAATATGAGCTCCCAGATTTCACCTGTCGTTGATGAAGGGGCAACTAAAGCCCCTCCCGATGAATATCACGCAGATTCTGAACAGGAGGCTTCAATGAATCCATACGACGCAGCCCCCAAAACGCTCAAGAGGATCAGATAATGACGACCTGAGGCAGAGCCGTCACTGGGTTGCTCTGGAGGTAGGCTGTCACTGCCCGGGATCGTTTGTATGTTT
This sequence comes from Haliotis rufescens, assembly GCF_023055435.1. Taxonomy (NCBI): domain Eukaryota; kingdom Metazoa; phylum Mollusca; class Gastropoda; order Lepetellida; family Haliotidae; genus Haliotis; species Haliotis rufescens. The sequence continues at coordinate 42,005,637 of NW_025964372.1, read as the reverse complement.
GTTGTTTAGCGCCGCACTCAGCAATGTTCCAGCTATATGACGGCGGTCTGTAAATAATCGAGTCTTGACTAGACAATCCAGTCATTGACATCGTGGGAATCGATCAACGCAATTGGGATACGATGCCATGCGTCTACCAAGTCAGCGAGCCCGACCACCCGATCCCGTTAGTCGCCTCTTACGACAAGCATAGTCGCCTTTTTATGGCAAGCATGGTTTGCTGAAGACCACTTCCAACCCGAATCATCACGGGTGCCGTATTCCTCTGCCTTCAAAGCCTTAGTCGTCCATTCGTGACAAGGAACATGCGCCTGCGTTCGTCGAACCAGTTGAATTGTCGCCATTCTCTCAGATCCCAAGCACGTCTTGCCAAATAAACTTTCCAAATGGAAAGTCTGATGGTGATCTGCCTGTGGGAGCGTTTGATGACCCTCCTGGACGCCATTCCTGCTGATCTCAAGATGTTGTGGTGGACAGACGTCAATTGGGTAGGCATCGTCTCTTCAGGACGGGATTCATTTCCAATGGCTCTTGTCCTGCTAACCGAAGCTGTGTCCGTAAAAAACGCTGTAATGTCACAGGAGGTCATCCTGACCTTGGAGTGTCCTTCACAGCATCGGGTTGACAATGTTTGGTTACCAATCGGATGATTACTTAATAATGATACCCAGATAGCTATAAAGGTCGGTTGACCATGTTTGGTTACCAATCGGATGATTACTTAATAATGATACCCAGATAGCTATAAAGGTCGGTTGACCATGTTTGGTTACCAATCGGATGATTACTTAATAATGGTACCCAGATAGCTATAAAGGTCGGTTGACCATGTTTGGTTACCAGTCGGATGATAACTTAATAATGATACCCAGATAGCTATAAAGGTCGGTTGACCATGGAGAGCGTCGATTATATGCAATGTTTGTACCTCTGATATTCTCTTTAGTGCATCAGGGAAACAAGTAAACGTTGCAAGACACTGAATTTAATTACCCAAATGAGAAGCCGAAACATTCAGTCTGCATTTTACCGTTTCCGCGATGAGTTTGGACATTACCGTTTGAACGTACAATGCGAAAGGTCACATCTTTACGATGGAACGCTATTCTTTGTATAATCATCAATAGCATTACAATTAAAAAATAATGGTAATTTGTTTAAATCCATTATCTAATGGTGTGCTTATATTTTACTCAGGTGTATAGTTGATGTCAAAAGAAACGGGTTAAAAATCTCTATTTTTCTGAAATTAATAAAATTTCATTTTCAATTCTCGGAAAATATGATTCATCAATTGATGCGAACGCCCCAACACTGCTCTCACCAATATTGCCAGTTCGGAGACAAATTACAACTTGATATGTTGAATAATTAAGTCTAAGCTTGATAGAGATTTTGCTCAAAGTTGGGAATGATATTCTGAAGCAATTAATTAAAAGCGCTTATCGATAGATTAAAATGCGTTTTTGCGATATGCTGTTTAATGCTTAATATACGCATAGGCGGTTATAGAATTCATCTAAACAAAACATGCAAAAGATACGCCGTATATCTAGAACCGGACCTAAATTTATATAATGTCTTGGATAAATGCATTCTTGTAGTCAGTTGGTTGGTTGGAAGGTTTTAGATATATTCCCATATTTCATCAATATACCAGCGGTGAACATCAGAAATGGCCTCCACACATACAACCATGAGGGGAATCGAACCCGAGCTACCACTAGGCTACCCACCGCCCCCTGACGAAAGTGGCGAGGATTGACGGGTGGTCAAGTTGTGTGAGATAAGACATGAAAACGTCCTTGTTCTATCAACATTGAAACTCTTTGTCAGCAGGACACGAAACAAGGAAGAGGGTTTAGCGATAACTTTCAGGAAGTGTCAGTCGATACCATATCCATGTAACGATACACCATGATTAAACGAAAATCGAGAAGCAGATTAATGAGTGAGTGAGTGAGTATGGTTAAAGCCGCACTGTTCAATATTCCACCAATACAACTGAGTGAGTGAGTGAGTGAGTGGGTGAGTATGGTTTTACGCCGCTTTTAGCAATATTCCAGCGATATCACGACGGGGGACACCAGAAATGGGCTTCACACAATGTACCCATGTCGGGAATCGAACCCGGGTCTTCGGCGTGACGAGCGAACGATTTAACCACTAGGCTACCCGAGCGACCCACCAATACAACTGGGTACACCAGAAATGGGTTTCACACATTGTACCCGTGTACCCTGGCTTACCCATCTATTCTAACCAGGGTCGCCACGGGATACTGTCAGAATACAGAAGTATATAATATCAACCAGCAAAATTATATCTTTCATACCCACGCTCCACTGCCCACTCCGGTAATATTCACATTAAGTCAATTATAATTTTAGTTGGCCCTCGTCCGTCCTTGAAACTTTACCAAGGAAACATAATGATAACATGTATTTGTAACTGCACTGGCTTATTGTAACTACTGTCATAAAGTAATGAATGAATGATGTTCGATAAAAATAAGAACAGTAAAGCTGTTTGCCTATTGATGATGTGTACATGTCGTCGGGTGTGATTTCGTTTGTCTGCCATTCCGTTTCGGTTCGACAGTTGTATGCACCCGGTTCATACTTTTTTTATGTAACCACGTGCTGTCCGTGTGCGTCTGTTGACAAACTGCCATTCCTTTCCTAAGACTATGATGATGAACAAACTGCCATTAAATGGTCTGAATAACTGCCGAGGACTTTTTCGTCTTCTTTTCAACTACCGTTGATGCTATTGCCAATAGGTCATGTGCAATGTCGTGTTATTGGGGTATCTTTAACTCGCGTTGAACGCGAAAGAAGATACCAGATGAGGTTTCTGAAATAGATGATCATGAAGTAAATAAAAACAGATTACGTTTTGAAACGTAAAATGGAACCACACTCGCAAAACACAGTTTGGTCTAACGCCGCTTTAAACAGTATTCCAGTTATTCACGGTGTGTCAGCTTAATGTGGGAGAAAAGCCCGAAGTAATGCACGTCTCAGTCGTTTACCACTCTGGAGGAACCCGCCAGTATGGATATTGTCCTGACGTACCGAGAAACAGAACCTGGGGGAGTATTGGGATTCGAACGCAAGGTCATAGTATCTGGCTCCCTCAAGGGAGGCAACTCTGCACAGCGAATGTAAAGCACGGACGGACGGACGGGTATTATATCATAATTGTTGTAACAACAATGCTGCAGGTGATCCAAAATTGGATTTTCACCACTAGTGAGTGGGTATTGTTATACGCCGCATTTAGCAATTTCCCAGCAATATCACGACCTAGGATACTAGAAGTTTGCTTCATACATTGTAACCATTGTCACCCGGGCCTTCGACAAGACGAACGAACGCCTTAACCTCCATGCTACTTCATTTTCACCATGACGTGACTGAATTGATGTACTAGAAACCGTTATATCGTTCCAGGAGTATTTGGGATCATTTCCAGATGTACCTTGAAGAAAGAGGACAGTTTAAGCTTCCAGTGTCGCAAACATCACGTGATCTACGACCCAATAATATCGCTGGGCAGGAGTGACGAGCACCCCTGCATGGCTGGCCCCGATGACTGTACAGGATTGAACAGGGAGCTCCTGAGGAAGCGCAGGAAGTGTTTCTGGAGAAGACGCTGTTCCTTGCAGTGGAAAACGGGCCAACCCATTAAGTCTTCAGACCAGGACAGATGCATCGACAAGATACCAACCTATGTCGCGTATGACACCCCCAAGTGTATTTTGAAAGGTAGGTGGCCTGCCACGTCTCTTATAATATCAACATTAATCTTTAATCAGTTACTTTGTCTGTGTCTGCATATTGTGGTCTGGTTCAAATTGCGATTACTGAAACAGACAGTGGAGACGTGCTTCTTTACTAGCTTACTTGCGTTTTTGAACGCATCACCTTACTTTAGAACCCAGTATGTTCCTTCATGGCGCATTTAGGGTGCGTGTGTGTGCGGGAAGGGGGCAATGAATAACACAAACCAGACAGAGGATTATACTTACATTTTGAACTAGAATGAACACCAAACAATGAATGATGGTTTTGCTTCGGCTTTTTTTTAACCCTTTAGAATTTGGAGAGAATGTTTTACAGTTATCGTGTTGCAAAGTTAGGATAGATTTATGGATGAGGAACTTTTTTATTACAACTGCGAAATGTTGTGATGCAGTTTATTGAATTGGTGCCTGCTCACGCTCGTATTGTGGTCGTGCACTGAGTCGGGCCCACTCCAATTAGGTGTTCATCCTGCTGCTCAGGGAGAAGGTGCTGAAAGGCAAGCTCGAAGTGCAGTCTCAGACTTTTACCATCCAACAAGGGTGGCCATGATGCTGATACATCTAGGAGCATAATTGGGGCGAACTGGGATTAGAACCTTCATAGGTTGTTCGCAGGCCTAAGGGACGCATCTAGTACATGTATAGTGAATGAGGTGAGGTGAAATTGGGTTAAACGTTGCGTCCAAGATTATTGCACTCATATAGCGACGTGCATGCACGTGTGTGTGTGGCTGTTGGTACAAGTCCGGACTGATGCCGATTTATAGTGCATGCTCACTGAGATACCATGCCGCAGTTTAACATGAATACCACGTTTCTTTAACGAAATCTTTAACGCCGAGCGCCAGACAGGGTAACAACAAGTATCAGCTTTTAACGTCTTTTGGTATGACGCGGTCGGGGATCGAACCCCGGACCTTCCGCTCTCCGGGCGGACGCTCTACCACTAGACCACGGAGGCGGTCCGTGTAGTGAATGAACCCGTGCTCGGGTGCTCACCTTATATTACCTTTTGCGCTTACAGCAGATACAAACTTTTCATTTCCCACTCTCCATTCAAATCATGACTCATTTTGTTAAAAGAAATTATTAATGCTTCGATGTATTTGTTTAATAAATACATTTTTGAAAGAGTGGGGCGGTCGGGTAGCCTGGTGGTTAAAGCGTTCGCTCGTCACGCAGAAGACCCGGGTTCGATTCCCGACATGGGTACAATGTGTGAAGCCCATTTCTGGTGTCCCCCGCCGTGATATTGCTGGAATATTGCTAAAAGTGGCGTTAAACCATACTCACTCACTCCCTCAATAATGAAAGATCATTTACCAATGCACAAAAGGAAGAGAATTTATGGATGTTAAAATCTTTATCATGAGGAACACAACGTTTCGGAGTATATGCTTACTCCTTCATCGGGTTAGATAATGCTATGAGGTAGAGAGCATATATATGTGCATGTAAGCACAACAAAAGTAATAAGATAACAAAAGGTTGAAACGCATCAAGGGAAGCCAATAAATAATTGGCGCTAAAAGGTGATTAGCGATAAACAATAGAGGCCAACACTTTCCATCTGCTTGTATGTTTTCAGCCAAGGTGTTCAGCATGTGCGACAATAGTGTGAAACTGTCTCAAGCCAAAGAAGGCATCATCAGGAGCCATGACCTGTTTCCGGGTCAGTTTCCTCGACTGGGTAACACCACCTGCACCCAAATTTTAAAACTGAAGGCTGGACATCGGCTACACCTGTCAGTGGACCATCTCCGGCTGGACGCGGTGGACCGTCTGACCGTGCGTCACTTCAGGGGCGCGAAGAAACTGGAACTGATAAACTCCAACAGTCTAAAGAGCAAACAGTTTGATGTTGTCGAAGGATATCTGAATATAACGCTCAAAGTTTCAAGCAAGGGATTGGTGGAAGAGGGCGGCTTTATCATAAGATTTGAAAGTGAGCTTAAAAATCCCTCATAGTGCTTCGAGGATAGAATAGGTCCACAGCCGCGTATGTTTGTTGTAAGAGGCGACTTAGTGGATCAGGTTGTGATTGTGTGAAAGTTTTCCAGAACGATGAGACTCGGTGCTCATGATATCATTTTTTCATCATCTGGTCTAGACGTATATACGGACTGTCGTTATAGAGCTGGAATATTGCTGATGGCATGTCAGCTTAATGTGGAGGAAAGCCCAAAGTGATTCAGGTTTTACACCTTTACCACTTTGGAAAACCCACGAGCACGGGCATGGTTCTGACAAAGCTATAAACATATTTAGCGCGAATCGGGATTTGAACCCACAGCGACTCGGGCCTTCTAGAGGTTGGGTAGCCTAGTGGTTAAAACGTATCGTCCGCACGCCTAAAGTCCGTGTTCGAGACCCGGGTACGAACTGTGAATCCAATTTCTGGTGTCGTGATATAACTTGACACCCGGACACCCACCCTCCAGACGATACCTATATAAGGTCTACATAAATAGAAGGGGATATTCCAATAATTCGTTAATCCGGACATTTGTCAATCCAGACAACTCACCTTGAAACGGTACCGTTCAGGTTAACGGATTTCACTGTATATATTATTTTCATGCTTGCAGATATACAGATGTCTTCATCTGCGCCCCGCACAAGAGGGTTTACTGTATCAAATGAAGTCATAAGCAAGGGACCACGAAAACCAAAATCAAAATGTAAGTCAGTTCATTCATTTCCTTATTGTACAACACACCGAACTTCAGTATTCCGTCATTTAATTCTTCGGTCACCGCTTCAGGACATCAATTCTTTTCTCTGATAGGAGGAGTTGGACAATTTTTGACATCTGTTCCTTGGGACATCCATCATATACAGCAAACTATACATTTGTTGTTAAATACCTACAAAACTATTTTTCTCCAATATTGTCTGGAAAACTTATGTTCTTACGGAAATTTCAGAAACATTGGCACAATCACTTCATAAGTCACATAAAGCAAGATAAAATCACATGAAAGTTCGAAACGTTTGAGAAACAGATGGTGACTAAGATGAACTCTGGTTTCAGATGATGCTTCCGTGGATGAACGCATCATCAGGTCAAACTCACCCATGACTTTCACGTGTCCCGCCTTCCACATCCTCTACAACCCAATCATCATGGCTGGGGTCAACAGCTTCAGAGGGCGCATCATGTCTACTTCCAAAGATTGCCATGGGCAGTACACTGGCTTGATCACAGAGACCAACAAATGCTACTGGAACCAACAGTGCCAGATTGGCAAACGATCAAGCATGCCCTTGACAAGAACCTTTGAACTGAGGTGCCTTGCACTCATGCCTGACTACTTGTCCACAAAGGGTTATGAGTGTGTCGCTAAAGGTAGGCTCTCGTGTATCGTTAAGTGCAGGTGGTTTCACTAGATATCGATATACCTCGAGGGGATTCCGGGTTAGAATTGGTCGCCAGCAACCTATGCTGCTCGTAAGAGGAGGCTAAATGGATCGGGTGGTCAGGCTCGATGACTTGGTTGATTCAGGTCATCGTGACCCGACAGCATTGTAAATAATATCACTGATCTGTCCGGTTCAGATTATTTACTGAACCGCCTCCATATAGTGAGTGAGTGAGTGAGTGGCGTTTAAAGCCACTGTGAACAGTATTGCAGTAATAGCAGGGCGTATCAGCTTAATGTTGGTGGAACGCTCGAAGTGATGCAGGTCTCAGACCTTTATCACTTTGGGTAGAGTGCTGACAAACCAAAAAACATGAGCAGGGCGAAAGCTGGAATAGGAGAAACTTTATGAAGAAAGAAGATATGGTTACACAAATACATAAGAAATAGTTGATAGTTTGACATGGATGTACCAAAGACATCACAAAAGTAGTTATCTTAGTTTTCAACCAAGGCTGATGTTGGATGCAGCTTGAAACAGAACATAATTACAATCATGTATTTGCATTCAAAAACTTTTCAAAAATGTTTCACAAACGTATTCAATACAGGTCAGAGTGAGTGAGTGAGTGAGTGAGTGAGTGAGTGAGTGAGTGAGTGAGTGAGTGAGTGAGTGAGTGAGTGAGTGAGTGAGTGAGTGAGTGAGTGAGTGAGTGAGTATGGTTAACGCCGCTTTTAGCAATATTCCAGCGATATCACGGCAGGGGACACCAGAAATGGGCTTCACACATTGTACCCATGTCGGGAATCGAACCCGGGTCTTCTGCGTGACGAGCGAACGCTTTAACCACTAGGCTACCCGACCGCCCCCAATACAGGTCAGATCTGTTCCTTCTTTGCAGCCAACGTTTTCGACATGTGTGACAAAACGTCCGTCATTACCACACCAGAAGGTCTGATCAAGAGCCACACCAACTACCCATGGCACTACACAGCACGACCAATAATTTGCCGAAAGAAACTCCGAATCAACCCAGAGTATGGCCTCCATCTTTACACAGACGAAATGGACCTTGACCCGTCCACAAGGGGAGATAACTTGAAGGTATTTCTCTTGCGGGGAAAGAAGGAACTTATCAGAAAATATGTGGGGGGACGACGAGTGAACCTCCACATTTTGTCCGGAACTGTTGAAGTCCAGTTCAGAGTGTCCAGGCGATCAAGAGGTGGAAGAGGATTCATTCTGCGATTTAAAGGTAGGTAGTAATAGTCACAAGCAGAGAAGTACAAACGTACTTATTGAAATGTTGATCCTGGCATAGGTGTGTGTGTGTGTGTGCGTGCGTGCGTGCGGGCGTGCGTGCGTGCGTGTGTGTGTGTGTGTGTGCAACATCATGCGGGTATGTTATAAAATACGAGGTGGGAGTCTAGGTAAGGCAAACCAGTGACCAGTGATGTGTGTGTGTGTATGTGTATGTGTGTTTGTGCGTGCATGTGCGTGTGTGTGCGTGCGTGTGTGTGTATGTGTGTGTGTGCGCGCGTGTGTGTGTATGTGTGTGCAAAATCATGCGGGTATGTTATAAAATACGAGGTGGGAGTGTGAACGGCTATCGGGAATATAGATCGGATGTAGTGCGGACATTTATGCTGGATATCCGCCCTTGTCCCTGTGGGGTTGTCAGGTAATACCTGGTCCTACGGAATCTATGTTGGTCATCACGGTCATCATGGTCATCATGGTCATCATGGTGACCATGGTGACCTGTTGCCTTACGTATGGATCGCTGCTCATAATATTAATCACTGGTGTGTTTGGTCCTGGATTAATTATGTTCATTAATCTGGTCAATTAGTACGGCATTAAACAAACAAACAAAAAAGAAACCTACAAATGACTAGTGATGCTGAATACTTTTAACGTCCATTTGTTACAGGTATTGTTAAGCCACAAGTCAATGTTAAAGAGGCCCATGGTATGACCAACGAGGTGCCTGTTGTGAAGATTAAACGACGATGCAGGAGCAAGGATATACGTACGAGCCATGAAATACGTTACTAAAATCCCATTTTCTAAATTTGTCCTTAACAAAATAAAAAAATATAAAATCCATATATGTTGCGAAAGTTTGATATTTTATTCTTCAAATTATGTATTTATTATTATAACTTGTAATTAACTACTTTTTATAAGCTCGTGAGCATGAGTTTGATTCTCCAATAAGCGCATGTTTATTCACATATTCATCACTGAGTATGTTTTATCATTACATCTTTTCAGGTACAATTTTATACGAAATGAGAGGGAAGATAGTTGCCACGGGAACCAGATGTATCGGAGGGAAACGGAGTCCAAAAAGGAAGGGCCGATTATCAAGATCACCTCGAACTCGACATTCTCGTTATAATCACGGAAAACGGCGCCATTGAACGCCCTGAACGATCAGTGTCATTATTCTTACCTCCAAAATCTTACATGGTTATGAATTAACATTTACTGAAAAGACATTCCGCTGTTTCGAAGTTATACGGTTGAGCTATAGAAGTAGTGGACATTGTCAAGCTGGTGACGTCATCATCCCCTTTTGCGCTATCGGTACTGTAAGTGTCTGCTTGTCATTGGATGTGGTGCCGTTTCCTGCAAATCGGGAACCTCATACCAGAGTGAGTGAGTGAGTGAGTATGGTTTTACGCCGCTTTTAGCAATATTCCAGCAATATCACGGCGGGGGACACCAGAAATGGGCTTCACACATTGTATCCAGGTCGGGAATCGAACCCGGGTCTTCGGCGTGACGAGCGAACGCTTTAACCACTAGGCTACCCGACCGCCCCTCCTCATACCAGAGATACAGTTCCTCGGATATCATCGTGTTTATATGAGTACTGTTTCGTCTGTCAAAGGATTCCGGTTTATAGAGAGATCGGTTTGTAGAGAAATCAACTTATAGATAGGCACACGTTTACATTGTTGTATGCTGTTACCCCATCTGTGCCCTCCAGTATGTTTGGTTGTTGCCCTTGACAATCTCCCTTGGAGGCAAAGGTTGTTTCCACACAAGGAAACCAATTTGTGAAGACTCCGCGTCGAGTCCACAGTCGTGGTTGGTTTGGTTGGTTTGTTGTTTAACGCCGCACTCAGCAATATTCCAGCTATATGACGGCGGTCTGTAAATAATCGAGTCTGGACCAGACAATCCAGTGATTGATATCATGAGCATCGATCCACGCAATTGGGATCGATGACATGTATCAACCAAGTCAGCGAGCCTGACCACCCGATCCCGTTAGTCGCCTTTTACGACAAGCATAGTCGCCTTTTACGGCAAGCATGGTTCCTGAAGACCTATTCTAACCCGGAATTTCACAGTCGGGATGGAACATTCTCATATGTAACGTACATGAAACGTAGATGTAACACCACTCATTGGTTCGGTACAAAGATACTCACACATGTACTTTGTCATCAGACTGTTACGCCTGTCTAGTTTGTCGTATATAGAGACAGAGTTGTAATTTTTTCAGAGATCGACCGATCTCGCCTAAAATCAGAGAAGGTGTATGCAATGTTTAAACCCTTGTCATATAACGCCTTCATTCAATAATCTCGTTCTGCTTCATGTTTACAATGATACACTGCGTTCCTGTGCGTCACACCCTGAAATTGTTTTTTTACGCCTACACAACAATATATGTTCCTAGGGTATACCTAGTGTAACGTAATAATAATAATAATAATTTATGCATTTGTATAGCGCAGCATTCACTGTTCATAAGTGCTCTGTGCGCTATGTTCATCTATGATCTCTTATGCTAAGGTTCTGCCAAAGTTACATGAATTTACACTGCCTCTTTGTGTTCATATTGAAATACATTTGTCTTTGTTATTGTTTTTTTATTACGCAATAAAAAAAATCAGCAATTCATGATCGTTAAGCAATTTTATTAAAAGAAACAATGAAGGCAAAGCGAACACTTTTGACTTGGTTGAGCTTCATCTTCATCAAAACATCCATATTGACAGCGCTATATACAATAAGAAACATATATACTGATAACATAGCATCACGTGTGACGGGAGGACGGGTCGCCCAGTCGCCTGATAACGCCTAAGACCATGTTTCATGAATGTCCGCACTACTTTTTTCACGAGAGCCGTTCACACTTCCGCCTCGTATTTTATAACATACCCGCATGATTTTGCACACGCACGCACGCACGCACGCACACACGCACACGCACACACCAGGGCGTGGTGCGTTGGCCATTTCAGGGGTCACTGGTTTGCCTTACCTAGACTCCATTATTTACAGGGGCGGTCGGGTAGCCTAGTGGTTAAAGCGTTCGCTCGTCCCGCCGAAGACCCGGGTTCGATTCCCGACATGGGTACAATGTGTGAAGCCCATTTCTGGTGTCCCCCGTCGTGATATTGCTGGAATATTGCTAAAAGCGGCGTCAAACCATACTCACTCACTCACTCCATTATTTGCACGCCGTCGTCGTATGGCCGAGGTATTCCAGACTGGGACATACAACAAATTACAAACTGAACTAAAAAAAACAGCTTAAAACGACGTAAAAAGCAAACTAATGTTATTCAAGTCTATTTGCACATATCTAAATGGAATTTCCTGGATTGCTCATTATATATAAAGTCTCGGGCATTACAAATCTCGCGAGAAGAAGCAATGTTTTCTCTCGTTCAACCCTATACCCCATCCAGTCATACGTGCACGCACCTACGAACGCACGAGCACACGTACGCTCCCACTTGGGCGGATGAACACAAGATTTTCCACTACCAGAATAACTAAACACATTGAAATGTAGAAGTGAATTTCATGTACTCGCGTCTGTGCCCAGTAATGACAATTCTTCATGGTGTGTTATTGCTCTAAGAAAGCACTGCTAAGTGATAGAAAAGGACTCAAGCATCATTGTGATGTTGTCAGTATTCATATTAATCGAGCTTCAAAAACAGGATTGAGAAAATCCAGCAAACTCATCTTCCCGAGGCAAAGGAGTTAACTGGCCATAAACGTCCAGATTCCTGCCCTATCGAACTGGGTTGGAATTTCGAGGTTCGATGTTGCGCCACCATTAGCGAGTTATGTCCCTTCTATGTCCCTCCTATTGACCAATCACATTCCACTCGTTATATCACTTGCGTTTTCATCATACAAAATGGCGGCGCTCATTCTTGACGATCTGGCCATGGTCGATAATAAAGATGATAAAACGTGTCTTACATCGCGAAGCGTTTGAAATCACTGTAGCACCTTGATTAAAAACATAAATAAAGATTTGGAAAATATCTGCTAACGGTACACATGCTCTGCATATCCTGCAATCGACCGAAATCTGAACCGCAGTCGCCATGTTGTTTATGAACCGAATGTCGAGTTCGTTACTTTGATTTTGATTGGACTATGTACAGCTTTAACTATAAACCCATAATTCCAGCCTAGTTCGTCACGGGTGGAAACTGGATTTTTTACAGTCAGTTAACTCGCTTGCCTCGGGAAGATGCAGCAAACTATGCTAATATACAAGCGAATGCATTTAATCCTACTTTCAAAATGGAAAATAGGTCTCCGATTAACATCATTCACTGAAAATAATCCTTCTTTAATATCACAACAACTGATTGTTTCTAATATCTCAAATTACCAAAACAAAAATCAAAGTAACCCAAACGAAAAATTGGCCTTTCTGACACCTAGGTTATACCGTTTCATTTATTACCTATTCAGCTGCAATGGTTTACTTATACATTCCGGGTAAAATCGTCCAAATTTACACATTTCCGGTTTAACGGATTCTTTATCTTCCTTTTTTTCCGTTAAATTTGAAAAGCCTGTTTGTCTCACGGTGCTTTAACCAGCGCCCCACGGCGTAAACACTTACAATGTACACGTCCCATGTCACATTATATATCTATTGCAACTGAATTACACTTTTTTGGCAGATTTAACAGGACGCCAATTGTTAAAAGCTAGTTTGTAATTTTAAGCTATAAAATCGTATGCAAACAACATAGTTGTTTGATTTAATGTCATTACGCTATTTCGAATCACTAGGGGAGGGCAGGGCAGGGCAGAGCAGGGCAGGGCATGGCATGGCATGACAGGGCAGGGCAGAGCAGGGCAGGGCAGGGCAGGGCAGGGCAGGGCAGGGCAGGGCAGGCAGATCAAGGCAGATCAAGGCATTGTAGGTCAGGACTAACTTTCCCTTCATATGAACACCTGGTGTCATCTGATTTTAAGTGATCCTTTAACCTAATTTCTACCACTCTTTTGGCTCTTACGCCAAATGGAATCTGATTCTACCGATTATCGGGGACTGATCATTCTCAGGCGTTGAAGTATTTTATTAACCCAAGTTGATATAATAATGTTGCGTTATACAAATAGTGATTTATCCATGTACTATCTGTTGTTGGGCAAAGACATTAAAATTGCCCCCTATTGTGTTGCAAAACGAAACATTAGTCCAACGTTTTTGCTGTTCTTACAGACGTCAGAATCTCTGCACTTGTACACATCAGTCGTAATTCAAACTTAACATGTCGTTTTGTTTCAACAAAATCAGTAAATTCGCTATCGTGTCACTGGACTTCTGTTCCATCACTTGATTGTCTGGTTTGTTTACATGTCGCTGTCGCATGGCAAGGGTGCTGTAGGGCAAGGCCAATAAACTACAAATTCCCCTTTTAACAAATATCTGTTGTCATCACTGATTTTCATTAGGGACCTGTAATATTATGTTCGCCGCTACCTTACGACCAATGGAATCGCTTACGACCAATGGATAATCCAGACTGTTTATTCTCTAGCGTTGTCGTTGTATATTTTGTTTTAGTCTAGATTTAGTGCTACCATTCAAGAATGTATACTTCAGGAAGCATTGCCGTTTGACATAATTTCCAGATTATGTCCGTGAGTAATTGTGTCACTCGCGATTATCAGCTGAAACATATACATGTACTATATGGCGTAAAAAGCACCAACGATGTAAAAAATCTATTCATGGATCAACCAAAATCAGTAGTTCGCGAAAAGGGTAAGCATGGCCCGCTCTAATGTTAGCACCCGCCATTCACACATTTATAACTACGCACCTAACAACGCACCCAGCAATGCTCCTGCCATGTTGTGGCGAAATCTCGCGTTCTCGCGATCTCGCATTCTCGTGTTTTGGGCATATTTTTAGCTCGTTTCCAAAGGTCGAGATCTCGAGAATGCGAGATCGCGAGAATGCCCCTTACAGTATTCCATACTCAGTTGTGCATTTTTCTAGTTAAACATATTTGTATCCAATAAACAGATATGATTATTTCAACACATGTTCGAAGCAAATGCTAACTTAAATGATATTTTTTTCTAAGATATGATTTCAAATGGCAGATTTACCAGACATTTGACAGTTAAACATGTTCAACCCATGAATGCAACGAGTGCAGCTTTAATTGAAAAGTCCGATAATTAGGATAAACAGCAGCAAGTGTGGAACTCTGCCTTGGAATGCCAACATTGCTCGTCTTATCAAACTTACGACCCGCGGGGCTAGTTTCTCGCAGAAACAGAATCTAGCATCGCCAGACAGTGCTGACACATAAATCGCAATGTAGCTCAAGGGATATAAGGAGGATGTCTGTTCCAAAGTATACTCCCACTTTCGTCGGAATTGTACTCGTTCTGCTTCTGTGTCTTGCTGTGGAAGGGAAAGGGAAAGGGAAAGGGAAAGGGGCAAAGATACGACCTGAGAAGCGTAAGTACTCACAATCTTGACTTCACTTCTTATACTCCCAAAACTAACAAAACTCAGATACACGACGTGCACAAGAGATATGGAATAGCATCAACTGTGGTACGTTTGTTTGTTGTTTTACACCGCACTCAGCAATATTCCAGCTATATGACGGCGGTCTGTAAATAATCGAGTCTTGACCAGACAATCCAGTGATTGACATCATGAGCATCGATCTAGGCAATTGGGACCGATAACATACATGTACATCAACCAAGTCAGCAAGCCTCACCACCGGACCCGTGAAGATCCGGGGCAGAATAGGTCTACAGCAACCCATGCTTGCCGTAAAAGGCGACATTGCTTGTCGTAAGAGGTGACTAACGGGATCGGGTGGTCAAGCTCGCTGATTTGGGTGCACATTATGCACATCGATCCACGCCATTGGGATCGATGACATGCTTCAACCAAGTCAGCGAGCCTGACCACCCGATCCCATTAGTCGCGCACCTCTTACTAGTGTTATATATGGTAAATAAGTGTATACGTTTGTCCACTCAGTATCTGTGTACCTCTTCTGCTTATTTGATCTGAAGCGGCGTGAAAGCATACTCAAGCAATGTTTCGGATATTAAAAAAAATGTTCCTAACAAAACTGGAAACAATCCTTTGTCATCAGGTTTTACCCTAAAAACTAACTGTTTGGGTCCTAACCGTATTTTGAAGTGATCAAAAACGTATGCCGTCTCAACAAAAATGCCAGTCCCTCACCATAATATTAAATTTTGGGGCCATAATTATATTTGGATTAAGGAGTAGAATAGGTCTTCAGCCACCCATGCTTGCCCTAAAAGGCGACTATGCTTGAAAAGGCGACTAACGGGTCCCGATGGTCAGGCTTCCTGACTTGGTTGATGCATGTCATCGATCCCAATTGCGTGGATCGATGCTCTTCATATAAATCACTGGATTGTCTGGCCCAGACTCGATTACAGACCCCGTCATATATACTCCTCACAAAATGTTAAGCAACAAGTATTATTTTCTGTGCAACATTCTCATAAGTGTTGAATGCCATCCAATGAGAACAAATTCAGGCAGGAGAATTACCTACGAATTCTCGACTTAAAGCCTTTTCTATGTAGATTTTCCTGATAACACTGATAACATCGCCTGTACACAACCACATGCATGTTTTACACACTTCTGATTGCTTAAAAACTGCCAGCAAGGGCAATTTGTCGACATTAACACTTTACACATGGCTAGGCGTCACTTAACGCCAACTGAGGTTGCTCAGATTGTTGAAATGGTACGGAGGGGGAGGGGGCTCACCCAAACACTGCTGTTGCCAATCATTTTAATGTTCACCGCAGTGTCATCTCAGGAGCGATAACTCGATACCATCAAACTGGACTGATGACAGAGAGACCACACACAGGTCGTCCAAGGGTGACAACTCTTCGTGAGGACCGGTATTTAGCCACCCTAGCCCGGAGAAACAGGTTTACTACGGCCAGATCTCTCCAGAATGACCTTCAGAGAGTTGCAGGAAACAGAGCCTCAACACAGACAGTAAGAAACACTTCACGCTCAGGATCTGAGGTCCAGACGACCAGTACGACGTATCCCACTGCCTGCACACCATCGACAACAGAGACTTGCTTAGGCCAATCAACGCCGTAACTGGAGGGTCAATCGCTGGCGTAACGTTCTCTTCACAGACGAGTTAAGATTCTGCCTTGACTTCAACGATGGTAGGGCACGTGTGTGGAGAAACCGTAATGAACGATACGCCAACTGTACAATTGCTGAACACGACCAGTACGGAGGTGGAAGTTTGATGATCTGGGCTGGCATCAGGGTTGGACACAGAACTGATCTTGTGGTCATCAGACGTGGTACCATGACTGGAGTACGATACAGGGACGAGATTGTCACACCTGTGATCATTCCCCTGGCACAACAAGCAGGTCCTAACTTCATCTTTATGGATGATAATGCTCGTCCACATCGAGCAAGAGTTGTCATTGATCTTCTTCAGACCAACAACATCACGCATATGGACTGGCCTGCAAGATCTCCGGATCTTAATCCCATTGAACATGCATGGGACATTCTTGGAAGGCGTGTCTATGGTCTTCATGTTCGTCCTCAGAATCTGGATCAACTTGAACAGGCCTTAAGGAGAGAATGGCAGAACATTCCACAACAGACACTTGATAGGCTTATCTGGTCAATGCCAAGACGTGTAGAAGCTTGCATTCAAGCCAATGGTGGACAAACACGTTACTGAACATTGGATCATTGTTTCAAAATGACTTAAACTCAAATTTAAAGATTTTCATCTTTCAGTGCAGCACATTTTGCACGACTGTTTTCATGATACTGTTTTTGAACATTTGTAAACCTGTTAGGCATAAACGCTTTTCAGTTCCCTTTGAGGACAATGTGTGTTTGTGCTCTTTCTTTGTATTGCTTTAGTCAGTTTTTAGGTATTGGAATATATGAACATGGACTGACACATAATAGATTTGTTGCTTAACTTTTTGTGAGGAGTATAGTTTGAATATTGCTGAATGCGACGTTAAACAACAAACTAACCAAACCAACCAGATTATGGAGACAACACATATCCAAGAGTTTTATCGTCACATACCTGTCTTTTTCAGGTAAATGTCTGGAAGTGACTTACATCGACACCATCGGCAAATTACGATGCAGATCCAAAAACTCTATCTATTATATCAACATCAGCAGCAGCGTCGACACGTGCAAAAACACCACCGACGACAGTTGTTCCGGCCTCCAGCCGAAGGTCATCACCGATTCCAACACGTGCTTCTGGAAGAGAAGCTGCCTCATCGCCTACAGCCGACGTGCTCCTATTGTCAAAACCTCAAACCACAACTGTATAGGGAAGTTCCCGATGTCACTGTCCATTCAATACAGCTGCATCAAGGATGGTACGTAAATGTGTGTGTGTACATGTGTGTGTGTGTGTGTGTGTGTGTGTGTGTGTGTGTGTGTGTGTGTACGTGTGTGTGTGTGTGTGTGTGTGTGTGTGTGTGTGTGTGTGTTTGTATTCGAGAGCGAGTTATATATACAAAAGCGAGTCATAGTGAGTCCTAAAATTATCATAATATGGATTAATACCCAGGTAACCCTCGCAACTGTCGGTTCAATACAGTTGCGTCAAGGATGGTAAGTGCAAGAGCGAGTCGTGGTAAGTTCCACACGTCTCCAAGCTTACGTACCACCAGTACCCCATATCACTGTCTGTTCAATACAATTGGACCAGTTGTGGTAAGTACATCAGCAAGTCACGGTTAGTACAAAGTAACTTGCCCCAAGTACCACACATCACTGTCTGTTGAATACAATTGGACCAGTAGTGGTAAGTACAACAGCAAGTCACGGTTAGTACAAAGTAACTTGCCCCAAGTACCCCATATCACTGTCTCTTCAATACAATTGGACCAGTAGTGGTAAGTACAACAGCAAGTCACGGTTAGTACAAAGTAACTTGCCCCAAGTACCCCACTGTCTGTTGAATACAATTGGACCAGTGTAAAATGTTTTGAATTATTCAAGATGTTCGAATAGCATATTTTAATGTTATGTGTCGTGATAACTAGATGTCGAACTTACCTTAAATCTGCTATGCTGGGGTGAATGAAATATTATCACGATTTGGAATATTATATTCATTTCTAAGATCTTAATACCTTTCTATTTGTTTCCATGTCTCACAATTTTTATTGATAAACTGATTTTACTAGGGTACTTGATTGATTGATTGATTGTTTAACTCTGCACTCAGCAATATCGAGCTATATGAAGACCTCATTACTGAGGGTTTCAAGTATCATACATATGTACATTTTTAAATCTTACAAAAATCAGACAAAAGCGACTTATGCGTCATGGGGTTGTCTTTAAACAAACTTCATCTTTCTTAATTTAAAAGTACATTATAGTACAAAAGTACAGCATATTATATTAAATGTTAATGAATGTTTTTAATCATTGATATTATTTCTGCACATGTTCCATATATCCTTTCAGTAAAGTACAACTATATATTTCTTTAACGACTTTAGCTATGCATGTGTAAAGTCTCTTTCCGTTTACTGCCATTGTCAAATGCCATGGTCGGACTGTACTGTTTTCCGCCTTCTAAACACACATTTCTTACACCTACTATTCTGTTACAGATCTTATATTTTGGCTACATGACAACAATACACAGGCGACGAAAGAACATACATCCGATAAAGGTATGCTTGTGAGTCACATTGACTATCCATGGCACTATCGGGGCGATGTGATCATAACCCTTACACTGAGATCAACCTCCAGTACGAAGAACAAGCTGTTTATTACCGTGCCCTCAATGGATATTGACGAACCGGACGACATCGCCAACATCACCGACTATACCTACAACACCGGCGGAGTGAGCGTCAGTATCAATGCGACAGGAATGAGCAGGTCAGCTGTGATCACAGGGAAGGTGAACACGAATGACTCCATGACAATAATCAAGTTCTACACAAACAATGCCTCGGCCACTGCTCAGGGTTTCATCTTGTGTTACTACTGTAAGTTGAAGACATGATATATAATGATGATGATGGTGATGATGATGGTGATGATGATGATGATGGTAATGGTGATGATGATAATGATGATGATGATGATGATGATGATGATGATGATGGTGATGCTGCTTCTGATGATAATGATGGTGATGATGATGATGGTTATGATGATGATGATGGTAGTGATGATGATGATGATGATGATGATGATGATATATCACAATCATATATAAGTCTGTCTCAGGTCTAACTGTTAGAGGTGCAGAGGGTTAGCCTTGTGGTTTAAGCGTACACTCGTCACGCAGAACTTACACGAATCAGATGGTACTGCTTGTAAGACCAGGGTAATCCGTGGTGTGTTTGCTCTGGCTATGGATTTATCAAAGGAGCATGTGGTATTGCTGTCAAACGTGTTGTTCCAGAGAACAACTTTGCTATCAAACCTGTTGTTCCAGAGAACAACTTTGCTGTCAAACGTGTGTTCCAGAGAACAATTTGCCGTCAAACGTGTTGTTCCAGAGAACAACTTTGCTGTCAAACTTGCTGTTCAAGAGAACAATTTGCCGTCAAACCTGTTGTTGCAGAGAACAGCTTTGCTGTCAAACATGTTCCAGAGAACAATTAGTCTTCAAACGTGTTGTTCCAGAGAACAATTTGCTATCAAATGTTGTTCTAAAGACAGTTTGCTGTCAAACTTGTTGCTCAACAAGAGAACAATTTGCTGTCCATCTTTGCTGTCACATGTGTTGTTTCCAGAGAACAATATGTTGTCAAACCTGTTGTTCAAGAGAACAATTTGCTGTCAAATTTTCCTGTCACATGTGTTGTTTCAGAGAATAATTTACAGTCACACTTGTTGTACAAGAGAACAATTTGCTTGAAATATTGCTGTAAAATTTGCTGTTCTTATGAAGCTTTGGCTGTCAAACTTGTTCTAGAGACCAATTGCTGTAAAACTTGTTGTTCCAGGGACGGAACCTACACAAGACTTGTCACGGGAAGATATTTGTGGCAGTGAGTATCAACAATGCAGTTTTAACACGAATAAAACGTTCTCTACTAAATCTAGGACATGAAACAGATTTCTCAGCCAATTCAAACGTTCCATTGCTGGTGGCAATATTCCACGAACTGAATGCCCAGAATAATTCCAAATATGGATTGCTTTGTATTGCGTTGATTTGTATTAACTTACTTTGAATTGGCTTGGAAGTTTTTAGTTATGATAGTTATGTAAGAAGTGTGTGCGTGTGTGTGTGTGCGTGCGTGCGTGTGTGTGTGTGTGTTTATGTGAGTGAGTAAGTGAGAGAATGAGTGAGTGCGTCATCCGTTTATATCCCATCTTCCCCAGTCAAGAGACTTAACTGACTTTAAAAGTCCAGTTTCCACCCTTGCCGAACTAGGCTGGAATTACTGGGCTCGATCGTAGCGCCACCAGTGGCTATTACAGGCTATGTCCCTTCTAAGCCTCTCCTATGGACCAATCAGATTCCACCTCTCGTGTCACTTGCGTTTGCTTCACAGAAAATGGTGGCGCCCGGTCAGGACGATCTGATCGATAATCAATATCTATATTGTGATAAAACGTGTCTTACATCGCCAAATGCATCAAATCACGTGAGCACCTTGATTAAAAACATGAAAAAATTGGAAAATATTTGCTGACAACGAGTTGGCAGTGTACATGCTTTTCAAAGCCTGCAATCGACCGAAATCTGAACGACAGTTAACGAACCGGATTTCGATTCCGGTGCGCGATTTTGATTGGACTATGCATAGACTCGTTAGTCCAGCCAAAATGTATCTCCATAATACCAGCCCAGTTCGGCAAGGGTGGAAACTGGACTTTTATAGTCAGTTAACTCTCTTGCCTCGGGAAGATGTTTATATCCCTTTTTGGGCACATTTTTTATGGAGGAGCCGGGATCATAAAAAAATGTTATATATTTATATATATATATATATATATATATATATATATATATATGTATATGTATATATTGAAGGGAGGGGGGTGGGGAATGACAAGTGTGACAGAGACCGGCAATAGTCCTAATTTCATCCCCCTCCCACACTAACCCCTCTTCCTGTAATAAAGGACCTGTCCCTCATATGATGCGATCTCTATCCCCAGAATTGAAGAAAAAGAAAAGGACACCAAAACCTGGAAGGGGGGAGAAAACTAATAGGAAGAGCAGTAGGAAAGGAAGGAAGAAGAATGGCAGGAAGAGGGAGAAGAAGAAGGAGAAGACGGGGTGAACGGTGTCAGGTGCTACTGGACACGTGCATAGGACCACACTTTGATGGAGAAATGACACAGCGTCGCCTATAGTGATGGTTAAAGAAGGTCGATCGGAAAAAGA
Source organism: Haliotis rufescens (assembly GCF_023055435.1). Lineage (NCBI taxonomy): Eukaryota > Metazoa > Mollusca > Gastropoda > Lepetellida > Haliotidae > Haliotis > Haliotis rufescens. Next base: position 41,983,755 of record NW_025964372.1, on the reverse strand, counting down.
CGGCTATAATTGTTGCTCTTTGAGATAATAAGTTCCACACTACATGTATGCGGAGAAATGACACTACGTCGCCTATGGTGATGGTTAAAGAAGGTCGATCAGATAAAGACGGCATTTGATTATTACTGTTATATATAATAATAGTGCGTAGCATAGAGTGCTCAAACAGCCAGATAATAAAGTAATAAACTGGATGTTTTTTTTGTTCATGTCGTTGTGAAGAAACTGAACATTACTATAGGTAAGGTGAAATGTGTTTTAACGTCGCGTTCAAGATTACTTCACTTATATAGCGACGTTGATGTGCGTTGTGTGTGTAGCCTACTGAGATATCATGCCGCTGTTAAACATGGATACTCAGACACAGCATACCGACTCCAAGCCGACTAATCCCTGTTTTCTCATCTTCATGCTGAGCGCAAGGCAGGGTAACAACAAGTACCACCCTTCAACGTCTTTGGCATGACGCGGCCGGAGGTCGAACCACAGACCGCTCTCCGGGCAGACGCTCTATCCACTTGACCACGGAGGCGGTCTATATTGCTGTAGACGATAACGTTTACGGCCGGGGCTCGATATGACGTGGAAGTGCGTCACACACACACACACACACACACACACACACACACACACACACACACACGATCAATATGCACTTGCAGTTGGAAGACATACGAAAATGGTGGCATCAGTGATGATTTAAGAGGAGCAGGGAAACAGACATGTGAGTTTGGGGATGCGCCACTATATCAAGCTTGTGGACAATCGAACCTGTGTTTTGGCGCGACGTGAAAGCGCCTTCATCACCAGGCTGCCTCGTTCCTATACATACAACATATAAATATAAATACGTTAGTTGACAGAGTGAATCAGTTTGGTTTAACAGTGCTTTGAACGGTACTTTTGTCATTTCATGGCGTGTCAGCTTTAATAGTGATGCAGATCTTGAACGATTACTACTTTCATGAAACCCATAAACGCATAAACAGATAGAGACTTGCAATGGAATTGAGTTTAAAGTTAACACAGGATCCCAGCATATACAATCGGTTTAGAAAACCATTTCGTATTTGAAGAATGATAATTATCATAATAATTAAGGATCAATTGCTGGTTCAGAAATGATCCTTGAAGAGGCTCAAACTTACCACCGTAACCTCTCAATGTGTTCGATAGACTATAGAAAAGCTTATGATTCTGTACCTCACAAATGGATTTTGAAGTCACTGGAATGCCCAACTTTTTAATTAATTGCTGGTCAACTCAACTTGAGACGTACTCACCGAGGCAGGTGGTGACTTCGGAACCCATTTCTATCAGAAGGGGGATATTTCAGGGCGATACTTTCAACCCTTTGCTTTTCTGTTTGTAACTAAATCCTTTAAGCTTTTTGCTAAGCAAAGAAGAAAGTTATCATCCTGGACCTCCTCAGCACAGATCCCCAACACCCCTTACTCACCTCCTTTACATGGATGACCTTGAACGTATTGCCAATGGAGGATCCACACTAAGAAAACAGATTCACCTTGTCGAGTCCTTTTCTGATATCCGCATGTCCTTTGGACTCGACAAATGCAACATTCTTCATCTGAAACGTGCCAATGTAGAAACGGGAGGATCAGTCACTTTACTTGGGGGGGGGGGGGGGGGGGGGGGGGGGGGGAGTTATTGACCATCTCGTAGAAGATCCGGCCTATATGTAATTAGGGATGCAGGTTAGGGAGAAACTCCAGAATGACCATATCAAGGATAAACTTTGGGCAGAGTACAAATGTAGGCATAAGAAAATCAGATCTGAATGCTTGTAATAAATTAAAAGCCACAAATACCTATGTCAAGTCAAAGTCAAAGATGTTTATTGTATCAAAGGCCATCGGCCCATATACAAGTTCAGATAAATACAGTGGGTGAGAATTTACAGATTGGGAGATACAACAAAAATTATATAAATATAACATTCATTTAACAATCGGTGATAATCATGAGGACTTTCTAGGGTGAGGTAATTAAAATTATGAATTTCCACTCAACATGTTATTTCGTAGTTCCATCCCATGTTTTACAAATAAAGACAGTTTAAACATTACATCGGCATCATTCGATGACAAAATAGAAACAAAAGCTATTCTACTTGTCTTAGATAAGAAACATTCTGGTATATATTTAGTACGTAATTCTGCATAATAAGGACATTCAAAGGTAAAATGTATTTCGTCTTCTATTGCAGAGTTACAGAATGGACAAATTCTTTGTATTCTTTCAAGTGATATATTCCGTCCATAGTTAATCATAAGTTTTGACAAGCCAAGTCTGTATTTAATATATCCATTTCTTAGGTGACTATTTGTTAAAACTGATAGATATTTTTCTGGCTCTAATAGAGTCTTAAATGTTCTGTACAAATCATAACGTGAACTATTTTCCAAGTTGCATTGCCACCCTTGATAGAACATATTTATTGCTATTTTACGAAAATCATTTAGAAATAAATGTTGATCACCAACAGATTGGTTAAGCCATATATACCCATATCCATGTGAGAATAATAGTGTCCTAATATGCGATACCCATGTAACCTTACCGATACTATCTAAATGAAAGAGCATGTTATAAGCTTTTTTCGGAAGCCGATGTTCTGGCATACGGATGATATTAAACCAATATTTTAAACACTTTATTTGTGAATTAATGTAAAGTGGGTATCTTCCACATTCTCCATATATCATATTATTTGGTGTTGCTATTCCAACGCGAAGAAACTTTTTACATGCCAGTAGGTGAATTCTTTCTAAACATTCATATCTTCGGTAACCCCACACTTCAGATCCATACAATAAAATTGGCTGTATTTGAGTATCAAATAATTTGAAAAATACTTTTGGAGTAATAACTCCAAGTTTATGTGAAACAGACATTATATTAAGTAAAGCTCGTTTCCCTCGCAGTGATAAGTCAGATACACATTTGTTCATATTTAGTGTTGAATTAAACATTATGCCGAGATACTTATAACCATTAACTACATTAATTTGTTGTCCATTTAAGTACCATCTTTCCCTAAAATTTAAAGGACCCCCTTTTCTGAATACTATAATTTCTGTCTTATCTAAATTTACAGATAAATTCCATTCCTTAGTATATTTATCTAATACATTCAACTGATTCTGTAGACCAATAACAGTGTCAGATAGTAAAATAACATCATCGGCAAAAAGGAGCATAAGAAGTTCAAGGATGTCAGGATACATCTGTATACCATGCTTGCCGTTACTTGAGATTTCATAATATAATTCGCTTATGAAAAACGAAAATAACAGAGGACTCAGTATACATCCCTGACGTAAACCAGATGGGCAATCGATAAAATCAGTAACACCATAATCACTACGTACACATGACTTGATATTTGAATACATTGATTGTATTATATTAAACATCTTCCCTTGTAGTCCAGCTTTTCTTAAACAACACCATAATTTATAACGATCAACTGTATCAAATGCCTTTTTAAAATCAATAAAAGCAACGTAAACCTTGTGTTTACGACGTGTTAGACATTTTTGAATTGCAGCATATAATGTAAAAATATGATCTACGGTTGAATAATTTTTTCTAAAACCAGCTTGAACTTCCGGTATTTTATCTCTCATATTTGCCCAGTTAGTAAGCCTGTTATTCAAAACAGAGGTAAAAGTTTTCCCCAAAACACTCATTAATGAGATCCCCCTGTAGTTGTCAGGGTTTCTCGGATCGCCTTTTTTATGTAGAGGGACTATTTCTGAACAAGACCAACTGTTTGGAAATATTTGATTATCAAAGAGTTTGTTGAAACATTTATGAAGAAATGGCATAATATCTAATTGGGAACATTTAAGCATTTCTATCAGCACTTGATCGGGCCCGGCGGATTTTCCTTTTTTTAACTTATTTATTGATGATGTAATTTCATGTTCAGTTATCGTAGAATTTAGTATGAATGCATCAATATCTGTAAACTGATTAGAACTGAGTTCATTTTCATCATCTAAGTGAGGAGAAAAAACATTGTCATTTGCAAAAACCTCTCTAAAATGGCACAGCCATTCTGCTTTCGTTATATGATTCTTCTGTCTGGGTTTGTTTTGTAATGATCTTATCTGTTTCCAAAAGCTAGATTGACTATTTATGCTTCTATGCAATCTTTCAACTGATTTCTTACGTGAAATGGATTTAAATTTTCTGCAACAAAATTTATAATGATTTCTTTGTCTACAGTACACAATTCTGTTAGCGACTGTTCTTTGTGTTCTAAATCTCCTAAGTGCCCTACGTGTTTCTCGTTTCGCTTGTCTACATTCTAGACTTAGTGGTTTGTGATTGGCAAATTGTGGATTATGTCGTATTGTCTTTTTCATGCAGTTAGCAGAGTCTAATACAATGTCGACAAAGTGGCTAATTGCGTTTTCAATAGCATTATCAATTTCTTTAAGGACCATTTCTTTGTTTTCAGTAAAATTATATCTCAGGTTATCAAGAAACAAACTGGAGTAATGATCATTCCATACAATTTTCTCTAATGCTTGTGGATCCATACATGAATCATTATTGCACCTCTTACCCATATTTGGAAATCTACACATCAATTCTAATGGAAAGTGATCAGAATCAGATCGATCACCGACAGTGAACATATTGATAAACTGAAAAAAATCTGGTGAACTTATAAAATAATCGTTCACACTAGATCCACAAATACCTATGCTGTACCCGTCCTTTCATATTCTTTTGGTGTTGTTGATTAGACGAAACAAGAAATTCAGGATATTGACACCCTCACACGAAAAATCATGACAGACAATAGATCCCACCCCCTCGCTCTTCCCTCAATCGCTTATATTTACCAATCATAATGGGAGGGCGTGGTTTTATTAATGTTGGGACTCTTCATGATAGAATTGTATTGTGCACTCTTGCACACATATATCTGTCTGATGATCCTCTTTTAAAGCATGCCAAGACTCATTATGAAAACAAGGCATTCCACTGTTTACGTAATCGAGCTAAAGATGTGGGACATAATCTCAATGTCAGTGTTGATTTTGTTGATGGTTCTGTACTGCGACCAAGCGAGGTGCCATATCAAGTTGGCTCGGACTTTTAAAGGAGAGGTTATCTGAACGACCTCTGCATCGAGTATATGTGCAGTGTGTTGGGAGGTTAAGCAGCCCTGCAGAGTCCTTTGTTTGGATGTAATCGGGCTTGCCTGAAAAGTGAAATAGAAGGCTTTCTGTTCGCTGCGCAGGACCAGTCACTTCCCAGTCGAAACCGTCAATGTGTGATTTTGCATCAAAATGTAAATATGAAATATAGATTATACAATGAATTTAATGAGACTGTCCAACACAATGTCATTGTCAGTGGACGCCCAGCTTTGGCACAAACACAGTATCTTAAGCGACATTATGGTGTGTCTCGGTCATTTTATTACTATGCTTCGCCATTCTTGTGTTTTTGACTCCATGGTACGACCTAGAATATGTCATTGAAAATGATAAATACAAACCTCTTTGGAATAGGCCCGTATACACTCTCAGACGTATCAAGGCCAACAAACCTGATCTTGTCCCTTTTGATAAATCCAATGAAATCATTTACATTTATCAATTTTCTGTTTCAAAACATGGCAAATATGGGTGGGGGGTGTCTTCACATTCTCCCAAAAATTCTGAATGGGTTCGACAAGGCAGAGAGGTGAGAGGTCTCAATCGTTGTCTGAGCTGCGTGTAGAGAGGGCAAGGGTCCTGACCGATTCCGACTATATCATGAGCATGTGTTTATCAATCACTATCAAACAGTGATGATACCAGGTTTACGCGAAAAGGTGACCTTTTCCTGCCAAACCGGTGGCATCCGTCACAAACACATGCAAAGGCAAGCCAAGTGTTCACCTAAAAAAAACCCGGGTACATGAAGACAGAATGAGTTACAGCTTTAACTTTGAGATTTAAAGGACATTCACGGCAGAATGTTCAACTGTAGATAAGGAGCAAGTACCTACCTAGTGTTGACATTAAGAACATATGTATTCTCCTGATGACAGAGCAAGTACCTACTTAGTGTTGACATTAAGAACATTTGTATTCTCCTGATGACAGAGCAAGTACCTACTTAGTGTTGACATTAAGAACATTTGTATTCTCCTGATGACAGTGCAAGTACCTACTTAGTGTTAACATTAAGAACATTTGTATTCTCCTGATGACAGTGCAAGTACCTACTTAGTGTTGACATTAAGAACATTTGTATTCTCCTAATGACGGAGCAAGTACCCTCTTTAACTTTGAGCCTAAGGGCATTCGAGACAGAATTGTAAATACTCTTGAACCCAGAACGATTACCTTCATTAACTATAACATTAAGGACATTCGAGGCAGCTGACTTTGAGATTAGTGTCACTCTCAAAGTTACAGTGGGAACTCCTTCTGCCCTCAACAGTTTACAAGAAGAAATTTTATTTAATTGTCAAATGTTACTAAACTAGTGTCCAAAAGAAACGATACCACCTGTTTGCAACGATATAAAAGAAAAACTAAACAATGCAGAAGTTTAGGATTGGTGTTATGCTTTTGAGAAATCCTTTCACAACATCTGTACAAAAATTTCATTTCAATAAAATCTGTACAACCAATATGACAAGCCTTTAAAGATGGGTGGGGTCGAAAAATGAACATTTCGTTAGAGCACTGATCACAGAAACAACGGGAAATGTCACACCACACGTCTCAAAGTCAAGTCAGTAGCGGGTATGTCCATCGTGAGCATCAATACATGCCAGAACACGCCTACGGACTGATGACGTCAAACGTCTGATGACGTTGGGAGTGATGCGTTGCCATTCCTCGAGGAGACATCGTTCCAAGTCCTGGACGTTGACTGGAGGCACACGGCGACGTCGGATTTGCCGATCGAAGTGGTCCCATAAGTGCTCGATGGGATTCATGTCCGGTGAACATGCGGGCCATGGCAAAACCTGTACGTTGGCGTTGGCAAGGAAGTTCTGTGTCACTCTTGCTGTGTGTGGCCTTGCATTGTCATGTTGGAAAAGGAGTCCACGAGGCTGTTGCTGAATAAAGGGCACCACAACAGGCCGTAGGATGTCATCAAGATAACGCTGTGCATTCAGGTTTCCACGAATTACGACAAGCATCGTTTTGACGTCACCACATATGCCACCCCAAACCATTAACCCTCCACCTCCAAACGGCCGGACCTGTTGGATACAGTTAGGCGCCAAACGTTCACCAAATCGTCGGTATACAAGCTGCCGTCCATCGTTTCTGAAGATGAGGAATCTGCTCTCATCAGAGAACATAACACGTGCCCAGTCCCGCCGTTGCCAACGTCGAACTCGCCTGGCCCAGATCAGTCTGTTGTTCCGGTGTCGAGGCGTCAGGAGCGGTCCGCGGTAGGGATGACGTGGCCGGATACCATACTGCCGTAGTCTCCTGTAGACGGTCTGTCGACTGATCCTGTGTCCCAGTGCTGTAGCCGCCGTGGACGTCGCTGTTACGGTGCGGTTCCTCAGGTGTAATACCCGGATGTAACGATCTTCAAGGGGCGTGGTTACTCGTGGTCTTCCACTCCTGGGCCTGTCTGACGTCTGACCTGTCTGACGTAACCGCTGCATCAACCTGGTGATAGTGATGCGCACGCAGCCAAACCTTCTGGCGACGTCGACGTGTGACGCTCCTTGTTGGACCATTCCAACGGCTCTCTCTCTCTCGATGGCTGTCAAACGTGGCATATCTTGTGTTCTTTTTGTTGCTGTGATATCAACGTGTCTGATCAGCTGTTTGATACAGTTTTTCTGCACGTGCAGAACATGCTAGAGAGGGAAATGTCCCTTTCACGAAATTTACGTTTTTTCCCGGAAGTGATCACGTGTTCCCGGTATTTTTTATCGACTATGCTGTGTTTGGGATGTGCAATACAAATTGGCATGTTTTCATACTTGACAATTCACTTTGTAAAAAACCATTTTGAAAATAAGTTGGTATCGTTTCTTTTGGACACTAGTTTATATATGTTTCATGTTATTATGGGGCGATGGGGCAGCACAGTGAAAATGCCTCTCCTCGTCAGGCCATGTACAAACAGCCACATAGCCATATGGATGTGTCCCTCTTTGGCGAGTCCAAAAGTAAGTGTTCAAAATGTCAGTATCCTCTCTCAGACAGACCACTTACTTTGCACTTTTATCAGCAGTTTGGGAAAGAGAGGGGTATCGATGTTAAACTGCGGCATGGCATCTCAATGGGTCTGCAAAATGAAACGTGCGGACTAGTATAAGCACACACACACACACACACACACACACACACACGCACGCACGCACGCACGCACGCATGCACGCACACACACACAAAGACACAAACACACACACTCACACACACACGCACTCTCTCACACACACATACATACACACATACACACACACTCACACACAAACTCACACACACATACACACACATACACGCACGCACGCACGCACGCACGCACACACACACACACACGCACTCTCTCTCACACACACATACACACACATACATACACACATACACACTCACACACACACACACACACACACACACACACACACACACACACACACACACACACACAAGAGCAAGCTAGTGTAATCATAATTAAACTCCATTTCACCTCATCTCCCATCTATTCTCCACATGGGAAAGACTCAAGCTATATGCCCTATTTCTATTGTCAAGGGTAATGAACAGTAAAGTGTCTCCAAACGCCCGTTACAGCAAACCCCAATTTACCTCTTGAGGACATACGTGTCAAATGTATGGCTTCTCCTTAGGTTTTACAAGAAAGCCGTTACCCCCTGCCCCCTCCCTTTGTGAGACAGACTAGACGTAACACTACGAGGTAAGAACATGGAGACGGAAGCCCTGAACATTACACCTGTCCTAGACTTACACGAGTGTCTAAGGCAATAATTATTAGTTTAAATCATAAGTGCTAGATTATGTAAAAAATAAGATCATTTTGCCCCTATAAGAGACTGGAGTCTTCATATCTAGACTTGCCTAATGGGATAGAATTACTACACACCCATGGACTTTCCTTTCAGTTCAACCTTGGAGCAAGGCTCCACTTGCCCCAGCGGGGCCTGAGCCTCTCACCGCTCAACTTCCTGGGCTGTTTGGGCGGTGCCCTGTTTACAGTGTCAACACAGCCAATCACAGCGACTTCCCTGTGAGAAGAGGATATGCGTATATTCCTCGTGTTATTCAGAACTAGAGCAAGACGCTGTGGGTCATGCTTCTCATTCACCCGACGTCAATGCGCCGAGACGTGTATCCACTGTGTGCCCTACCCTCTCTCCATTCGTCATATTATTGCTTTGGAATCTGCACGCATTCGTGACCAATCGTGTCATTTCGGATAACGCAATCGCTTGTTAAGGAAAGGGGCGAGAGGGGACGATTGATGTGAGGGGCACGTTGACAAACACGAAATGTTTTTTTAACGACATTCAACAAATGTGTTCAGAAAGTATTATTTAAAACGATATTATAATTGGATAGGAATAATTGGTAAGGATATCTATTTACAAACATAGCGGTTCAACTAGCATTATTTATAAAGCCGTTTACATAAGGCTTCAGCAAGCTTCGACCTACATGTGACGACATTAATCATACAACACTTTTGTGTTTAACAAGCATTATTTTTAACGACATGTATTATATGCATTATCCTGAACGAAATAAAAAACAACACATTTTGGTTCAACAAACGTTATTTTTTCAATACGACACATATAGTTTCAACAACACTGTCCTTAACGAGATTTATTATACAACACATAAAACTTCAACAAGAATAATCCCTATCTACATGTATTTGGGTTAAACATGCATTGTGTAAGTTAAATAATCACTCGTATATGTTTTAAGAAACCAACCTGGGGTCAGCCACATGTTATTTTAAGGACATTAATAACCCAATACATATAGGTATAGGTTCAACAAGCATATTTCTAACTACATTTATTATACAACACATACACTCTTCAAAAAAAGAAACGCACATGTGGATTTTTAGAAAATGTACTGTACCAAATAAAGTCGGTATATTTAATAATTCCATGTCATAGATACAAATATGAAACTTTGGGGCTCGATAGTCACATGTTGTCGTTGTACAAAGACATTGAAAACTGTTCATTATCAGGTCACATAAGGCCACAAGGTGGCGCTGAACTCAGTATCTCGTGTGACCGCCCCTGGCAGCAATCACGGCTCACCTCGGCACTGACTGGATAAGTGTACGAATTCTGTACTGCGGAATTCAGGACCATTCTGCTTGTATCGCGCTGGCCAGTTGTGGGAGTATCTGCGGTGTGTTCTGACGTTAACGTACACGTCGACCGAGTTCACCCCAGAGGTGTTCGATTGGGTTGAGATCTGGAGATCCCGACGGCCAGGACAAGACGTTGATGTTGGCATTATGAAGGTAGCCTACCGTGACACGAGCTGTGTGCGGTGGAGCGTTGTCCTCTTGAAACAGCTCCCTCTGGCGGTCAATAAATGGAAGGAGGTTTAGGTTGAAGAATTGACTCATGTAGCGATGTGCTGTCAAATTTCCCTGAACCACAACAAAGTCAGATCTCCTGGTGTAGGATCAGCACAACCCCCCCCCCCCCCCCCCCCCTATAACATTAAGGACATTCGAGGCAGCTGACTTTGAGATTAGTGTCACTCTCAAAGTTACAGTGGGAACTCCTTCTGCCCTCAACAGTTTACAAGAAGAAATTTTATTTAATTGTCAAATGTTACTATATATGTTTCATGTTATTATGGGGCGATGGGGCAGCACAGTGAAAATGCCTCTCCTCGTCAGGCCATGTACAAACAGCCACATAGCCATATGGATGTGCCCTTCTTTGGCGAGCCCAAAAGTAAGTGTTCAAAATGTCAGTATCCTCTCTCAGACAGACCACTTACTTTGCACTTTTATCAGCAGTTTGGGAAAGAGAGGGGTATCCATGTTAAACTGCGGCATGGCATCTCAATGGGTCTGCAAAATGAAATGTGCGGACTAGTATAAGCACACACACACACACACACACACACACGCACGCACGCACGCACGCACACACACAGACACGCACACACACACTCACACACACACACACACACACACACACGCACTCTCTCTCACACACACATACATACACATACATACATACACACACACTCACACACACACACACGCACACACACAAGAGCAAGCTAGTGTAATCATAATTAAACTCCATTTCACCTCATCTCCCATCTATTCTCCACATGGGAAAGACTCAAGCTACATGTTGTCGTTGTACAAAGACATTGAAAACTGTTCATTATCAGGTCACATAAGGCCACAAGGTGGCGCTGAACTCAGTATCTCGTGTGACCGCCCCTGGCAGCAATCACGGCTCACCTCGGCACTGACTGGATAAGTGTACGAATTCTGTACTGCGGAATTCAGGACCATTCTGCTTGTATCGCGCTGGCCAGTTGTGGGAGTATCTGCGGTGTGTTCTGACGTTAACGTACACGTCGACCGAGTTCACCCCAGAGGTGTTCGATTGGGTTGAGATCTGGAGATCCCGACGGCCAGGACAAGACGTTGATGTTGGCATTATGAAGGTAGCCTACCGTGACACGAGCTGTGTGCGGTGGAGCGTTGTCCTCTTGAAACAGCTCCCTCTGGCGGTCAATAAATGGAAGGAGGTTTAGGTTGAAGAATTGACTCATGTAGCGATGTGCTGTCAAATTTCCCTGAACCACAACAAAGTCAGATCTCCTGGTGTAGGATCAGCACAACCCCCCCCCCCCCCCTATAACATTAAGGACATTCGAGGCAGCTGACTTTGAGATTAGTGTCACTCTCAAAGTTACAGTGGGAACTCCTTCTGCCCTCAACAGTTTACAAGAAGAAATTTTATTTAATTGTCAAATGTTACTATATATGTTTCATGTTATTATGGGGCGATGGGGCAGCACAGTGAAAATGCCTCTCCTCGTCAGGCCATGTACAAACAGCCACATAGCCATATGGATGTGCCCTTCTTTGGCGAGCCCAAAAGTAAGTGTTCAAAATGTCAGTATCCTCTCTCAGACAGACCACTTACTTTGCACTTTTATCAGCAGTTTGGGAAAGAGAGGGGTATCCATGTTAAACTGCGGCATGGCATCTCAATGGGTCTGCAAAATGAAATGTGCGGACTAGTATAAGCACACACACACACACACACACACACACGCACGCACGCACGCACGCACACACACAGACACGCACACACACACTCACACACACACACACACACACACACGCACTCTCTCTCACACACACATACATACACATACATACATACACACACACTCACACACACACACACGCACACACACAAGAGCAAGCTAGTGTAATCATAATTAAACTCCATTTCACCTCATCTCCCATCTATTCTCCACATGGGAAAGACTCAAGCTACATGTTGTCGTTGTACAAAGACATTGAAAACTGTTCATTATCAGGTCACATAAGGCCACAAGGTGGCGCTGAACTCAGTATCTCGTGTGACCGCCCCTGGCAGCAATCACGGCTCACCTCGGCACTGACTGGATAAGTGTACGAATTCTGTACTGCGGAATTCAGGACCATTCTGCTTGTATCGCGCTGGCCAGTTGTGGGAGTATCTGCGGTGTGTTCTGACGTTAACGTACACGTCGACCGAGTTCACCCCAGAGGTGTTCGATTGGGTTGAGATCTGGAGATCCCGACGGCCAGGACAAGACGTTGATGTTGGCATTATGAAGGTAGCCTACCGTGACACGAGCTGTGTGCGGTGGAGCGTTGTCCTCTTGAAACAGCTCCCTCTGGCGGTCAATAAATGGAAGGAGGTTTAGGTTGAAGAATTGACTCATGTAGCGATGTGCTGTCAAATTTCCCTGAACCACAACCAAGTCAGATCTCCTGGTGTAGGATCAACCCCCCCCCCCCCCCCCCACCACCCCCAACCCCCTGTTGCAAAACAGAGACGATAACTGGTCTTCTGGTTCGGATTCCAGCCTCGCAAAGATGGTTCCTGACAGCCTAGTCCGATTTCCTCCCCAAACCAGGATGCGTCCTGCAGTCTCTGTAGCTGTGGCATTGCGATGACGTTGGTGGAACAGTCGAATGTAGCGATCCTGTGCCGTGGTGGTAACTCTTGGTCGGACGGTTCTCGGACGGTCAGCAGTGGAATTGAAGTGTGTGTATCGGTCACAAAGGCGGCAAATGTTGCTGTGGTGGACATTGAAGTGGCGTGCAACAGAAGACTGCGATTTCCCTCTTTGGATACATCCTTTGGCGATGTTCCGATCGGCAGCTCTGAGTCTCGGCATTTTCGAACTTGAAAAATGTTGACAATTGAATGACAAATTATTGGCTTATGCTTACCTTTTTATGTCCATAACCACAAGTTACGAATACCATAACTTGCACGAGCATTTTGCTTTACTGTTTTCCCCCGTGACATTTGTGAACAAGTGTGAAAACAATGCCGTTTCAGACATCGAAAATCAGCAATGGCTGCGTTTTGACGCACCGTTTTTCGAATAACAGGCTACCAACATTTTCAAATAACATATATCCAATTTATATACCGGATGTTTTGTGTAGTCAGGTTCATGAACAACATACTACCTGTGCGTGTCTTTTTGTGAAGAGTGTATGGTTCAATAGACCCGTTAAGATCCAGGGTAGAAGAGGTCTTCAGCAACCCATGTTTGTCCTAAGAGGCGACTAACGGAATCATGTGGTCATGCTCGCTGATTTGGTTGATGAATGTCATCGCATCCCAATTGCCTGGATCGATTATCATGATATCAATCACTTGATTGTCTTGTCATGACTCGATTGCGGCGTTAAACAAAAAACAGCAACAAAAAGCATTATTAATATTATGCAGGTTTTTGCAATGGACACCACACATATGTGCCATCCTATATGTATACAAACTGAGAATAGATGCAAATTATTTTCTATTGCGAGTCCTCCAGGACGGAAATAACCATAGCTGTTTGAATATTTATATTATCAAAATTTTAACATGCGTGTTACACAACTGATATTCGGTTCTAGTAAGACGTACACTCGCAATTCATCTAGAATTCTAGAGTCTCATATATAGTTGGCTTAGGGCTTCTGAGCATGCGCAATGATATGACATCAGTAAAGCGAGTGAGTTAAAATTTAATGTCGCATCAAAAATAAAACGAACATCAGTAAAATTCTTGGAAATCGAGTAAAGTTGTTTAACGTACTCAGCAATATTCCAGTTATATGACGGCGGTCTGTAAATAATCGAGTCTGGATCAGACAATCCAGTGATTGATGTCATGAGCATCTATCCACTCCATTGGGATGGATGACATGCATCAACCAAGTCAGCGAGGTGGACCACCCGATCCCGTTAGTCGCCTCTTACGACAAGCATAGTCGCCTTTCAAGGCAAGCGTTGGTTGCTGAAGGTTCGGATCCTGGTTCGCCCCGATTATGTTTCTAGGTTTGTCAGCACCATACCCGTGCTCGTGGGTTTCACCGAAGTGGTAAACGTCTGCGACCTGCATCACTTGGGGCTTTCCTCCCACATAAATCTGACACGCCGCGATATAACTGAAATACTGTTAAAAGCGGCATTAAACCCGACTCACTCACTCACTCATGACATCACACTTACCACGTACACATCCGTGGCATATACTGATCAGCTGTTCCTCTACATACATGTACTAAACTTCACACACAAACACCTTTGCCATCTATTCCTAGCTCAGAATATAATATGTTTATTGCTGGATCAGGTGTAAATACGGACGACAGTCACACATGACGCTGCGGCTGACTAATTAAACCGTAACTTCTTTGAAAGGCATTTAGAAGTGAGAGTACAAAGTAAGGATAAGATATATGGATGAACAACTTCTGTATTACAATTAAGAGCGACGTTTTGGTGTATGTTCTTACGCCATTATCACAGAAATTATGATAACGGTGTTAGAACCTACACCGAAACGTCGGTCCTAATTGTAATAAAGAAGGGGGCACGGGTGGCCCAGTCGTCTAAGGCGCCGCGATTCGCTGTGCAGAGTTGCGGCCCTTGGGCACTCCAGAAACCTATGATTGTGGGTTCGAATCCCGGTTCAACCCAATTATGTTTCTAGGTTTGTCAGCACCATACCCGTGCTCGTGGGTTTCACCGAAGTTGTAAACGCCTGAGACCTGCATCACTTCGGGTTTTCCTCCCACATTAAGCTGTAGGCCATGATATAACTGGAATGCTGTTAAAAGCGGCGTTAAACTCAACTCACTCACTCACTGTAATAAAGAAGTTGTTCATCCATATGTCATATCCTTTCTGAATAAATTCGTGTTTATTCACCCAGGTAAGCAACCTGTACTATACTTTACTGTGCGCAATTACATGAACCTTTGGCAATACCTACAAGTTTATGCACTATTTTAACTTTGTGCATATTTTAAATATCCTCGTGTAATACTGCTGTGAATAGATAATATCGATCCTATATCATGTTCTATACATTGAAGTAAGTGAGTGAGTATGGTTTTACGCCGCTATAAGCAATATCACGGCGGGTAACACGAGAAATGGGCTTCACACATTGTACCAATGTCGGGATTGGAACCCGGGTCTTCGGTGTGACGAACGTACGCTTTAACCACTAGGCTACATTGAAATATGTATTGTGACTAACAAAGTATGTATCTTGTGTGAATACCCACTCCATTTGGACCGCCTCCGTGGTCTAGAGGTAGAGCGTCCGCCCGGAGAGCGGAAGGTCCGGGTTCGATCCCCGGCCGCGTCATACCAAAAGACGTTAAAAGATGGTACTTGTTGTTACCCTGTCTGGCGATCGGCATTAAGGGGCTAAAACAAGGACTAGTCGGCTCGGAGTCAGTATACTGTGTCTGAGTGAGGTATTCATGTTCTATCAGTTTATTCATATAAACTGTAAGGCCACAGGCCCATAGTACAGAATACATGACAATGTGGAAGCGGTTAGGAATGTTACAAGGATTCATTTCTTAATACCATGGCATGATATATAAGGAGAGAGAGATTTTGTATAGCCGTTTTGCTCACATGTGAAATTAAAGAGATAAACTTGTATTTATTTGGATGTACATAGTATTTCTGTTCAATATATTTTTTCCTTAAATTATCATATTTACAACATACAAGTAGAAAATGAAATTCACCTTCGACAACATTTAAAGAACATTGTTTACATAATCTTAAACATTTGGGTATTTTGTTGTGCCTGCCAACTTCAACCATAAACCTGTGTGAGCTGCAACTAAATTGTGTTAATGATATTCGGCATTTTCTTATATTTACATCAGTTAAATATTTTTCTGCGCATATTTGCATTTTAAAATATCTATAATATTCGCATTTGCTAGAAACATCTACAGTAGATCTCCATGTTTGAAAGTACATGTCAAAAAGCGCCTGCGTTATTTTCGATATGAACATGGCATGATTCTCTAAGAAACATTGGTTTTCCCAGATGTAACCATACCCACATTTATACAGTAGAACTATTCATGTTATTCGTGCTATTTATTCATGTTAAACTGCGGCATGGTATCTCAGTGAGCTAGCACTATAAATCGACATCAGTCCGGACTAGTACAAGCAGCCACACACACACGTCGCTATATAAGTGCAATACTCTTGGACGCAACGTTAAACCCCATTTCACCTCACCTCACCCACTCGGTTTGAGTGTGTCGGGTGTATCATGTGAGTACGATGTGTTTGTTTGTTGCTTAACGCCGCCCTGTGATGGATAATTGGCCACGTGATTACACTATGTACTCATTAAGCAATAATCACCCCACCTTGGTATACCTATCCTGTTTAATTGGCTTCGTGACTTATTGGCTTCCCCATCATGTGTTCTTTGTCCATCGTGTTGTTACAGTATAATTACAGTTGTCATACTTAACCTACTCTTGTTAATCTTTCTCTTGTATGCAATTATTGTTTTGTTTGTTGTTTAACGCCACACTCAGCGATATTCCAGAGATTATGACGGCGGTCTGTAAATAATCAAGTCTGGACCAGACAATCCAGTGATTGACATCATCAGCATCGATCCATGCAGTTGGGATACGATGACATGCATCAACCAAATCAGCGAGCCTGACCACCCGACCCCGTTAGTCGCCTCTAACGACAAGCATAGTGGCCTTTTACGGCAAGCATGGGTTGCTGAAGACCTATTCTACCCGGATCTTCACGGGTCACAAACACGTTCGTATCTACATAACACACATAGCATCCACTCACACTCATACTGTATATATATATGTGTACCCATCTGTACCCTGCCCTGAAACACAAGCTGTTCCGTTGCTGATAATAACCTAGACAAGGGGAACTCCAGAGCGATGATGAGACATTTTGTAGACTTAACACCTTCATATCAACACCCCACAGAGGCATTAAGCGATATGACGCGGTTATCACCCCAGCTCTGAGATATGACAGTATTTAGTTTAAACAAAATTGACAAAATGCCATGTACGAAAATAAACGGGACGAGATTTTAGAGTTTTTTCCGACATATGTGCCACTGATAAGACTAACATGAATTCTCCCAACGTATTTGATTACATTTCTGTGATGTAAGTAAAGGGGGCGCATAAATAAGTGGGTATTTATTTAGGTTTGTGAGTGAGGAAACATTTTGCACAGCCTCGTACACACCTACAGGAAAACCATGCGATGCGAGGAGGCAAATGCCCTTATATGGGTATGGGTGTTGAGCTACAATTTCTGGGTAGTCACAGGTACGTTGCTCTCTATTTTCCATCCCTTATCGTGACTTGTATGAGGATAAGCTGGTGTCTCCACATTCTACTTCCTCATCCCAGTTTCCTCGTATAGTGAGAGATATGATTTACTTTGACTGAAGAGGAAACTAGTTGTGCGTCCCGAGGTCGAAGCTATCAATATTTGTGTGAGGATAAGAGCGTGTATCTTTCAAAAAATTATATAATGCACACGTGGGTTTTTAATAAGCTAATTTACTGCTTTCGTGTTTTTAAAAAGTGATTTCATTCAGTCCCATCCTGAGAATATAAATATTTTAGAATAATTGTGATTTCTCATATTGAACTCGCTTTTATTCAAATAGTCTACTCTGACAATATTACCATGTTGTAACCATAGGGACATTTGAAATTAGGTTGCGGTTTTAAAATTATGTGAATGTTTGTTAAACCTGAACATAGATAACGGATATTTGGTCGTATCACCAGTGAGTTAGTGATTTGGTTTTTAAAAATATTTCAGTTATATAACGGGGAGTCAGTTTGCTGTGGGAGGAACGTTTAACGTGGGTGGGTGAGTATGGTTTTACGCCGCTTTAAGCAATATTCCAGCAATATCACGGCGGGGGACACAAGAAATGGGCTTCACACATTGTACCCATGTCGGTAATCGAACCCGGGTTTTCGACGTGACGAGCGAACGCTTAAACCGCTAGGCTACCCGACCGCCCCCGAACGTTTAAAGGGTTAATTTGGTTGGTTGTTTAACGCCACACTCGGCAATATTCCAGCTATATGACGGCGGTCTGTAAATTATCGAGTCTGGACCAGACAATCCAGTGATTAATATTATGAGCATCGATCCACGCAATCAGGATCTATGACATGCATAAACCAAGTCAGCGAGCCTGACCACCGATCCCGTCAGTCGCACGGGTATGGTGCGAATGACTTTAGAACAGGAATTCGAACCCACGATAACAGGGCATTCTAAGGGACACAACTCTACATAGGAAAGTGTTGGGCCTTAGCCCACATGGCAGACCGTGATTTGTGAGAATACAGTTGCCAATTCGATAAATGATGTATAAACTTCTTCTTGAAAGTTATATGTTTTGTCACAATTCAACTAGGAAACGCTCGGTGTTGATTAAAATTAATTTTCAATTCATTTAAATTTTAAATGTGCAAGACCAGATTTCTGGGTTTTTCTTAATTTCATCTGAAATATGGCATATATTACCGGTCATGTGCAAAATCACCAGGCTCTCAGCAGAGTCGAAATACCAACTCGAAAGCCAGATTCAGACATTATGCATCATGAAATTAATAATAACCAGTGTCAACCGTAGTTTAAAATGTCACGAAAATATTAACAAAATGATTTCATGATTACCAATGATTAGACTGACATAAGTTGGCATCGATAGTCCCTCTTCACATACACGAATGACGCAACGTAAATAAGACAAAGAACCAGTTCAAACTGAACGTGTAGCACCAAGATTTAATGTTCCTGTGTATACACAAAATTTTGACGTCACAATTTGTGTTGCACGTGCTTTAACGGGTGTAATTGTATTTAGCATTGAAACAGACGTTTCATTCGAAAATATCCGTGGTAATAAACATTATTATTATGTCATACAAAAGCCGAGTTGATGTTTAAAGGAGATTAACATTAAACACCTGAATAAATATATATCCATCAAACAAGATCTCACAGACAGGTTTCTCAGTGATTTTTGTGCATTAAAAGAGAATGAAAATGAGAATAGAAGTTTAAATAAAGCAGGTCTCTTCAATTATCAGAGCATGGAAGACAACAATCAAGTACGCTACGGCTGTACGAGTCGTCTCCCCTGAGTCCACATCTCGCAGCCTCCCGTGTGACATCACGCGTAATCGGATTTCAAATACCGAAGTTGCGAGAAGCGCCGAATGCTCGTTTCGTTATTCAGCAGACGAAATTGTTATAGTGTCAAGCTTTGAGTGCGTGAGTGGGTTTAGTTTAACGCCGCTTTGAACACTATTTCAGTACTATGACGACGAGTTAGCTTGACCTGACAGGAAAGTGAAGTGAAGCGGGTCTCAGATGTTTACCACATTGGTGATTGGTTGGTTGGTTTGTTGTTTAACGCCGCACTCAGCAATATTCCAGCTTCAGTCGTGCCCCGCTTATAGGGACTTCAGATATCCGGAAACCTCAGTTCCCGGACGATTTTCATTCAAAACGAAATAATTACAATATAAATTTACCCGTATATACGGAAATTCAGTTTCCGGAACAGGACGGTCATTTTCATACACAATACACACAAAATTGTCTCACTTACCCGGACAATGCACTTCCGCTGGTGGTAATCCTTTGACTCGTGAGAAGTCAATCAACCAAGTGACACTGAGTTACGTTTGACATAAAGGGAAAGTTAACTATTGGAATGTTGCAAATCATGCCTCTTGTCTTGTGAAGATTTTTTTGTCACTATTAATCGTCATGCACTATTAATCGTCATGAGGCGAGTTTCGCAGTAAGGTTGGTTGGTTGGTTTGTTGTTTAACGCCGCACTCAGCAATATTCCAGCTATATGACGGCGGTCTGTAAATAATCGAGTCTGGACAAGACAATCCAATGATTAATATCATGAGCATCGATCCACGCAATTCGGATCGTTGACATGCATCAACCAAGTCAGCGAACCTGACCACCCAATCCCGTTAGTCGCATTTTACGACAAGCTTAGTCACCTTTTACGGTAAGCATGGGTTGCTGAAGACCTATTCTACCCGGGAATCTTCTCGGGTCTCCACATTGGTGAAGGCGACGAGGAAGGATGAGGTAGAGAAACAAATCAGGGCAAATCTGGGGTTCGAAACGACGGTTACACGTTTCGGGCACGGTCAAGCCACGGTCAGCGAATCTGACCACCCGATCCCGTTAGTCGCATTTTACGACAAGCTTAGTCACCTTTTACGGTGACACAATGAATTGCGGCGCCTTTAGAGTGAGTGAGTTAAAATTTAACGTCGCATCGGCATTATTCAAGCCATATAGCGACGGGTCCAAGTTAATATATTAACAATTCAGTCATTTATGCAAAGTTATATTTAAACACATGGTATGAAACATATTTTAGTATATTATATTTATAAACAATTGATGAAACATATTTGAGCATAACAATATCATTAATACAGTAACCAAAGCTAGGGCACCTCGCTGGGGATTATGGGGATTTACAGTAGCTCTGCTTCCTGCATGATACCCAGCAGGATTTACGTCATTACTTTAGCCACTGGTGTTTGAGCACAATGCTAGCCAATATTAAAAAATACTCGGAATTGAGTTGGCTTAAAAACACTAGTTACTTCCATTATGATAGGATTACGTGTCAGACAAGGGGACAATAATTTTACGATACTTTAACCCCCCTAGACAGAGCCTTCAATAATGTTAGTTTATAATAGCATCACACCAAATTTAAAAACAAGCATTTAATTATTCACATACATATTTAAGCCTTTAGAATTTGAAGCCAAGACTGTAACGCCACAATCGGCGATCTTCAAGCTGTGACAGAGGCCTGAAAGATATATGGATGTTTTTATGCCCTTGAAGAAGGCACCGAGCATCTGATTGAGAGTAATTATTTATAACATTGTTTACAAAATTGGTCATTTATAATGATAAAATAAAACTATGGAGAATAATATAATCTCACACTCGACTTTGATATTAAATATATGATCACTCGTACATGTACGTACACGTGCACGTTCCACAATTCACTCTTGTGGGATTCGCTATTTTTCTGGAAGTTAGGAAGTCGCCAAGGGAAAAGCTTCTACAAATTGGTGAGGTGAAGTGAAATGGGGTTTAACGTCCCGTCCAAGATTATTGCACTTATACAGCGACGTGCATGCACATGTGTGTGTGTGTGTGTATGTGTGTGTGGCTGCTTGTACTAGTCCGGACTGATGCCGATTTATAGTGCTAGCTCACTGAGATACCATGCCGCAGTTTAACATGAATACCTCACTCAGACACAGTATACTGACTCCGAGCCGACCAGTCCTTGTTTTAGCCCCTTAATGCCGAGCGCCAGACAGAGTAACAACAAGTACCATCTTTTAACGTCTTTTGGTATGACGCGGCCGGGGATCGAACTCCGGACCTTCCGCTTTCCGGGCGGACGCTCTACCTCTAGACCACGGAGGGGGTTCTACAAATTGGATAGAATGGTTACAATGCACCAATGCAAACTGGTTGATTGTGTGTAATATTACTCCGATGGCGTATCGATGCTTACGCTATCAACCACTGGTTTGTTTTGCGTGTTCACTTCATTTAGTTGAAATATTGCTCGTTAAACAGTATTCTCTCACTTTGGAACGGGCCATTTGATATCCTTGGAGGAAGTTTGGTGGCTTTTAAAAAGATAATTTATTTCAGAAAGAAATAAGTTGTTCTCAGCTTTTAACCGAAAAGATCAATTGTTCGATGGACATGTTGACTGCTGACTGTTGACTTTAAAACTGCCACCGACTGTGTTGCAAAACGAAGATATTTCTTTACTTTTATCAGTAACATTTCTGCGCTTGTAAACAAACACTACAGTGTTTTATTGTTATTTTTATTGTGTTGGAGGCGTTAGAAGGTTTAAAGTCACCTTAACATGTCCTGTCGAATACCAATTCACAGCGAGGTGAACAGAGGCATATATAATTAAAAGCGACCAATTTGGGGGTACGAAAAGGGTTCTCTTTGCCAACCCCAACCTCAATGGGTTTAGGGCATGTAAAAATACTAAGCCGCAATCGTGCGTGTCATATACCATTCATCTAGCCAGGCTTTCGCGACCAGGAAGATCGGGAGTAGAATAGGTCTTCAGCAACCCATGCTTGCCGTAAGAAGCGACCATGCTTGTCGTAAGAGGCGACTAACGGGATTGGGTGGTCAGGCTCGCTGACTTCGTTGATGCATGGATTGTCTGGTCCAGACTCGATTATTTACAGACCGCCGTCATATAGCTGGAATATTGCTGAGTGTGGCGTAAAACAACAAACCAACCAACCAGGCTTTCGCTCGTTAGATACGTTTTCATATAACTTGTTGTAAACTATATGTTACCTGTCATACACTCCTGTAGTAATCTTTATAAATGTTTCAGCATTTTGTGAAAGCCGTTGCCGCCAGTACCCAAACACCGAGAAACAACTTGAGTTTAAATGTAAGAAGAGGAGTTCCATGTTTTACGTCGATGTAAGGAGCTCTAACACGACCAATGGAAACTGTCGTGGTGTGGTCACGTGCTCCGGTCTGCAACAGGAAGTTCTGAGAACGGTTGCTGAATCTTGTTACTGGAATCCTATCTGCAGTTTCCCCCTCAACAAGGAGCAGCCAAATATACTCAACATCAATGGAAACTGTGCTAACGTCAGGCCACGTGTTATATCAGCTAGAGCCTTGTGTGTTAAAAGAAGTAAGTTGCAAAGAATAACGAAATCTCGTTTCATCTCGAAGCATTTCTCACTGAATCGAGTAATTCAGTATACAAGTATTAACTATTCGGGTTGTGTGTGTGTGTGTGTGTGGGGGGGGGGGGGGGGGGGGGGTCGGTGTGTGTGTGTGTGTGTGGGTCGGTGTGTGTGTGTGTGAGTCGGTGTGTGTGTGTAGGTCGGTGTGTGTGTGTGTATGTCTGTAAGGACAATCAACCAGAAAATATATGGTTGGTTCCTTAGCAACCTTCTTGACAGTAGAATTGTACTGCATCTTTGTAAAGGTAGTGGTAGCAGCAGCAGCAGTAGTAGCTGGTAGTAGAAGTAGTAGTAGTAGAAGTAGTGATGGTAGTAGTAGTAGTAGTAGTAGTAGCAGTGGTAGACGAAGTACTAGTAGAAGTAGTAATTGTTGTAGCAGTAGTGGCAGTAATAGTAGTAGTGGTAGTAGTAGAAGTAGTAGTAATGATAGTGGTAGTAGAAGTAGCAGTAGTAATAGTAGTAATGGTAGCAGTAGTAGTGGTAGTAATAATAGTAGTAGTAATAGTGGTGGTAGTAATAGTAGCAGTAGTAGAAGAACCAGTAGTAGTTGTAGTAGTAGCAGTATTAGTCGAGGCAGTAGTAGTAGCAGTAGTAGAAGAAGCAGTTGAGTAGTAATAGTAGAAGCAGTAGTAGTTGTAGTAGTAGTAGTAGAAGTAGTAGTAGTTGTAGTGAAGAAGTAGCATTGGTAGTTGTAGAAGTCACAAACATATAGGTAACAGTTAACAATAATAGAAACAGAAGTATACCAGGAGAATTCTAGGTATCAGTAATTCGTCTGAATACATGAAGCTCTTGAATATAACACACAATTTGTGATACGACTTTATGACAAAGCGATATTGATGGTCCACCCTAAACCAATTTAGAAAAAAGTGTACATTCACCTGGGCCGCATTCCACAAAGCGATCTTAGCGCTAAGTCTGTCGTAAGTCTATGTTAAAGTATGGGAGTTACGATCATCTTAGCGCTACGATTGCTTTGTGGAACGGGGCCCTGACCTTTTAACTTATTCTTTTGCAGATAAGATTTTGCTGTTTTCTCCGATCAGTTTGACGAAGAAGGATGGTGTCATAAAATCGCATGAGTATTTCCCATGGGATTACCCAGACACACAATCATATCACCAGATGGTATTTGTTGCAAAGCCACGTAAAAAACTTAGGATCACTTTTCTGGCTGCAGAAGTTGACACTACATCCGACATAATATTTTTCATGAATGGAACATCCCCGGTCAACGTCACCAGTAACGAAATAAACAACAATTTTGAGTTTCCCAGCGTCGACGTCACGTTAGTGTTCAGCGTTGGCTCTACATCAAGACTTGGGAAGGGCTTTCTCCTTTGTTTTGTATGTAAGTACCCAGCATGTCTGACATGTCAACAAGTGTGAGTGTGTGTTTGTTTATTTGTTGTTTGACGCCGCACTCAGCAATAATCCAGCTATATGACGGCGGTCTGTAAATAATCGAGTCTGGACCAGACAATCCAGTGATTGACAGCATGAGCATCGATCCACGCAATTGGGATACGATGACATGCATCAACCAAGTCAGCGAGCCTGACTACCCGATCCCGTTAGTCACCTTTTACGACAAGCATAGTCGCCTTTTATGGCAAGCATGGTTGTTGAAGACCTATTCCACCCCGGATCTTCATGGGTTTAAAGTGTGAGTGAGTAAGTGATTGAGTGTGCGTAAGTGAATGATTGGCAACATGAAAACATGGGAATTTGACCGAAAATGTCAACACATAACGTCAATGCCCGAAAATATTCAGTCTTGATCAGCTTCCAAAAGTAAAATAGGGAAATTATATGAATTAATGGATCACTAGTCCCACGAAGCTATGTAGAAAGTAAGTGAGTTAGTGAGGTCTTGACGCTGATTGACTCATTAGAAACCGGGGTAGAGTAGGTCTTCAGCAACCCATGCTTGCCCTAAAAGGCGACCATGCTTGTCGTAAGCATCTTCCCGAGGCACGGGAGTTAACTGACTACAAAAGTCCAGTTTCCCCCCTTGCCAAATTAGGCTGGTATTATGGAGTTACATTTTGGCTGGACTAACGAGTCTATGCATAGTCCAATCAAAATCGCGCAACGAAATCGAAATTGTAAATCGGTTCGTAACTGTTATGCAGATTTCGGTCGATTGCAGGATTTGCAAAGCATGTGCACCGCCAACTTGTAGTCAGCAGATATTTAACTAATCTTTTCATGTTACGGTGCTCTCGTGATTTGATGCACTTCGCGATGTAAGACCCGTTTTATCACAATATAGATCTTTATTATCGATCAAATCGTCTTGACTGGGCGCCGCCATTTTGTTTGAAACAAATGCAAGTGATACGTTAGGTGGAATTTGATTGGTACATAGGAGGGGCATATTAGGGACATAACTCGTAATAGCCACTGGTGGCGCTACGATCGAGCCCAGGAATCCCCGCCTAGTTCGGCAGGGGTGGAAACTGGACTTTTGTAGTCAGTTAACTCCCTTGCCTCGGGAAGATGTCGTAAGAGGTGGCTAACGGGGTGGGGTCGTCAGACTCGTTGAATTGGTTGATGCTTGTCATTGTATCCCAATTGCGCAGATCGATGCTCATAATGTCACCCACTGGATTGTCTGGTCCAGACTCGATTATTTACCAACTGCCGTCATATAGCTGGGAATACAGCGTTAAACAATCAAATAAAAGTACTGCAGCCGCAACCCCCTATGGAGATGTCCTTATATTCTTCATGCAGAGAAGTACCCTATAGGAGTAAAACATCTGATTGTATTGAGATTTGATAAAATATCAATTTGTGTACTAAGCACGTACCTTCTAATACCATAATGATTGTCATCAATTTCCTTTAATTTATTCGTTCTACTTTTGTTTAACATTAACAACTCAAGGATCAAACATTACATCTTGATATACCTTGACGTTTACCTGAAATTCCATTGCAGCTGACCTTGACACGTGTTCATAATGCTTTGTGTATCTTCAGGGTTGAAAAACACTTACTCGGACGCCAGCCGCCATGCCTGTGACCTTGTGAGAGGTGAACATATATCGATACATTATGTAGTAGTGTTCGGTAGTGAAGTTGTCATGATGGAGGGGACCGGACTATTTTCCACAGTCTGGTCACAATGTTCTGCCTTGTTCCAGAAATTGTAACTTGTTCCACGTGTAAACCTTAAGCACTGTCTCCGTGTAATAAGGGGAGACATAAACTGTTGAATTATACATCACGGCAATTCAGGACCATTTGGTTTGTTTTTTTAAAAACTCGATACTAAGTTGAAATTTCAAGATATTAAGTTGAAATTTCAAGATACTAAGTTGTAATTTCAAGATACAGAAGATGAAATTTCAAGATACAAAAGTTGAAATTTTATGATAATAAGCTAAAATAAGTTGAAATTACAAGATAGTATCTTGAAATTTCAACTTAATATCTTGAAATTTCAACTTCTGTATCTTGAAATTTCAAGATAGCATCGAAAAAAACCAAATGGCCCTGAAAGGCTTCCGTACATTAGAAAAGGACCCGAGTGCCGTTGTACAAAACAACCTTAGCGCTACGACTGTCGTAAGTCTATGTGAGTGAGTGAGTTAAAATTTAACGTCGCATCGGCATTGTTTCAGCCATATAGCGACGAGACCAAGTTAACATTTTCAAAATTTAGTTATTTATGCAAAGTTGTATTTAAAATCAATTTATGAAACATATTTCAGCATACGATATTTAAAAACAATTTATGAAACATTTTTGAGCATAACAAGATCAAGTATACAGTTTTAAAACACAAGCTATAGGCAACGAGTAACCCAAGCTAGGCACCTAGGAATTTATTCCATATTGGCTCTCAAAACTCACCGAATTTGCTCGAATGTTTGTAATATCAAAATTATCCAGGTTCAATTTATTTCCTAAAAATATAAGCTGTTTTTAACGTTGTACACCAACTCTTCAAAGTTAAAGAAAAACTTGATTTCTTGATCCGTGGGGCAATGGTCACTTAACGTGGTGACCATATAAATATACACAGTTTTGTTCTCCAGCATCAAAGGTTCAAAATAGAAAGCAAATGCCATCTAAAGAAAACAATATGTGAAAAACTTCCTCCAAGGTAACATCTATGTGGAACTCGGGATTGGAGATTTAGTCAAGAAGTGGGCATCTCCATTAACACCAATTTTGCTCCCCTCCTTACTGCGAGACCCGTGAAGATTCCGGGGTAGAATAGGTCTTCAGCAACCCATGCTTGCCGGAAAAGGTGACTATGCTTGTCGTAAAAGGCGACTAACGGGATCGGGTGGTCAGGCTCGCTGACTTGGTTGATACATGTCATCGATCCCAATTGCGTGTACCGATGCTCATGATATCAATCACTGAATTGTCTTGTCCAGACTCGATTATTTACAGACCGCCGTCATATAGCTGGAATATTGCTGAGTGCGGCGTTAAACAACAAACCAACCAACCAACCAAAGTTACTGCGAAACTCGCCTCATGACGATTAATAGTGCATGACGATTAATAGTGACAAAACATCTCCACAAGACAAGAGGTATGATTGCAACATTCCAATAGTCAACTGTCTCTTTATGTCGAGCAATATTTCAGCAGCTCCATCCTTTGGCGTCCACATTTCACAACTTTGGAAAATGCTCACTTATTTTTTCTACGAAGATTTTATAGAACGTCATACGACTTTGGTCATTTGTTTTGTTTGATAAAGGTTACAACATACAAGGCCATGTGTTTATTAGTAGATGTATGGAAACGGTTCCAAATTTGACGTAGACAAAATTATGTCCGGTGCAATTTACTATTTTGAGTTGTGCCTGCATTCACCCGTGAAGATCCGGGGTAGAATAGGTCTTCAGAAACCCACGCTTGCCGTAAAAAAAAGACTATGCTTGTCGTAAAAGGCGACTAACGGGATCGGGATTCGGTTATTTACAGAAAGCCGTCACAATATTGCTGAGTGCGGCGTTAAACAACAAACCAACCAACAACAAGTGAACACTTTGCATGGGGTGAGGCATGATACACTTTCCTGTTATCATCACTAAGTCATTCACAATCACGTGCCTGTAATAAATTTGGAATCTGCTTTTTGCAGACATTTCCTCTCGTTATTGAAAGGGCTTTAAATGGATTGAATAAAATAACAGGAAATAGTCACAACGTGGTTCATATATGACGCTTCTTTTAATATGACACTGACCGGTGTAGTAAATATTTTATGTCTGTTTCTCTTGTCGATTCCGGCATGATTCCTTTCAAACATAAACGTTATCCTTAATTGTACCCTCTTTTTGTACAACCGCATGATCCTATCAATTGCAAAGTAATAATTAAATTAGGAATGAACACCACGTGGGAAGGTTGACAACTAGACGCGGTAGACTGAGGTAACCAACATTTTAAGACCCGTGAAAATTCCGGGGTAGAATAGGTCTTCAGCAACCCATGCCTGCCGTAAAAAGTGACTATGCTTGTCGTAAAAGGCGACTAACGGGATCGGGTGGTCAGGCTCGCTGACTTGGTTGATACTTGTAATCGATCCCAAGTGCGTGGATCGATGCTCATGATATCAATCACTGGATTGTCTGGTCCAGACTCGATTATTTACAGACCGCCGTCATATAGCTGTAATATTGCTGAGTTCGGCGTTAAACAACAAACCAACCAACCAACATTTTAAACATATGATCACAATGTGCAGTGACCTCACACAGAGTCAACACGTGACATACGAGCAATCACGTGACATACGAGCAATCATCTAGGACTCGGCAGATTATGTGACCGATGCAGATTATTATCATCTATTGTCGGAAAACATTGGTTGTTGAAGACCAAGTCTAACCCGGATCTTCACGAGTCTCCTGCAAGTAACGGCGAATTAACAACTTCGGGTTTCCGAGGGCGTATTTAGATTGGTAACCAGTTACCGGCGTTTATCGTAAGATTCTGAAGAAGGATTGGTGATCTTGTTGAGTGACTTGGTTAATAACGTGTCAATGGTTTGTCTGGCCAATAATCGCTTGTTCACATACCAGCGTTATATAGCTGGACTACTGTTTACTACGGTGTACACAGCACTCAGGCACTCCGTGAATAACCATGACAGAGTCTGTGAAGGTATACTGTAGGTCTGGGTTTAGTGAGTGAGTGAGTGAGTGAGTGAGTGTGGTTTTACGCCGCTTTTAGCAATATTCGTGCAATATCACGGCGGGGGACACCAGAAATGGGCTTCACACACTGTACCCATGTCGGGAGTCGAACCCGGGTCCTCAGCGTGACGAGCGAACGCTTTAACCAGTAGGCTACCCGACCGCCCCTGTGGGTTTAGTAGAATATCATATTGCTTGAAACCATCAAGGTCTCATGAAGATGCCGAGTTAGAATTTGTTTTGAGCAACCTATGCTTGTCGTAAGAGGCGACTAACGGGATCAGGTGGTGAGACTTGCTGACTTGGTTGATGCAGGTCATCGTGTCCCAATTGCGTAGATCGATGCTCATTATGTCAATCACTGGATTGTCTGGTCCAGACTCGATTATTTACAGACCGCCGTCGTATAGCTGGAATAGTGCCTAGTGCGACGTTAAACAACAAACAAAGAAACCATCAAGATTATCGTTGTCCATGGCATCCTTGACCAACAACACTGCTGACAACATACTTAGACATATTTTGCATTTGCGTTACTGTTCGTTATATAGATTTCATTATTCCATTCCAGGTGTCAAATGTCTGTCCGGAAGGGTCAAGGCGCGGTCACGGGGATGACCTTGAATCCAGACACCATGGCATTGCTACAGTGACATCTTGCACCGAACAGGCATAGGAGGAACTCGGTTTGGTGAAAGACTCTCTCAACGGCGTTGGTCTCCTGGCCAAGGAGAAACTTCATATAATGTAATCTGTGATTTTTATGGGGACTCCAGGAGAAATTGTTAAAGAATAAAATATGAACACCCGGTATGTTTTAGTGCACTTCAACGGCGCTTGTAACTTCTTCTTTTTTAAAAAGTGGTATCCTACCCCCCAAAATGCCTTGCAATACCACGTGAATTGGGCTGTGCAGAATGTGCTTGTCGGCAATATTACAATTATTGGATGGCGGCCTGGAAATGGTCGGTATGAATCAGACAGACCAGTGATTGATATAATGAATGACGATCTACGTGGTCGGGTTGCCTGGATACTTAATTTGACAAATCACAGAACAAGTCACAGAACTTGACACCACGATGCATTAAATCGTCCTTTGGTGACAAGCATAGATTCCTGGGAACTACTTCACCATATACCTGGCGTCATCACCAGTATTTTCAGTTATCCTTTTAGTTATCCTTTTACATAAGACACGTGAAGATCCGGGGAAGAGTAGGTCTTCAGCAACGCATGCTTACCGTAAAAGGCAACTGTGCTTGTCGTAAGAGGCAACTAATGGGATCGGTGGTCAGGCAAGCTGACTTGGTTGATGCATGTTATCGTGTCCAAATTGCGTGGATCTATGTTCATGATGTCAATCACTGGATTGTTACTTACAGACCACCGTCATATAGCTGGAATATTGCTGAGTGCGGCATTGCACAACAAATCCTTTTACATATAATTTCTCTCTCGCCTTTTACTCCTAATGGAATCTGTTTCGAAAGACAATCGAGACGTTTTGAATTTACTCCTCTGAAAGCACGAACTCACTCATTTCACGGAGGGGAAACAACACGAATGGGCTTCGCACAAGCGCCCGTTTGGGGAATCAAGACTTTCAGCGTGACGGGCGAACGTATTGACCATAAGGGTTACCCTAACGCCGTTCGACATTTGTCCAAACATACAATAATGCTCATGAAGACATTTACCCACACAAACATTTGACCGCACGTACAGACATTTATCCACACACTTTTTACACAGGCATATGCCCACACAAACATTAATTTGTCAACACAGACATTTAGCCACTAACTATTTACACACATAGGCATATGCCCACACAAACATTAATTTGTCAACACAGACATTTAGCCACTATTTACACACACAGGCATATGCCCACACAAACATAAATTTGTCAACACAGACATTTAGCCAATAACTTTTTACACACACAGGCATATGCCCACACAAACATAAATTTGTCAACACAGACATTTAGCCACTAACTATTTACACACACAGGCATATGCCCACACAAACATTAATTTGTCAACACAGACATTTAGCCACTAACTATTTACACACACAGGCATATGCCCACACAAACATAGATTTGTCAACACAGACATTTAGCCACTATTTACACACACAGGCACATGCCCACACAAACATTAATTTGTCAACACAGACATTTAGCCAATAACTATTTACACACACAGAGGCATATGCCCACACAAACATAAATTTGTCAACAAAGACATTTAGCCAATAACTATTTACACACACAGGCATATGCCCACACAAACATTAATTTGTCAACACAGACATTTAGCCACTAACTATTTACACACACAGGCATATGCCCACACAAACATAGATTTGTCAACACAGACATTTAGCCACTATTTACACACACAGGCACATGCCTACACAAACATTAATTTGTCAACACAGACATTTAGCCACTAACTATTTACACACACAGGCATATGCCCACACAAACATTAATTTGTCAACACAGACATTTAGCCACTATTTACACACACAGGCATATGCCCACACAAACATAAATTTGTCAACACAGACATTTAGCCAATAACTATTTACACACACAGGTATATGCCCACACAAACATTAATTTGTCAACACAGACATTTAGCCACTATTTACACACACAGGCATATGCCCACACAAACATTAATTTGTCAACACAGACATTTAGCCACTAACTATTTACACACACAGGCATATGCCCACACAAACATTAATTTGTCCACACATACGCTTTATAAAAACAGGCATTTACGTTTACAGACACTAGCCCACCTAAGACGCACTGTGCGAACACCTGATTTTCTCCAGTCGACTCTTGCTAAAAGTAAGTGAGTGAGTAAAATATTTCACATGGGCAATTTCTCGACCATATCGTAACTAGACCAAGTTATAAGGTAGTGACATATATAAATCTGTCGACGATGGACCTTAAAAAAGCTAGATTATCACATGAACACACAATGCCATTTAGAAAGTAGTCAAATGTAACAAATGTTATATTTGGTATAACACTTTCTGAGTAGAGTACAGATTCTCGTACATTTGGGGTTGAATCCCGTCGGGGCGATCTAACCCACTCAGCCACCGAGGCTTCCACAAAAATGGAAGTCCGACAGCTGCTAGTCCAGATCACGTACCCCTCTGACATGTGTAAATTGACACGGCTCCGATAGCCGAAAGTACTGAGGGGTACACAATTGTTTAATACTATACGTTTCGGTATAGACCCTTATACCGTTGTCAAGCAAGACCGAATGAGGAACATTATACAGAATACATATAGTAGGTGGATGATTGACAGTAGAGGATTTACAGTAACAACAGTTGCATACATGAATGAGATAACATGAGTAGGTAATGACAACAGAAGGATAATACTGTCACAGCATGCTGGACAGAAAACACATAGGTGGAAGCCTATGTTTGTTTGTTTGTTGTTTGTCCCACGCAATTGGGATCGATGACATGCATCAACCAAGTCTGCGAGCCTGAGCACCCGATCCCGTTTGTCGCCTTTTACGACAAGCATAGTCGCCTTTTACGGCAAGCATGGGTTGCTGAAGACCTATTCTACCCCGGATCTTAAACATTTAATATTGGAAAAGGCTCAGGATAGATGTAATGGACATATGCCATAACACTGTATCATGCATAAACCGGAACCTATTGCAATACTTTCTTTCTTTTTGACAATAAATCACAACAAATTCATACAAGACTGACTGTTTATGCTCTTATTTCTACGCCATCATCACTGTACGTGTGATGGTTAACCGATCAGTATTGACTGACAATTATATCAGCCTATCAGAAATGTGCGACAAGTGAAAACTTACCTCAATATTTATGAATGAGTCAGTTTGACATCGACCATGGGACCTCTTGACAACACTGCAACTCCTTTGATAAACAAACACTTGCTATTCATGCCGAGTGTTTTAATGCCTGTGACAATGTCATGTTTTTCTAAGTTACACCAGCGTGTTCCGAATATGATTCTCCGGGCCCTGACCGACGAAACACTGCTGTCGCAATTGCCACGAGAGGTTGTTTGTCACCGGAAGTACTAAACTACGTAAAGTCTCGCCTAGTCCCATGACTTACTTACGGGCCTATGCCTGGTGATAATATAATGCATTAGTTTCTGATTTCTGTTGCTTGGTCCAGGTCAGGGCTTTCCGTGGCTCTGCCAATTGAAAAGGAGGAGAAGGCGGAAGGCGGAACGGAGAAGGCGGAAAGGAGAAGACGAAAGGCGGAAAGGAGATGACGGAAGGATATATAGAGGATATTTAATGTGTTTTCTCAAATACTACTTTTATCTCATCGAGTGAAGTGGGAGAGTCTAATATTTTCACTCTCCTCAATTCACGAGATGAGATAAAAGTGTTATTTGAAAAAACACATTGAATTTTCTATTTATTATATACATGTTTTATTTTCATTACTTGCAATTTATATATTTTTTCGAAAACAGTGTCTGATAAATTACTAGGATCTCCCTGTCGCCCCTTTACCACCGCCGTATAATGGGTTTTGCGCAAAGAATATAGTTCGTGAATAAAACTAGCCCTGTTAATATATGTTATGCGAAAAGTATTATTTCATATCGAGTATTAAGTTCCGTGGACATTTTTGTTTGTCATAATTAAACATTCCTGTTTAAAATAGTTAACTCTTTAATGTTTTGATTCAGGAGAAAGTAGTTCCGGCACCTTGATCTATCGTCACTGATAAATTCCAGTATTTCATTCATATGTATAATTTTATAATAAATTGATATATTGTGAAGTTCAATGTTAGTAATATAAGGTTTAATTCCTATTCAAAGAGGTGGAATAATAGATGACTTGTTATTTTAATGGTCATCAGGTGGGAGGTTGTTCCCGAAGGTAAAGTCAGCCGACTTTAAAAATCTGGTTACTGATGGTATTGTACACAAAGCTCATAGATGCATGTAGTACTAGGTGGCTTAACTCATGGTCATGTTTTCGTTTAACGCCGCACTCAACAATATTCCAGCTATATGACGGCGGTCTGTAAAAAATCTAGTCTGGACCAGACAATCCAGTGATTGACAGCATAAGCATCGGTCCACGCAACTGGGATACGATGACATGCATCAACCAAGTCAGCGAGCCTGACCACCCGATAGTTAGTCGCCTCATACGACAAGCCTATGTAGGCATAGAAGGTAACTCAAAAGCCGATGCTGCAGCTAACGCAGTTCTTGACAAACCGCTTTCTCAACTACTGATCCGGTACAGTGATTTCAGACCAACCATCAAGAGTTATACTCGGGATCTCGAGGTGGGGCACCTAGATAGGAAGCAATAAACTTCACGAAATGAAACCAACACTCGGTCATACCTACTTGGGTTGTCAGTAAAGACATGACGAGGTCGTTTTACGATGGTGTCGTATTGGCCTCACTCGGTTTACCCACGAATATCTGCTGAAGACAGATGAGGACGAGCCTCCTAAGTGTATCCCTTGTGATGCAAGGTTCACCGTCAAGCATATATTGCTTGACTGTGTGGACTTTGCAATCGCAAGGGATTCACATTATCAAAGCGTAAATCTGAAAGATCTCTTTTCCCGCCAGTGGACATCTTATTTATCAGCTATTGGAAAGACATTGGTCTTTTTAATACATTTTAGATATGTATGTGAATAATAAAATGCTTGTTTTTCAAATTTGGTGTGATGCTATTATCAACTGACATTATTGAAGGCTCTGTCCAGGGGGTTAAAGTATCGTAAAATTATTGTCCCCCTGTGTGACACGTAATCCTATCATAATCGATGTAACTATGATCAACCAGTGTTTTTAAGCCAACTCATTTCCGAGTATTTTTTAATATTGGCTAGCATTGTGCACAACCACCAGTGGCTAAAGTGATGACGTAAATTCTGCTGGGTATCATGCAGGAAGAAGAGGTACTGTAAGTCCCCATGATCCCCAGCGAGGTGACCTAGCTTTGGTTACTGGTGGCCTATAGCCCGTATTTTAAAACTGTATACATGATATTGTTATGCTCAAATATGTTTCATACCATGTCTTAAATATAACTTTGCATAAATTACTCAATTGTGGATAACTTAACTTGGTCTCGTCGCTATGGCTGAACTAATGCCGTTGCGACGTTAAATTTTAACTCACTCACTCACTCATTCACTCACTTACGACAAGTATAGTCGCCTTTTACAGCAAGCATGGTTTGCTGAAAACCTATTCTACCCCGGATCTTCACGGGTCGGAAATATGAGGAGTACATAAGTTCAAGAAACATCATTTCAAGTCTGGATTTGTGGTATCCAAGTGTTATGGTGAGGTCCTCAAGTCAAGTCATCAGGCCGTTCATCGTGAGAAACAGTCGTCGTAAGTGTTGATCAAGTCGTGCCAGACCTTTCTTGAAAGGGGAGGGATGTTCCCGGTGTTGGACAGCTTCGCCCGAACGCAACTGTCCCCAACAGTTGTGTGTGTCTGCACGTGGAATCATAGACTATGACGCGTGATCCGATTTCGATTGTAATCAGTCTCGTTGTTGTCCTTGTCAAGTAAACGTCTTGTGTTCGTACCTTTGTGTTGCATGTTATGTGAGCCTGAAGACCTGCAGAAGTGTGAACTCATGGAAGAACGTTGAAGAAAGTGCGACTTTAAGGAGAAATTCAAGGAATGTGGTCTTCATCCAACTGTAACGTGAGTTTGTTCCATTTTGCCACTTTGATCTTGTGTTTGATCTTTTTCGTCTACTTTGTGATTGACGTTGAACATTTGAGCAAGAATACTATTCCATTCGTCATGGCTAAAGGTGGTACAAGTCAAGACCATTCTGTAGATATCAAGCACTTCAGAATTCCTTTGTTGGATCAAAAACAGTCAACATTTGCGAACTTTATTGAAATAGTGTATTAAGTGAAGCCCTGCGCCTTAACTCTGAGAAAAAGTTACGTGGTTTAGCTTTAGTACTTCCTGCAGGGTTTTGCTCACGGGTATTTAACGATATTCCTGACGATAACAAAGCTGATTAAGCAACTCTGAAATCTGCTTTGAATAAAGAACTTGATAGAGCCCACGAGCGTACTCAAACTGCTGCTAGCGGGGTTCAGAGACATGTGTAAAAAAACATGAACCTATTGAATTTGCCCACCGTCTTTAAATCAAGGTTGATTAAGCGTACGTCTCATTCACAAAATCAAACAAAAGTGAACATTGTGCTCAAAGATTTATTGATGGCTTGTTTGGTAAGAAATTGAGAACCACTGAACATTGCTATTTGTCAGCAATCTGTTATTTTAAAGGTGATCGTGAAAGAAATTTAAGGAAGCTGTTTGCAAGGTTAGATATAATCTCGTGATGTACCGTAAAGATGGTATTATACCGCGCTGTTTAAGAGATCGCCCCTAAACCGCATTGTACAGCCAATCAATAGGAAATGTTCTGAAAGCCCCAAACCAGAATCGTAGACCTTAATCATGGCTTGAATCAGGTCATTTTAGGTTAGTTTTGATCTATACTGAACCAAATTAAAAACTTCACAATCCTAAAATTTTAACATTTTGACCAGTTATCATTGTGGGCCCTTATTGTGTATTTAAACAGTAATGGCCACGTATTGTCTTCAGATAACACCCGTTTTTGTGCAGGTGAATCGATCAAAAACATGTGCACAGCACTATAGTGGTCACGTGGTCATAATACCGCACGTGTTTTCAGCCATACATGTTAGCAGTCATTAACAAAATAAGAAAAGGCAAGGAAACAAATCTTTACGGACATTTGTCATGCCACGCCTTTCAAATGTGCAACGTGAACGTGCCATCCGCAATGTTGCAGACGGGAACGTCCGTAGCTGAAGTCGCAAGGACGATGGGTTGTAGTCGACGGACTGTTTATGATTTACAGACACGTCTACAGCAAACGGGTACCACCGCTGATCGCTCTCGGCCAGGTCGACCACATGTGACGTCACATGCAGAGGATCGTCAGATTGTCTTACGTCACCTCCGTAACCCATTTTTGACAGCTACATCAACCAGAAATGAACTGTTTAGGGGTAGACTGAGTGCGCAAACTGTTCGAAACCGTCTGAGAACTGCTCACCTTCAAGCACGACGGCCATACTGCTGGCCGATTCTGACTCAATTACACAGACGTCAATGTCAATTGTTGGCATATCGACACTTACGATTGACTCGGAGGAATTGGAATCAAGTCGTCTTCAGTGATGAATCCCGATGTAATCTTCGAATTGCTGATGGTAGGGCGAGGGATTGGAGGCGCCGTGATGAACGTTACGCCCAGTGTTGTGTACAGGAAGTTGACAGATTTCGAGGCGGAAGTGTCATGGTGTGGGGTGCTTTGTGGCAATGCACGTTCCAGGCTTGTCATCCGTGGCAACCTCAACCCTGCTGCTTACCGCGACCAGGTACTGGCACCAGATTACCAAATTACCTTCTCTGATACATTTGTCTGTTGTATATCATATATGGGATTACTTTTAAAAATGTGAAGTTTTTAATTTGACTCAGTATATAAGTGACAGATGATTTGATTGCGTTCCTCCTCACTTGTAATTAGGAAGAACTTTTAATAAACAGGTCGGGGAAATAAAGTGAATAAACTGGTCGTGTGTGGCTATAAAAACATGCGATTTTTGTCCGTGCGTTGCCTGTACTACTTGGCGCATGATAGTGGGTGTTAATACATGTCAATGTTCATTACGAAAACTTCGAGTTCCCCTCCGCCATTTGGACACATTCTATGCTTTAAATCAGTCAAAAACACTACATTGAAAATAAAAAATTACCTGAAATGTACTTTGTCAACCCCTCTCCGTCCACCATGCTTCCTCCACTGACACGCCACCTATAGTCCCGGCAAGGGGGGTAACGCCCAAATCGTGTGCCAACGCCTACTAAAACTATGGTAGACAATACATGCCACGTTGAAACCGTGGTTGGTCGCAAGAAATGAATGAAGCGTTCGTAATTTTGACACATGCTTTTACGGCGCTTACCTTGGATTTAAAGTCTGGAGTATTATTTTCAAATGCCCTTCTTGTTGCCAACAGGAGACCATAAAAGAAAACAAGTGTGGTCGCATCCATATGAAATGGAAAGTAAAACGTGTTCCTGTGTTTTTTTATGCAAACAAATGACAAATTACAAGAAACAAGTGTAAAGTCAACGAAGTCATCTATATCCCCCACCCATTTTAACACGTTATGGTCCCAAACCAGGTAACTGACCCAACATTTCTCTTTGCCCATGTCAAAATAGCTGCAATGGAAATACTAAAATAAACATTTCTAAAACTTCTTAATATGAAATGGCACCTGTAAAGTATGTACTTTGTATATATATATATTGACATGCAATGTTTGGCAAGGAAATATTTAACAATTTATTTGTTATACTCCATAAGTGAACCCACCCTATATGAAAACTTAAATCCAACTTGTTGCCATCGAAACGTAAAAAATAAAAATAAAAATTCCTAAATAGCAAAAGGCACCAGTTCAGTATGTGCCTGGTAGACATGCAAAGTTTTGTAAGAAAGTATTTAACAGTTTTTGAGTTACGCTCCGGAAACGAACACCACCCTTATATAACCTAAGTCCAACTTGTTGCCATGGAAACGTAAAAAATAAAAAATTCTAAAATTCCTAAATAGCAAAAGGCACAACTTCAGTTTGTGACTGATAGATATGCCAAGTTTCGATCAAATACACTGAATTATTTTAGAGTTCTGCCCCGGAAAAGGAAATGATTACGGACGGACGGACGGACGGACGGACGGACTGGCTGATCACTATATCCCCCCGCATTATATGCCGGGGGTTAAAAATCAAGAGTTCCAAGTGTACCAAATTAAATCAAGAAAATTCGCCAAAAAAGGAGAAGAAAAACTAAGAGCTAAAGTACCTTCAACCCAGATCAACCTTCCTGTGCACCGCCTGTGCGAAGTATACAACTGAAAAATTAATCTCCATTCCTGAGACAAACTGAAGGAAAACGTACAAAGTGTGTTGGATGATTTGTCCAATGATAACCTGTCGGAGTATGAACTCACTTCTTTGTCACGTGGCCTTGGCAGGTTCATCCATTCCCAATTAGAAGATGACATAAAAGAAGTTTGAGATCAATATAGATCTTCCAATTTTTATGACAATTTAAACATTCATGACTGGGTGAAAAGTAGAAATGTTCTCTCGTTGACATTTTTAGGTGCATTAGGTTCTCATACAGTTGAGGATACCGACAGTTTTCAATCTTCAAAGAAAACTGTCATGTTAGCAAGATGTGTGGAATTCCTATATCTTGCTGTCTTTCCCACAATCATCACGCCTATATCATTTGCAATTTCAGTACTCACTTATTTAATATCTGGTAGGAAAAACAGTGTTAATGTACTTAGTTCCACCTCACCCTATGGTTCCTATCAATCACTTACATCCTGGTTGAAGGTTGGCTAGGAAACACCTCATAGCCCCTAAAAAAGCTCTTTAACAGTTTTCTTTGATAATTACTAAGTGATTGGTAGATTCTGGCATGTATCAATAAATCATAGACCAAAATGCAGTGTCTTGACAAACACTGTACCAAATCTGTAACAATTTCTGTTTGCAACAGATAAAGACTCCTGTAAGTATTCAAATGGTTTAATTTGCCATACTGACTTCAGAAAATGCCATTGATTCCTCTTTGTGGATTTTGTTACTTTAACATCCTGAAACAAATCTTACCAACATAACAATATTTTATACTTCTTTCCATAAATAACAGAATTCATTGGTAATACATACACATGTATTTTCAACAGGTAAGTGTCCGTAAAAACATTATGATATAGCACAAAGACTATGAGTTGCCTACACTTATTGCCACTTTTAGCAATGCAGCGCGAACTATTTCAAAATTTGTCCCTTCATCACTGACCCGAAGGCCAGATTTGAGCGTTACCTGACTGCCTGGACTGCAGGTGGCGGGTCAGAGTAGGAAGCATGGTGGACGGAGAGAGTGGTTGACAAAGTACATTTCAGGTAATTTTTGACTTTCAATGTATTGTTTTTGACTTATTTAAAGCACAGAATGTGTCCAAATGGTGTCTTCGCGTTACGCCGACCTTTAGACATTTGGGGTCAAAATTAAGGTCGGCAAAACGCGAATAGTTGCAGTTTGGTTGTTAACTGAGGATTAAAAGAACGATGGGATGAGCGCGTGTGATTTTAACTTTAAAAATCATAATAAATTTCAATTTTTTTTATCAGATGGACTTCGAAGTCGCTGCCAGGAATGCTGCCACATCGCGGTTTCCTCGTGCCACATGGAAGGGATGCTTCTTCCACTTTGCCCAGTGTGTATGGCGGAACACCCAACAGTGCAACATGCAGAAAGACTACACTGACAGACCAGAGATTACAACGTTCGTCAGTCGGTGTGCAATAATGCCACTCATTCCTGTTGGCAATTTAAGTAGTAACCAGACCGTTAGGTTAGATTCTATTAACTTGATATACGTAATATACATGTTAAGGTGTAATATATTCAATATGCATGTTAATGTGTAAAACTGACAGGTTTACTTTTTTATCTTAAGGTTGAAGACTACTTCCTTGAGCTAATGGAGCGCGTTCCAGACGATCAAAGATGTCAAAGACCTTCAGACTACATGACCAGCCAGTGGATCGAGTGCGATCTCCACATCAACCAGTGGAACCACTTCAACAATGATGGGCCACGCACAAACAACCACCTGGAGGGATGGCACAGTCGACTGAAGATCACGTGAAAGGCACATCCCAACATTTTCGAGATGATTACCTTCCTTTACAAAGAGCAGAAGTCATCAGAAATTCAGAGTGCAGTACGAAGCAGGGCAGAAAAGACGTCCCAAGAAGAAGAAATATCCAGAAGTCGACCGCAAGATCGCCAATTTGAAGATAAGGTCTGGAGAGGCAAGAAATCGACATCATCCACTCTGCCGATGTTGCATCAGCCATTCTTAATCAAGTTAAAAAAATGTTATTAATCATGTGCTGTTCGTTGTACCAAATTGAAATTTGTCATGTCGCTGCTTTTGATACAATATAATGTGTGGAATAAACGACACAAAATACATCATAAATCTGTTCTACTGTTAGAATGTGTCGTGAACACCATCCAAAAACACCATTCATTGCGTGCTTGTAACAACCTCGTGTTAAAATAACACGCACACATCAAAGAAAAACCGCGTAACGCGAATAATTTTTTTCTGAAAGTCGGCGTAACGCGAATGAACCGTCCAAATGGCGAAGGGGTACTCGGGTTCACAATAACCTGCGCAACAAACGGGGTAATGTAAGAATCGACGAATGAAAGAAGTTTTCATAATGTATTTTATACCCACCATCATGCGCCAAGTAGTACAGACAACGCACGGACAAAAACCGCATGTTTTTGTAGCCACACAGGACCAGTTTATTCTCAGTTAGGTTCATTGTCACCAGTAGGGTTCATGGTCACCAGTGGGGTTCATGGTCACCGGTGGGGTTCATGGTCACCGGTGGGGTTCATTGTCACCAGTGGGGTTCATTGTCACTAGTGGGGTTCATTGTCACTAGTGGGGTTCATTGTCGCCAGTGGGGTTCATGGTCGCCAGTTGGGTTCATGATTCATTGTCACCTGTTGGGTTCATGATCACCTGTTTGGTTCATGGTCACCAGTTGGGTTCATGGTCACCAGTTGGGTTCATGGTTCATTGTCACCAGTTGGGTTCATGGTTCATTGTCACCAGTTGGGTTCATTGTCACCAGTTGGGTTCATTGTCACCAGTTGGGTTCATGGTTCATTGTCACCAGTTGGGTTCATTGTCACCAGTTGGGTTCATTGTCACCAGTTGGGTTCATTGTCACCAGTTGGGGGTTTTCCCCGACCTGATAAATCCAGTTCCTTCAGCCATTTGCTAAGATATTTAACATATGGCTAGAAATTAAGATGGTCTTTAAAACTTATTCCCAAGAATTTGGCTTCCCTTTTTTTAATGTGAGTGCCCGATGGATGTAATTCTTGGTCACTATGTGGTTTATATTTTTTAAATGAAATTCAATGCATTCAATTAAGAATTGACCTTCACTTTAGGAAGGTTCATACTCCAATGAACTCACACAAAGTGAAGGTCAATTCTTATAAAAAAAATTATCACAATTTCTTACCTCAAAGGATGTAGGCCAAGATCTAAACACAATTTTATTTAGTACGTGTGACTTCATGTTTACACTGACAGCCAAACAACCAGCTATATCGCGGAGTAAAATAGTTCCTCAAAAAGAGGTGACATTGGCGTATGGATGCACAACTTGCTCTTCAGAAACATCTTACGCAGCACATGTGTTCAAATCATATCCTCATTAGATGAGAAAGGTCTGTAAAGAATTACCTCAGTAAGTCAGTCACAATGACAGTGCGTCGTAATAAATTTACATTAAGTAGCAGACGCCAAAATGGCCGACGCGATAAACGTGACGGGAGAGATGTTAAGTTGTTAATGAACCTGGCGGTTACATGTGTTAGTCATCATTGATCAACTGGCCGATCATTGAAAGGTGAATAAAGATGCGTCAAACAGACACAAATGTAAATTCATAGATTGCCGGAGACGATCAGTGTCAGCCTGGGTGAGGATCGAGTCGATTCTACAATAGTTTAGATGTGCATTTCTTCTTTCGTTCATTAGGATGGGCCGTAGCGAGTATATTCGTGAACAATCATACAGTCACGCTCTGGCATTTCTCAATGTATACTGAAACGCTGAGACCAAGAATAAAGGTTCTAAATGATCAGAAAGAACGCTTATGCATGTTTTCGTGCTAGGGAATTCCCAGGGGTTTCCCCAGGAATGTGGAAGTAGTCCGTCAGTGTTTACGTCATTTCAAAAACACTGTCTCGTGAAAAAGGTACAAGAAAACATTGATGCAGAGCATCAAACTTCCCCGCCATATGTGATGCCTCACAAACGCATAATTATGATGTTACTGAAAGGCATGATGGAGCATAATTATATTAACCACAAATAACACAACGCTGTTGTGGAAAAAAATATTATTTATTTTGAGTGTTGGGCAATACAGTTGATACATTTGCATAGGGTAGGTCTATTTAAAAATAGTTTCTTGTTTAACGCCGCACTCAGCATTATTCCAGCCATATGACGGAGGTCTGTAAATAATCCAGTCTGGACCAGATCATCCAGTGTTTGACACCATGCAAGAGCATCGAACTACGCATTTGGAATAATATGTTATGCATCGACCAAATCGGCGAGCCTGACTACCAAATCCTGTTCGTCGCCTCTTACGGCAAGCATAGGTTGCTGAAGACCTATTCTTACCTGGGTCTTTATTTAAAAAGTAGATCGAAGGAAATGGAAGCAATTTCTGGCACAAATGTAAACATGAGGAAATAGTATCAAAACTGCCAACAACATTGGCAGATGCACATACTCAAAAAATAGATCACATTCTTTTTACACTTAGCATTTGGTTATAATAATGTAAATGAATATACTAAGGGCTCCATATGGCAAAAAAAGTCATACTAGATAAGGTCTTTTTGTCACAACCACAGATGCACATACTCAAAATATTATCACGTAGTTGGAGAACATTTCAATACAGGGACTAATCAATAACGGAGATTCCTCGTCTCTTGTTTTACGTTTTTTGGTCAGTTTTTTTGTGTATTTCTTTCTTTCAAAGAATAGTAATTGTGATCATGATGAGTTGAGTTACTTGGTTTTTTTCTATATACTATTTTTTATCCAGTGTCAGTAACTGTTGTGGAATGTGGTTTACTTGTAACAATGACTGGTTTGAGTTCATATTATGATGATTGATTGGTTTGTCGTTTAACGCCGCAATCAGCAATATCCCAGCTATATGACGGCGGTCTGTAAATAATCGAGTCTGGGCCAGACAATCCAGTGCCTAATATCATGAGCATCGATCCACGCAATTGGGATAGACGCCTCTTACGACAAGCATAGTAGCCTGATATATATATACTGTTAAGATGTAACATGACAATTCATCCATACTACTAAACAGAAGTAAAACCGCTTGTCCATTCGGATCAATCTGACCA
The DNA here is from genome assembly GCF_023055435.1 of Haliotis rufescens. Classification (NCBI taxonomy): domain Eukaryota; kingdom Metazoa; phylum Mollusca; class Gastropoda; order Lepetellida; family Haliotidae; genus Haliotis; species Haliotis rufescens. Next base: position 41,938,969 of record NW_025964372.1, on the reverse strand, counting down.
AGACCATTCCGCTGATGACAGTCAAATAATGCATACGAATCGAAATCCGTAAAAATTGCAATGGAGACATCATTAAAAGTTACCAAAAGTGACGGGGATATCAATATTGCTTTTTGAAATGATTCTATGAAATTTGTTTTCCCTGCTTCAATATTTGGAGCACCTGTGACGGAACCATAAAACTGATCTGTTATGTAGACAATATCGCTTGAGGCAGTGGCTGCTGGGGACTGATTATGACCTAAATACTCCTCATAGCCTTCGGTGTTAACTTTGTGGCTGTAGAGAGCTGTGCCTTCATCCAACAGATTATCGAGGTCAGTGGAACACGGTACAGACGCAAATAGATTTGAGCTATGGGACACAAAATATATGAATGACCAGAGCTACGGCTGTACATTGAATTCCATTAAATTCCATTAAACGGTTGAAAAATACTACAGCCTTAATGCAAATTCGCTGACACACTACTCCGATTTTGCTTTGACTTTGCTACCAAACGTTTCACATGTGGTTATGTGCGGTGCACTGATTAAAAAACACACACGGGGGACTGGGTTAATTCAAAATACGGAATATAACTCTTCCAAATATTTCCAGTGAACATTAGCATCCAAACAATCAAAAGTGTGGTATGTAGAATATGGAATTCAGCCATATTACATTTAAATTGAGATGTCGTCGTTGTTCATGAATAAGAATATTCAGATATATTTTTTATTATGCTGTTATGTACTATCTCCGGAGCACAGTTCTTCTTTTGTATACACCGTGAAAATCAGAAAATTAGTCCTTGAGGAAAAAAGGACATCGGATTACACATGGATGGTTTAATAATGTCAGCTAATGACCAGAAACGGTCAGATGCATCAATTAACTACATAAAGACGATTTTGAAGTATCTCTTATTGCTGGAAAAGAATAGCATCAACATTCGACGCACATGATTTGTATGTTTTGTTTCCGTAAATGCGTGGCTTGAAATTTCAAATAAACCAACATGTCGACATACATGCCACAAATTTAACGTTTCCCGTATACTTCCCCGCCTTAAGGGCGGGGAAGAATGAACGTCAAATTGTGTCGTTCCAACACTAATGAACGTCAATTTCGCGGTCATGTGACCGACCTCTCGTCCAATGGAAAAGCCGTATATCGTATAAACTTCAAATTAAAATTTTTTTGCAATAAGGTATTGATTAAGAAGACTTATAACCATCACGTTTTGATCGATCGTTCGTTTTATTAAGACAAAGCTGTAACTGTCCCTACATCGTGTACGTAGTTTTGCCTCAACATGATGCATTTAATAATCAACGAATAATGGCACACCAGGAGTCACTTAATTCTATATATAGACTGGTGAAAAATATCTAGTTATTGTCACAATCGACTAACGGGATCGGGTAGTCAGGCTAGCTGACGTGGTTGTCGCATATCATCGATCACGATTGCATGGATCGATGCTCATGATGGGTTTCACCGAAGTAGTAAACGTCTAAGCCCTGCATCACTTTGACTTTCCTCCCACATTAATCTGTCACGCCGCGAAATAGCTGGAATATTGCTGTGTGCGGCGTTAAATAACAAACAAAACGATGACATGCATCAACAAACTCGGCGAGCCTGACCACCCGATCCGTTAGTTGCGTCTTACGACAAGCAAAGCCGCCATGTATGTCAGGCATTGGTTGCTGAAGACCTAATTCTACCGGATCTTCACGGGTCGGATATTGTCTCTGCTGGCGTGTTCTGGTCTTGGTAACTTATTCATTTTAAATTTAATTTAAGTAAATTCAGTTATAAGTCAGACAAATTGATATAAATCATGTTTTTCAACCAATCAGATTAAAGAACACAATTTTATTTTTAGTATTCCAGCCTTGAGTTTCACACAATGTACCAATGTGGGGAATCGAACTCCCAGAACGAACGGACGCTTTAACCACTAGGCCACCTCTTCTCCCCAGAAGATGAAATGATTTAACAGAATCGGATAAACATTTAAAGTTTTAATTAAAATATCCCAAAAAGAATAAATGTTCAACATGGTATTTATTTTCTAAACGTATGCACTTGCTTTGTGAGTTTTACAAAACCAGTTATGACTCGTAGGATAAAAGCAATTATTGGGCGCTATAAGAATGGGGGGCACGGATGCGCCGCGATTCGCTGTGCAGAGTTGCGTCCCTTGGGCACTGAATCTATAACTCAATATTTGACATTGATAACATAACTGAAAGTAGGTCATGTTCAGGTATTAGACACAAGTAACTCAATAACATTTTGTAATTTAGCTGAATGGCACCAATAACATTCTCTGAATATTTCTTTTTATTATTCAAAGCATTTTAATATCATTGAACAGTAATACAAATCAGACAAGTATTTAAGTAAACGTTTCATGGTTTATATGAAACTCTTTGCACGAAACAAGGCCAGTTGCGATAACTGACATGGTAGGCAACTCCTTTGACCTTCTTGCAACAAATAAATAAATCTAACCCGAAAGCGGACATAAAATCCACGTTATTTGTATGGCGCTGTTCTCCATGCACAAGAATACTCTAAGCTTAGACATTGAAAAGTGTTCACTCAAAAATCATTCTCAGCTCCATGGAGAGTATACAAACAAAGCTGCCTGTTAGGCGCTAGAAGGTTAACAACCACATTGCCATCTCATCCTACCGGGTACCCATTCACTGCTGGGTGAAAAGAGGCACAACTCGAACAAAGTCATTTGCCCAAGGAGACGCCACATGTGTCACACGTACTTCAGACGCCCTAGAAACTCTCGGGAGCCAAGCTGCCGAACAATCACTCATCCAAAAACTCTCCGCCACCGACGTTGCTTAATTTCACCTGATTTGTAACCTGTGCGCAGTGCATAGGACCACGTACCACCATACACCTTTCAAACGGTGAGTTGGGTTTGACACCACTTTGAACAATATTCAAGTTGTATGTAGGACGAAAGACACTAGTATTCAGGTCTGAGGCGTTTACCAATTTAGTGAAACCCACGATCCAGGTTATGGTGCTGACAAACTTAGAAACAGATGTATTCGATTCCACGATCATAGATTTCTAGCATGCTTAAGGGACGTAACTCTGCACAGCGAATTGCGGTGGCTCAGACTACTGCGACACCCGTGCCCACATCTCTCTAGGAAGAACGCCTAGGTAATGTTGGTAGGCATATACACAAGATATCAGCGCACATAAACTGCATTTTGAACATGTCTTTATGTCAGGCTCAGTAACTTAGTTGATTGTGTGTCATCATTAACCGCCATCAGTGCTGCTGTCATATAGCTCTAGATATGATGTAGTGCCTAGAGTGACAGAAAGTCTATATTATGTATAGTCGACTGAAAATAGTTTTGCGCACTTTGAAAGCTTTTTGAATGAATGATAGGAAGACCTAAAACTCATAACTCTGTGTTTGACAAAAACCTATGCTAGCTATGTCTCCAAGCGGTAGTTATATTTTAATGGGGTCTAACCTTGACAATCTTCATTGTTCTCAGTTCCAAGCGTAATTCCAGTAAATGTGTTTAATGACATTACAAATTAGTGTTCCAGTTCAGCTTCTTTATTTTAGGGGGCACGGTTGGCCCAGTCGTCTAAAGCGCCGCGATTCGCTGTGCAGAGTTGCGTCCCTTGGTCACGCCAGAAACCTATAATTGTGGGTTCGAATCCCGGTTCGCCCAGATTATGTTTCTAGGTTTGTCAGCACCATACCCGTGCTCGTGGGTTTTCGCCGACGTGGTAAACTTCTGAGACCTGCATCACTTCTGGCGTTCCTCCCACAGAAGCTGACACGCCGTGATATAACTGGGATACTGTTAAAAGTGATGTAAAAACCAACTCACTCTTTCTTCTAGGAAGACGGCAAACGGTATCGGGTGGTCAGGTACGCGGACTGGGTTGATGCGTGTCGTTATATCCCAATCTCCAGGATAGATGCGCATAATGTTAATCACTGGATTGTATGGCCCAGATTCGATTATTAACAGACCGCCGTCATATAGATGGAATACTGCTGAGTGCGGCGTAAAACAACAAACAAAAATAAAATCCATTTTGTCTTAGCTGTGTACTTAACAAGTAAATGTGATTGTAAGGTCTGGCACGTGCCATAATGGTTACAAAACAAACTTTCAACTACATATGGCGTTAAAAAATGTTATAAAACAAAATACATGACCACAGTTCAACATTATCATAACGATTAATTGTAAAACGAATGAAAATTTAGTTCATTGTTGTTGTGGTAATACATGTTATTGTCCATGTGTGTAAAATATACTTCAAGCATGAGCCAAATTGTGCTTTCTGTTAATTACAATGGAAAGTTCAGAGAATTCCCAGTTGTCCTTGGTACTGCCCCGTTAGGGACTGAGAAGTTCCTGTCAAAGGAATTGGCTGCCAAACCCCCTGGTAGGTGTGGAAATTCCAGGCGGATTCTGAATGGAGATAACATTCAAGGGAGACATGACTTGTCCTGGCATGGAAGCGTTCATACCCGGTTGCAGAGCGGAAAGGAAATCAGATGGAGGAACAGCTTGTATTGTTCGGGGATATGTCGTTGTAGGGATGCCACATTTCATCTGTGTGTTGTAACTGCCGGTGACTCCTCCTGGAGGCTCGATTGGAACAGTGTTTAAGGGTCCCGTCGTTGGTCTTGTCACGATGGGGTTTCTTTGTGTGAAGGGAATATCAGATACCCAACCTGGCGGTTGACTGTCCAGTACACACAGGGGCGCTTGTAAGGTTATAGTATCACCATAACCATGGCCTAGTCTTGTGCAATACTGATCTCTTCCTTGCTGTTTGACATTGAAGCTAGTTTTCCCCCAAGCAGACGGTGATTGTGTGTTAGAAGGCATTGCTTCCACATTGGTATGTTGGATTCTGTTATTATCATTGGATATGTTGACAAAAGGCGAAACTTGTGGTTTTTCTCCCAAGGGTAGCTCTGGCTGTGTTTGAGAGTTTCCAAACATCTTCACTGTTGCTGGAAATAGTGAGAACCGAGTAACATTTATCATGAATCGGATACGCGTGATTATCGTGATAATACAAATGTTTAAAATATTTGCAATGGTATACATTTCACTATTCAGAAGGGTACATTATTTTTTTACACTGAAAGAAATAGATACCAATTAAACATTCCAACTCACTCACTTGGTATAAACATGTAAGCACTTAATATACTTAGAATTACAAAATTAAATATTGGTGTGTTGATGCATGACCTATCCCCGTTATCAAGTAGTCCTAAAAGTAAACAAATTGCACAACATGTCTTTCTTGTGAAGTTGCGAAGCATTATTACTGTAATAGTAGTACTGAAGTTGGCTATTACTCACTCTCTTGATTCCATCCGTCCTTGTCCCCAGCTGTAATACTTGCACCTCTCATGATCAGAAGTGAGGCTACAGATTCATGACCATTATGAGAAGCTACATGTCGTGCCGTCCGTCCGTCCTTGTCTTCAGCTGTAACACTTGCACCATTCTTGATCAGAAGTGCGGCTACAGATTCATGTCCATTCTGACAAGCTAGATGATGTGCCGTCCATCCGTCCTTTTCCTCAGCTGTAATACTTGCACCATTCTTGATCAGAAGTGCGGCTACAGATTCATGTCCATTATAACAAGCTACATGTAGTGCCGTCCATCCGTCCTTTTCCTCAGCTGTAATACTTGCACCATTCTTGATCAGAAGTGAGGCTACAGATTCATGTCCATTCTGACAAGCTAGATGATGTGCCGTCCATCCGTCCTTTTCCTCAGCTGTAATACTTGCACCATTCTTGATCAGAAGTGCGGCTACAGATTCATGTCCATTATAACAAGCTACATGTAGTGCCGTCCATCCGTCCTTTTCCTCAGCTGTAATACTTGCACCATTCTTGATCAGAAGTGCGGCTACAGATTCATGTCCAGTATAACAAGCTACATGTAGTGCCGTCCATCCGTCCTTTTTCTCAGCTGTAATACTTGCACCACTCTTGATCAGAAGTGCGGCTACAGATTCATGTCCATTATAACAAGCTACATGTAGTGCCGTCCATCCGTCCTTTTCCTCAGCTGTAATACTTGCACCATTCTTGATCAGAAGTGCGGCTACAGATTCATGTCCATTATAACAAGCTACATGTAGTGCCGTCCATCCGTCCTTTTTCTCAGCTGTAATACTTGCACCACTCTTGATCAGAAGTGCGGCTACAGATTCATGTCCATTATAACAAGCTACATGTAGTGCCGTCCATCCGTCCTTTTCCTCAGCTGTAATACTTGCACCATTCTTGATCAGAAGTGCGGCTACAGATTCATGTCCATTATAACAAGCTACATGTAGTGCCGTCCATCCGTCCTTGTTCTCAGCTGTAATACTTGCACCACTCTTGATCAGAAGTGCGGCTACAGATTCATGTCCATTATAACAAGCTACATGTAGTGCCGTCCATCCGTCCTTTTCCTCAGCTGTAATACTTGCACCATTCTTGATCAGAAGTGCGGCTACAGATTCATGTCCATTATAACAAGCTACATGTAGTGCCGTCCATCCGTCCTTGTTCTCAGCTGTAATACTTGCACCACTCTTGATCAGAAGTGCGGCTACAGATTCATGTCCATTCTGACAAGCTACATGTAGTGCTGTCACTCCATCTTTCGTTACTGCTGCAACACTTGCACCATTCTTGATCAGAAGTGCGGCTACAGATTCATGTCCATTCTGACAAGCTAGATGTAGTGCCGTCACTCCATCTGTCGTTACTGCTGCAACACTTGCACCATTCTTGATCAGAAGTGCGGCTACAGATTCATGTCCATTCTGACAAGCTAGATGATGTGCCGTCCATCCGTCCTTTTCCTCAGCTGTAATACTTGCACCATTCTTGATCAGAAGTGCGGCTACAGATTCATGTCCGTTAGCAGAAGCAAGAAAAAGAGCTGTTGTTCCATGTTCACTTTGGTCGTCAACATTTGCCTCGTTATTGATCAAAATGTGCGCTACATTCTTATGTCCATTTAAACAAGCAATGTGGAGTGGATATGCTCCTGCTAGATACATATACTTCGTTCCCAAGTCAGGACTGTACAATGTAAGTTGAGCTCTATTTTGTACGTCGCCCGTCGTCCTGGAAACCAGATCAGAGACAGCTTCAACGTGACCGTTTTCACAGGCACAGTGCAAAGGCGTCCATCCTCGGTCATCGGTACTTGCTACAGGCTCCCCCTGGTCTATCAACAAGTGCATGCGTCTAATATCACCGAGGCTGGCTGCTTTATGCAAACTGTATCTCGTATCATCTATGCTGGTCGACATATTGACTATTGTATACGCAAACGTTCTGGCATTCGTTGACGCTGGATTATTTGTCAGCTTTTCACATGGAGACTCAAGCACTGCAAGAAGGACAACAATCTTTCAAATACAGAACCAAACAGGTTAATTCATCATTTAGCAATATATATGAAATATACACACTGTTAATCATTATATATTTAAGTCAAAACACGGAATTTAGGAACATATTTTAATTGTCTTCCTTTATCATAACCGACATACAACCCCTCTACATTATGTTATTTTTTGTCAAATCGTGATTTGTTGAATATCCTGTGATAGTAATATTAATATTAAGTTTTTGCCCATTACGAATATAGAGGTCCAGTTTAGCCAGGCTTCACTCGTATTTGAAAAACAAGAAATATTACACACACAAAAATTCAATAAAGCCTGTAACATGTACGCTGTACCTGCTTTAATATTTCACTTCAACAATGGAAATAATGCCAGTCGTTACTGCATCATTAATAGCATGTGAATAATAAGTGAGTGAGTGAATGACAATATTCTCAGCAATGTGTCAGCAACGATGGTTGACTGATATCTGAGCCTCTGATAGAAGGAATTGCGCAAAGATAATCAAAACAAGCAGAGGTCTGCGACCTTTGGAAAATGGACAAATTTTTGGAACGTGCAGTCAAGTGGAATTGCAGAAAAAAGGGTTTATATAACAAAGCCAAAAGCCATCCATGAAGATATGAATGAAGATATGAATGAATGAATATGAAGGGAAGTATGTCCCTTCTTTGCCAACATAACGAGTTGGGCAGCAGAGTTTGAGTGTAACAGGGAGTGCCTAGAAGGCCTGTGAAGTCAGCAACACCAGAACTGATCCAGAGAACCCATGTTGTGGTGATGACCGACCGGCGAATGACCGAGCGTAATATAGCTAATTCAGGAGCAGTGGATTCGCTACTGGTTTTAGTTTTTCGAATTGCTGGAAACAAGCCAGCAGCTGGTGTCAATCTAATAACTCACGTTAATGTCTCTAAGCATTCTGATGCAATTTGTCTAATATATATAAAGTTATTTAGTAGTATGTAATTACTTAAAAACCTAACCATCAACATGCTTGATATTCAGTTCAGCACAACACATGTAACAAATATTAGCTTCCCGTGTTTGCCTCTAAAAGGCGACTATGCTTGTCGTAACGGGATCGGGTGGTCAGGCTCGCTGACTTGGTTGATGCATGTTATCGTATCCCGATTGCGTGGATCGATGCTCATGATATCAATCACTGGATTGTCTGGTCCAGACTCGATTATTTACAGGCCGCCATCATATAGCTGGAATATTGCTGAGTGGGGCGTTAAGCAAACATATAAACTGAACCGCTTTATGAATTGTCCCTAACTTGCGTCTTACAGTACATAAACGTGGTACGACAATGCTAGATTTAGCGGGAAACGAATAATAACAAAGTTTGCTGACATAAGAAGTACGCCTAGTGGTACGTGGGTTTGGACATTCTAGTTTTGTTGTGAGATATATATTGCTATTGGCAGGATATGCTCACCTTGTCGTGGACATACTATTTGGTTATGATTCATAAACACCAGCCTATGACATGGTCGACTCTGATTGTGTACCATGAATATGGAATGGGTTTTGTCTTTTGTATGTATTTTGGTTTTGAGTTATATTTGGAAAACAATATTTATACTCACTATGTGTGTCAGTATCAGGCGGTATATGTTCATCAGCATATTCTCGCAACCTGCGCCAGATGTACCTCCTGTACCAGAGAGTGTGGCAGCTTCTCATGACACTGGGAGGCACCTCCGATAGTACAGCTTCTGCTGCCTGTAACAATATAGAGCCACTGGTGACGAATAATTGACAAAAATAACGACGTTCATACAACGTTTGGCCCTCGCTCAATGAAGGTTCATACTCCAATGAACTCACACAAAGTGAAAGTCAATTCTTATACAAAAAGATTATCACAATTTCTTACCTCGAAGGATGTAGGCCAAGATCTTAACACAATTTTATATAGTACGTGTGACTTCATGTTTACACTGACAGCCATACAACAACCAGCTACATCGCGGAGTAAAATAGTTCCTCAAAAAGAGAGGTGACATGGGCGTATGGATGCACAACTTGCTCTTCAGAAACATCTTACGCAGTGTATGTATTCAAATAATATGCTCATTAAATGAGAAAGGTCTGTAAAGAACTACCTCAGTAAGTATGTCACAATGACAGCGCGTCGTAATAAATTTACATTAAGTAGCAGACGTCAAAATGGCCGACACGATAAACGTGACAGGGGAGATTTCCGAAGTTGTTAATGAACCTGTGGCGGTAACATGTGTTAGGCATCATTGATCAACTGGCCAATCATTGAAAGGTGAATAAAAATGTGTCATTCAGACACTAAGGTAAATTCATAGATTGCTGGAGACGGTCAATATAAGCCTAGACATGTACACGGAGTGAGTTGATACTACGATAGTTTAGATGTGCATTTCTTCGTTTGTTCATTAGGATAGGCCGCAGCGAGGATATTCGTGAACAATCATGCAGTCACGCTCTCTGACATTTCTCAACGTATACTGAAACGCTGAGACCAAGAGTAAATGTTCTAAATGATCAGAAAGAACGATTATGTATGTTTTCGTGGTTTGGAATTCCCAGGGGTTTGTTTCCCCAGGAATGTGGAAGTAGTCCGTCAAGAACACTGTCTCGTGAAAAACGTATGAACGTCAAATTGTGTCGTTCATACAAATATGAAGGTCAATTTCGCGGTCATGTGACCGACATCTCGTTCAGTGGAAAAGCCGTATATCGTGTAAACCTTTAATTAAAAAATCATAAATGAGTGACCACTGTTGTGAGCTTTTTTTCTCTACAATTTTAGTAATAAAGTCACGAACGTAGTTTCTATTAAAAAAATGTCTTTGCACATCACAATTAATGACTGCACAAAACAGTGTCAAATAACGAATTTCTGTACAAGAATGTTCTTGTGAAATATGTGAAGTGGGTGTGGGTAGCTTTCACTCATCACGCCGAAGATCCGGGTTCAATGCCCGGGTACAATGTTGAAGCCCATTTCCAGGGTCCCCTGCCGCGCTATTGCTTGAACATAGCAAAAGGTGGCGTGAAACCAAGTTCGCTCACTCACTCACTCAGAGACTTTTTTACAACAGCATGATCCCGTTGAATATGAACGCAAAAAAAGTCCAATCTCGATTTAGAGTGCCAGAATACATTGTACACATTGAAATATATTATACTAAGAAAATAAAAGCCCAAATTGTCATTTTCCTTTCAGAGATCCCTCTCGTCAGTGCTTAATACAAACATACTGTATCCTAAAACCTTGTTGGTACTATGGAAATTTAAGTGAACACATATCGTAGAAACGGATCAGTATATCAATACTGGTATGGTATGTTGAGATACTACTAGAAATATTCAGTTTTGACAATGACACATTTGAATGGCAAGTACCCAAGCATGCTCATGCGATTGACATTTGTAATATAGTTCCTATGCTGGGTGGAATTTCAGAATATTTAGTGAAAAGAGTAAATGTTGAGAAATTTAGATTGTATATTAAATTGTAGCAATCCATCATGTTTTGCTGTATATTGCTCTTATAATTTATATTATACAATTATGAAAGAAATTTATATATCTTGTTCTCATCTAGTTTACGTACCATATTCACAAACACGCCACAGCTATGTCCATCTCTTTGACTCAGTACTGGATATTCTGTCTTTGTCCATGTGACCACTGACCCATCACCTCTCCTCAAACTGCGTGTATATTTTCTGAAATAGATAAAAGATATATTTGTTTCCGCTGCCTCAAACCCACCTACAACCCAGCGCTATACATTTAGGACTGATTAACTACACGTTTGTAGCTGAGCCAGATTGCAGCTTTTGTTTCAAAATCGGTAGCAGACATTCATCAGTGTGTACCTCAGCTCTGGTCAGCACAGTAGTCTTCATCAATTGTAGGCTGGGAGTTGACCACATCACCTGTTCGGCCCACCCACTTACTGTGTTGTTCATAGATAATCTCACCCGAGTGTCTTTAAGAGTAAAAAATATCAACGAGTGTTGAAATATTTGACATCAAAAGACACAAGGGGGAGATTTAATTCATCATCCAACATCATTCTGCCAGCTGTTTCAGTTTGTAGCAGTTATAAGCAGTGTCTTAAGTGTAAAAAGTATTGCTAACAGCTTCAGTAACTAATGATGTGACGTCATGGTAACAATGACGTCACTATGGATGCAAAACAGTGTGATGCACTTATGTTGCAGCAATATCTACAGTATATATATATATCACTTGATCTCACCCAAGTGATATCAGTTTTGGATGATAAAGGTTTATATCTACATATAGCTGGCCACGCCCTCAAATTACCTCCAATGTTGTATAAGTTTGTCCCCTACATCAAGGACAGGCTTAGAGTTGACCACGCCCACTGTTCCATCCTGGGCATTGGCGACCAGAAGCACCCAGTGTTGATTCAGTGGCATGTTCACTGGCATCAGGATCCACGTGTAAGTTCCAAGTTCCTCCTAATATACAATAAATCCGCAAAATCATTGCCATAATTAAAACAAACACCTTGAATGATACCGACTATATCACGAGCATGTGCTAATAAATCACTGGCAAATAGTGACAATACCAGTTCGCAAAAAGGTGACCGTATTCTGTCCACCGGTGGCACCCGTCACAAACACATGCAAAGACAAGTCAACCGGTCGCCCGAGAAACAGAGACATAATTATTGTACAAAAGTCAAAACATGGAATTGCATAGTGTTTGTCACTGATGCAAACTAAACATTTTAATGCTTTTCAGACTAACGCCTGGTCTCCAAAAAAGGAAAGCACATACATTTATATTAAAAAAGGAGTTCCACTGAGATGGGGGACAAGCTAGAATGTGGAAAGGGTTATGTCGCTTTTATTTACAGTAAAGGTTTTGGTGAAAAGGAAAATAATATGGTCTTGAATGTTTTACCCTGATCAAGCAAGATTCTTTGATGCTCTTTAACAACATAGACGTATGTCTATCTACAGACTACTGTATTATTATTTACAATAAGTTCTTTTCCATTTGATCAAGTTTACTGATATTAGCATATCCATACGATTACTTCCCTCTGATTTGGATACATGCGTATGATATTTATGTTGAAATGGCTATGATATTGAACATTTCAAACTCAATAACTAAAGTGGTTAATGTCTGAAACCTGCATCACTTCTTGCTTTCCTCCCTCATTAATCTGACCGATGTGAAATAATTGGAACACTGTTCAAAGCGGCCATTAAACCTCGTTATAACCGTAGTTTACTGCACATAGCATGTTGATATATGTCCAGTGATGATATTCTTGAAAAAGGAAAACTGCTGCTCTAGACCTTCAATGAACTGTCTCCAAAACCGACCTCATATCTCATAGAGCCTAAATTAGATGCTAAACAAGGATCCATAACCGAATCGAAGATCTTCAAATGTCTCTTTAATTTCCATCTTTGGACGAAAACCTAATACCAGTACTTTACTCATCCCTTAAAACAATGTACATGACTATGCTCGTCCATACCTTGCATGGGTGCACGTCATACTCGTCTTTCTCCCAATGGTTGACAAGGAAGGAATCAAGTACAGCGCAGTGGCAGCTGTGGATCCTATTCCACGTGGTCTTCAGGACATGCATGTATGCATTCATCACCTGCAATGGAGGTTAAACTACGGTTATAACGAACACGCTTATAACGAACTGACGGATATAACGAACTTACTTTTTTGGTCCCGACTATCTGCTGTAGTTATGCTGTATATATGCTTATAACGAACTACCATTATGACGAACTAAAATTAGCAATCCCTTTGAGTTCGTTATAACCGTAGTTTACTGTATGCGAAACCCGTTTGTCACGTGTTACAACCAGCAATTTAGAAAAACATGGCAACATATATCCTAACTGCTCAAATAACGATTGAGCGAGTTAATACCACTTGGCCTGTGAGCAATTTCAACTATTCGAACAAATGTTTTTTTATCATCTATCAATATTGTACCATTTTCATCTTTAATAATGTTATTCCTGATATCATTATTTGACATGGCCTACCGACCACGACCGAGAAGGAAGATTGTCCTGGTCGATTTTGTACCTTTGATTTGTCCAAGTAATGTTAAACATTTAGAAAGAATTTTCAGAATTAAATTATATAATACATAAAGAGCAAAACATAAGCTACGAAATCGTGAAAATTACCTCATCGCCAAGCCATGCTGTTTGATCGAGGAGATGATTCCTCTGTATGTTGTGGGGCCCCACCTTGCACATCTGAGGATCCGTCCCATCGTCGTCATCTGTCGCGGCGTTGTCACTCATCACATGTGATGGGTACACATAGAGGGTGTCAACAAACTGTGTGATGTCCGTCTTCATGTGATATGCACCTACTATGACAGCAGATACCAGTCTGTGATACGTCTCCTTGCACTGGTCTTCGCCGAGAACATCCGGGCTAAGTCGTGACCACTTCAACCTGCCACTAACTTCTGTGAGGTCATTTCTCCATTTACAGTCGATGTCAGCGATTAATGATAAACATGGACTGTCAAAGGTAGAAAATCTGGTGCTTTTCTCCCAGTATTTTGTCTGGTTCAACACACGTCTTGCGATAACGATATGAGTACGTTTGTTCAGCAAATATTCGGTGAGTGACTTGAGGTTGGTCGCTCTTTCATCATGTTGATGACTAACACATTCGGTGGTTATGTCCATCAAATTGTTTTCTATTACTCGTTCGTTTTCTGAACGTTTAGGAGCTTTCACACGATTTACCATATCAGGGTCATGTGTCCTTTTCCTTGAGCTAACTTCATCTAAAGAAGCCAGGAAAGTATCAAAGTTAGTATTTGCACGATCATGATCACATTCCATATCCCTGGTCTCCCAATCCCCACCATCTTCATCTCCAGAACCAGCTATTCTCGCGTTACTGTTCACTATCTGGGATTCATGGTGGAGGGATGTATTCAAACGCTTCTCATATTTTGGATCGGATAATGCTACTGTGCATTTCCCAATGTAGTGTACTAACATATATTTCACGTCTCCCTCGAGCAAGTTGTATGCCTGTCGTTTAAAAGCCTTGGTGGTGGTGCCATCACTTTTATAAGCCACGAAGTACTGCTTGAGAACCTTGGGTGCAGGTTTTGGCTGTTCACGAGAACCATTATGCTTGAAGTAGTAGTTGTCATTTTTCCAGCAGTCTGTAGAGCAAGACGGAATGAGTTACAAATGTCAATAACTGACATAACTGACAAGACTTAGGTTGCCCCCCCCCCCCCCCCCCCTATAAATTCGCGTTAGTTGATGCAGCGTTTTCTGGTTTATAGTTGGTATCTGCTGCAATGAACATAATTTAATATCTTAAACACAGAATCAAGCCAACATCCACGTCCACCCATCAAACAGAATGATCAATAACGAAATATTATTAAGGACACAATGTGAAGGTTATAGTCAGTGTCTACCCATGACCAACCCGGATGTCACGTTGTTCACGGCAAACAGTCTAAATCCAAATTTAAAAGGTTCTTAGTCGACACAAGTTGTAAGTGAGTTTACATTTAAATTAAATATTATGTACAAAGGATTTACAGTGCATCTGCTACCTGATCAGTACCGCACATGCAATCAAACTTTCTTAGTGAATATATTTGAAAAGCCTTCGTCCCAAAAAATCAACACATTGACAGTCAAATGCCTCGTATGTTCTTTAAGTGCAATTCTTTATTTGTTTTGTTTTTCTGCATCAAAAGTAGCGTTTGGAAAGAGAAACTGCCAATGCTATTTAGCGTACAATGTTTTCATTATCACTGTCTAGCTACGTGCATTGATCGGCAACCTGAATCAATACAAAGAGCTTGGTTGTGCGTTGCGTGGCCTCAGATCGGGGTGCTATTTACGAGTTGCAGTCGGGAACGTTTTTGTCATTACAGGTAACACGAGTACGTTTATTCCCTTGCAAGATCCGGCTCATTGCCACGAAGTGCGAGAGATAAGCTGTCATTCCTATGTTACGTGCTGACTGTGTCAATAGCGGTTTACATTTAAACCTTAAGTGTGTGTAAATGTAACTGATATCACGATCGCGATCACAGCATGCTAGTATGTGAACGTTTAGTCAACTATATTTGTATTTTTCATTGGGATCAGTGGGTCTAGTAGGTCGCTATTCATCTCTACATTGTGAAGGCTAAAGCATGAGTAAAGTAACATTTGGTAAAGTGGATTAATGGCGTAAAGTGGCGTTGATCTTCATAGGTCATCGACGTTTACAAGCCTAGAATCACATAAAAGAACAATCTGAGATTCGAGCCCACGACTATTTTAGATACAATGACTTCCCACCTTCTAATTGCCGCTCCGTTTTTTTGTTTGTTTTTTTTGTTTTTTTTGTTTAACGCCGCACCAAGTAATAGACCAGCTGTATGACGGCGGTCTGTAAATAATCGAGTCTGGACCAGACATTCCAGTGATTGATATCATGAGCATCGATACACGCAATTGGGATCGACGACATGCATCAACCAAGTCAGTGAGCCTGACCACCCGATCCCATTAGTCGCCTCTTTCTACAAGTGTTGTCGCCTTTTACGGCAAACCGGGGTTGCTGAAGACCTATAAATTCTTCCCCGGATCTTCACTGGTCTGTGGCTCCTTTGACTAATTGACACCTGCTACTTGCTCCCAATACCCATCCATACGACCCCATCACACCACATCCCACAACATGTCACATTACAATAAATAATACAAATAATCACATTTAGTGTTTCATTAATACTGTCTTATTTCATTAGTAATGCTCCCTTTATTAATACTCATCAGATTATGCATTTTTACTTATGTTTAAACTTCAAGACATGCACTCTTTAACCTACCTTCCGCCGAGTCTGCCTCCACCCTGTACAAGTATCCGTCTCCTCCATGGGGTTTAGCAGGGGGTGTTACTATAGCCCGTGTGTCATCAGGGTTCTCCAGTACCTCCAACACTTCAGTGAGCTTCAGTGCCTTGTTCTTCCCCGTGAAGTACGGAGCTATCACCTCTCTGTCCTCCCTATCCATAGCTCTGTCTACTCAATGTCTGCTGTGTGACTATGTCCGCGCCCCTTTATGTACAACGCATAACGAAGGAGAAACTAGGACTGCAGTGACGCGTGGCACTTGATATACGACATGACGGTTGGCTGCCTGTAATACGGGTACATTCAATGAATACCGCTCTGCTGTAACGCCCTGTCACAGTATACATTATACACATCCATGTCATTATCATATCCCAATTGAAAGCAGAACGGTTTGAATAAACAAGGAGACATTTGACGTCAGGCAACCGAGTATAGCTTCAGATTCATGAACCCCTGTTATACAGATAGACATGTTTATGTAAAACGTTTCATTATTTTCATGGATTTAATGCCTATGATATCCCCGTATCATTGCCTTGTATGTGAAAATCCGAAATCCGAAGTCCGCTGTACGTTGTCCAAACGTGTGCAGCGACCAGAAGTGGGAAAAACACCAGAGAGTTTTTTACGTATCGCTTGTATTTAAGAAACAGTTAATAAGAGCACTACTATCTGCCCTACTTGTGTTGATTTAAACTGTCTTGCGATGTGCTCCGGTGGCAGTGTTATTGCGTCGTCGTCCGACATAGTTGTTAAAAGGAGCAATGTATGACATAGTAACGCTGAACAAACCCGGAATACAACTTACAGTTCGCTTATGAATACTTTCTTATTTTCATGGTTATGTGTAATTTATGAATAATTATTGACTATTGAAGTATATCTTTGCATGTGGGTATTTGTATGAGCAGTTCAAATGGAGGAAATTTGTCACAGGCACTGTGGTAAAAAGGCAAAATAAAGTGCAACTCGTTTTGATTTTTATACAATAGGATATTTTCTAACCAAAACAAAATAGATTTATATGTTTACTTTTTTAAAGATGTTAACAAAATCCTTTGACGACAGGTGATGTTTGCAAATATTGCAAAAATTGAAGCATAGGAAGATAAATATCACCAACAAATGTATTATGTGAAGAAATAATATATCATAGCCTTAAATGTGAATATCTAGTTATATCCAATATATTATAAAACGAGTTTATTATGCTTTATGATGGCGTGGACAATCATGAAATTGTAGTTGAAAAATATACATGTCAATGATATAACAGCTTACAGCTGCGTAACTGAAATGATTTTGTTCAACATTTTTTGTTCTGAAATTTCAACATTTCAGGACAGGATGATATGTGTGATAGTATTTAAAATGTTGTCGTTTAAAGTAGCAATCTTGGCCTGTGACCTTCAGACTCATATTAAGTACTCAAAGACAGGTATTGGCGTGAGTAAAGCTTACACTACGGCCGATCATTAAGATTAGCAACAAAACAAGTAACTGAATAAAATGGACATGACAGGAACCATACTAATGATTCATGTACGCAAACATGAAATCGCGTAGTAGACAATTTAATGAAAAACGATTACATTCAATATCCAACTCTTTTTTATACCTTCACAACACATGCAATTTACTCCCCTCACCTCAAATCCAAGATCATAGACTGGTATCCGGGATCCGAAATCCACTATTTCTCGTCCAAAGCGATATTCCCCGTCGTCGAAGGGGAATCTCCTTTCTAACAGCTATAAGTACATGTAGTACGCTGGTGCACATTCTCATTCCAGCTTTACAAGTGATCAACATTTTCCATATCAGGAGAAGATGCAGTCATAGTGTATACATTTAAAATTGGAAATACTCTTCGATGTTGGCCTGGATGTCGGTATCAGGTAGGTCTAAGACATTCTTAAATAACCATTGCTTCCTTTACCTGTTACTGTTTTGAGGTACAGTGTAATATTTACATAACCAAAGCTGTATTAGGTCAATTCCACAATGGCAAAATTGGAATTGGGTGTGGTGCTCGTGCGTATATTGGTAATAACTTCAGGCTTACCTCCCTCACCAACTTGACACGTATTGATAAAGGCTTAATTTAAGTGCGTAAATTGTGTTAACACCACTTTGAACAGTATTCCAGTCATATCACGGCGTGTACTAAATCCCGAAATGATGCAAGTCTTAAACGTTTCTCACGAGCACGGGTACGGCGCTGACAAAACCTAGAACTATAGGAACCAATGGACGCAACTCTGCACAGCGAATTACGGCACCTGAGACGACTGGAAGCCCCCGTGCCCTATGTCTTGATATAAATGTAATAACGTTAACCAACACACACTCACTACTTTAACATGAACCCTTTTAACCCTACTCACGTATACTGAACAATCTATATGTACATTTTGTACATCTAGTATTCCATATATACAGTTAGATAACTGTTAACATTTCCATTACAGAGAATAGACACTGAGCCGGTTAACCACATTCAAGAGAGAGACAGACAAGGTTCGTTATAAATAATATATTTCTGGTTCGACTTGTTAGATGAAACACTGCGTTGGTAATATTACATTTCATGCAAGCTACACTGTAGCCGTTCCGAAAGATACTCAAAATGAGGTTACTGCTCATGTAGCATTTTTCAAATCATTTGATCATGCAAGATTCCATTGAATGTTAACACCGCAACTTGCCATACGATATTGACGAGGAAACACTAAAGATTCCTGTTTCAAGATCAGATCTCAATCTTGTGGCAAGACATATCGGTTTCGGGTTTGAGGTCCTCGGAACAGAACTTGGACATTCTCTCATTATAATAGAGCAAATCAAAGCTGCACACCCTTTCTCACTTTATATGCAGATCTTATACATGCTTGCCAAGTGGAAGGAAAAGAACGGGAGATCTGCCACCAGACTGGTCCTTGTCAGAGCGTTGTGGAGATGCAATGGCAGATGTACCACTGAATGGGAGGAAATTCTCAACATCCTTCAGGCATCATCATCTGTGCCAGTTAACTAAATCTAGGAATGTTGCCCGAGGGCCTTCTTTACCCCATCTACCGATTACCTTGTGGCATAACTGACCCCTTGTCCTGTGGTTTCTTGGGAAAACAAGCGGCAACATAGAACATTTGCCTGTTTCATTGGCGGAACAAAGCAGAGGTGTGCACTAACTCTTGCCATGCCTTTACAAGTTAAGTGGAGGAGGTGGGTTTCGTGTTTTGTACATAGAAATCATGATTTCTTCCCACAAAGAATTTTAATGTCTCATAAATAAAGATTGTTTTCGTGTAAATATTTGTGTATGACTTGCTGATCTTTACACATATTGTATGTATTTGTATTTTCCCCAACAAATAAAGTTTGTTTACGAGTAAATATGTGTTCATGTCCTGTTAAAAGATACACAATATGTAGAACAGTTTAAATTAGGTAGAAATTAATAATAGTATTGTATCTAATTGTTTTGACACGGATAAGCTGGTCCCTGAGGGGATATGTTTACGTGATGCAGACGGGATCCACAATCCAGAATTTGACAACCCATACAATCCATATTTTCTATGTATGTCATAGATAACTACTGTGCTTGTGTCTATGCAGCATAAGTCATTATACTTAATCATACCACACATCATTGCTTCAATAAGTGGGAGTTATATGTCTTTAGCACAGTATTGATGGAGCCATACTTGCAGTGGGGACACGTTGATTAATAATTGGTGTGTCTGTCCAAAGTGAAATCGATCCATGTCATGAATATTCGCCAACGCAGAGCGTGTTTGAATTAAACGTAAGCTTTTGATGTTAGGCAAGAATAGTTTCCTGAACACCCACCCACGTGACTGCTATACCTACTAAGTAGGAAATTGGAAAATCCGAAATCCGAAATCCGCTATATCTTGCCCAAATATTGTTTGTATCACATATTGCCTGTACCCTATCGTCTGGGGTCTGTAAAGTACAAATGATACATTTCATTTCTGTTCACAAACCACATAAATCATGTTCATCAACATCAAATGGAAAATGGTTTTAACACGGTATTGTTCGTGTCCAGGGTATATTCTTAATTACCGTTGAAAAAAGTGTATCTCTAATGTGCTTCTAATTAATCTTTGAATGTTGTTTAGTATATCAATTCAATCATGACTTAAGTCGAAACGATTTCGGCAAGTCTATCAATACAAAGTAATTGTTCCGAGCGGCAATGCGTCAACGACTTACCCTGCCAAACACTAAAAAATAAAGGATCTTTTACGTACAAATACATGGGCATGTCTTACATGGCCATCAGCACTGGGGTGGCGAGTTATAACAGAAAATGATTCAATCTCAGGTGTAAATGACGGAGAGCTATCCAAATTATTTTATTATTTTAGGAATGTTTGGATGGCGCCATATATATGTGTACAATTCCAAATATCCGAATGTATGTTTTTTTTAATTCAACGAATAAACCTGAAAGATACGGAACTGGCCTATCACTTCAAATATCAAAGCGCAAACATAGGCTTCTTATATCTCATATATATCTCATTGATGTTGATTCCAATGGCAACATGTTCAATTCTCATGTGCACAGACATATGCTGATGTTCAATGACACCATGAATGATACCTACGTAGTTTGGCCTGGTCCGTGGATCTGAAATGATAAATGACAGTGCAGACTACACTGCAACAAGAATACATCTCATTGACGTCACAGTATATGTTAATATTAAAGTTGTTGCCCCCTTTTGTGTATAGGTAAATGATACAGTTAAATGATACACACTGTGTATTAAGACTTTGGGTACCTCAACATGTTCCCCATACCGCACCAACTACTTACTGAAAATATAGGGACGTGAACTACCGCCACCTGGCAATTGCAATTAGTACGGATAATTGGAGTGGAAATACCTGCCAGGGTGGAGTGTATTTTCAGATTGTGCATGATACCAATACAATGCATCCATACGAATACACTGTCATTGTCAATACGGGTAGTTCCATGACTGAAAAGGTTTGATGATTGATCTACATGTTGTTTATACATTATCTAATCTGTCGCCGCACTTCTGATCAAGAGTGGCGCAAGTATTACAGTTGTTAATGAGAACGGACGGACGGCACTACATATATCTTGTCAGAATGAACATGAATCTGTAGCCGCACTTGTGATCAAGAGTGGTGCAAGTGTTGCAGATGAGGACAAGGAAGGGTGGACGGCACGACATACAGCTTGCATAGTTTTTTTATTCTCAACTCCCTAGGGAGTTGACACTATTCTTGAAACCATAATATTTAATCAAATGAAATGCATATTTTCCAATAGTTCATTCGTATGAAAATAAGTATCTTCCGATTTGATTATTAAAGAAAATTACAAACACTTACCTCTAAACACTGGAACATGGAGAGCGACAGTTAGGAGCCCGCTGACACCCATACCGGATGAAACAAAACGACATTGGGCTCACCACAAACCTATTTATACTTTACTATTTATGTCCTGTTTCTATGATTCTATGTTACTTAGTGCTCTCTCTGTGTCTCTCTGACTGTTTCCCCGCAATCAGTCCCACATGGTGTGCTGATACGTGTTACTGTGGCTGTGCATCCGTGTGTGTGTATGTGTATGTGCGTCTCTCTCTCTTTTGGTACGGCAGCTTATGCAAACAAAGGCCTCAGTGGCGAAGCGTCGGGGATATGTGCGTGCTCATAAGCCCGCATACCATACGTATGTGGTCACCAGCCACAAGCAGATATAGTTACTTTGACAAGGCTGATATTACTGTTGAATGTTTATTAAAAACTTTAGATTTAGTTCATACAAAATAGTTTGCTACCGAAGTGATTATTTGTAATGTTTTTATGGTAAGGTCGTATATAACTTTTTGTGTCTGAAGAGAGTACACCGACACATGATAAAGAGGACATGGCCTGAACATATAAGTGTTTGTTCGGGTTAAGTCATTCAGAATGATATGTTTACACAGCCGATAGACGACTGGCTGTGTGACCCGATTTGACGCGCTCAACGTTGATCTATTAATAACACAGATGATCCCGACATTTGCCAACAACCTGTCCTCTTAAAAGCTGTCGCCGGTGAACTGTTTATAGCGTGACGTCACACGCACCTGGGTACCTGGGGCAGAACATCCCTTTTCTTATCATCAGTGAATGACCTGCGCTACAGTTTTCCTCCGAAATTAAATTGACACTGCATTAAATAACACAAACTTATGGTAAAGTCAGAATCGTACAATCAACTCTCCGTTTAGCAGATATTTCTAATTATTCTGGAAAGGGTTTTGTTGCTATAATAATATCTGCCAAGTTCAATTGGAAGTATTCAATCATACCTCCCATGTCAGGATTTTGAGATCTGATTGGTTCCCGTGATCTTGATAAAATACTATGTAATTTATCGATGTCACATTTGACGAAGCAGTATGTATTAGCAGTGTAGCAGCAGTATATCAACGGTATTATGACGTCACAAACATACTGATATCCGTCAACTATGATTACGTTTTAACGTCACCCTCTATTGTCATAAACCGTTACGTCACAGATATTATGACGACACAAATACTGCTGGGCGTCGCCTATACCCCGTTAAAGTTTCACCTAAAGAGCCGTTGTGCGGAGAAAGATTTTGTGTGCAAAAAAGAGTTTTGACAAGCACAAATATCTACACAATCCTTTCTGTATATTAGACGCTTATACACCTGAAGAAATTACTTGTTATCCATTTGACATTCCTAATCAGCAATACGAGCTGACAGAAAAAGAAACTGTATATTTTGTCCCGTGTCCGTGCGTGCGTGCGTCAGTATGTTTCCTGTTTTCTAAGCCACATGGTTGTCGCACATATGTTCCTTATGTATCAAAAGAGATGAAGAAAATATGCTGATTGGATCTGACATCAACCGACATATTTGGACATTGTTATCATCTTCATCCTGTGTACAAGGTGCTTTACAGCCTCCATATTGTGCAGTGTGTATCTGTGCCTGTATACAAACTTGCTTCCCATTCTTACTACTTTACTCCAAGTGCACATGGATTTTTCTCGTTTCCTTATCCATGTTCGAAAATCTGGAAACAGAGTCGATAGAGTTACCTCCCTTTGATCAGCTATCACAAACCCACATTGACATTACTGACAATGTATTGTCTACGATTTTTCTTGTATATTAGTGCACACTGGAGACATGTGAAAACCAGGTAACAACGACAATGGCAGATTGTGCTATATAGTGGGTGATGTATGTGATAAGAGAGGTTTGATGTGAAATTGGGATAGGTTCTAACGACATCACTTCACAAACAGTGTAAAGCTCAGGAGGTCAAATGTATACAAAAATGTTGTGTAGTCATCTCAGAAACACATGGTGAATGGGGGCCAGCATTGTTAAAGATGCACAGTGGAAAGATTTAATTTTAACGTCTGATGATTGGCTGCTGGTTATTTGAAAGAAAAGAAAGAGTTTTCGGTTTCACAACGTATATCAGTATATCACAATTTCTTATCATGGTGTACAAATATCATTCCCATTTAATAATGATAATCATTATACTAGTAATACTACCTTCAGTTTGTAAAGAACTCGGTTCTGATGGGTCAATCAGAGGCTATTAAATCACAAGAAACCCCCTCTGATTGAAACAGTTGGTTTGACGGTCGCTTCACCGCGGAAGCTAATATTCAAGGAATAGAACTTTTTTCAGTCATTGTCGGTAGGCACATTAAAATAATAACATCTACAATTACAGGTCACAACATGCTACAATATACAAAGTGTGTGTGGGAATACATTTAGTGCAGAAAAGACGATAGAAGTCTACAAAGAGACAACAGAGAGCTTAGAATTTGGCGCTTTTCTATTCTATGTACGACTTTGACGTCATATGTTTTGCGTCACAATGAACGATATGACTTCATAATGGTGGCATACGGTGTAGAACAAAAGCCTTGCAAAGCTTGCTTAGTTTTCTTTAGGG
Organism: Haliotis rufescens; assembly: GCF_023055435.1. Classification (NCBI taxonomy): domain Eukaryota; kingdom Metazoa; phylum Mollusca; class Gastropoda; order Lepetellida; family Haliotidae; genus Haliotis; species Haliotis rufescens. The sequence continues at coordinate 41,914,596 of NW_025964372.1, read as the reverse complement.
ATGCTCACCTTATGTTAGCTTCTCAAGTTGCCGTCCTTATATGCTTTCAATGCCTGTCATATGTTCGAGTGAAATATTAAGGTGTTAACAAACTATTTTAAGATATATGTATTTTGTTTACAGGCTGTTGTAGCTGATTCCGTCATTGAGATTGACAACCCATTCAAAACACTTGACTGGATATATTTGCGTTTTATTTAGTCATGGTAGAATGGAGATAAACATACTGTTTTTACATTGAAGGGCTAGTTTACCTTAGATTTAACTTCGCAAAATTGAATTTGGAACTGAACGCGCAGTCTACCTCCTAAGCATAACAGCCGCCTCCTTGGGAGAGCGGAAGGTCCGGGGTACGATTCCCGGCCGCGTCATACTAAAAGACGTTTAAAGATGGTACTTGTTGTTACCCTGTCTGGCGCTCGGCATTAAGGGATAAAACAAGGACTGGTCGGCTCGGAGTCAGTATACTGTGTCTGAGTAGGGTATTCATGTTAAACTGCGACATGGTATCTCACTGAGCTTGCACTATAAATCGGCATCAGCCCGGACTAGTACAAGCAGCAACAAACACACACACACACACACACACACACACACACACACACACACACACACACACACACACACACACACACACACACACACACACACACACACACACACACACACACACACACACACACACACACACACACACCATACCACACCACACTACACCACACACACCACACACCACACACCACACACACACACACACACACGTCGATATATGAGCGCAATAATCTTGGACGCGACGTCATACCCCATTTCAGCTCACCTCAAGTATAACAAATACATTTGCATAACGTTAGTTGTATCTAACACATGTCCTCAGCGCGTGCCATTTGAGATCACTTGTTATAATTAAATTTCACTTTATTCAATCCAACACCATCAGTTGAACCTTTACAACCTGGGGATATCCCATTCCGAGACACACTTTTCTCTGCTTTACCATATGAATGTATAACTCATCGAGGTACATGTATTGACAGCAAGTCAGAAAGCTTCACCCTGACTCAGTATACCTTCATATTGGTGATACCACTGATGACCAACTGCCAGTGCCCGTAATCTTGGAATCACCTTTGATTCAACAATGGCCATGGACACTCATATTTCACTAACCAGCAGAGCATGCTACCATAGCATCTATAACATCAGTAGAGTCCGCCATCTACTTGATACTCCAACAGTTAAATTGTTGATGCAATGTCTAGTGACATCCAAACTGGATTACTGCAATGCATTGTATGCTAATCTTCCCATGAAAGCCATATCAAAGCTACAACGCATTCCGAACTCTGCAGCTAGATGCATCTCTAAAGTTCCAAGATCCAATCATATCAGTCCTGTCCTCAAAGCACTACATTTGCTTCCAGTCTCCTTTCGTATAAACTATAAGATATGTATCATCACTCACGACTGCCTCAACAATAGCGACTATCCAGACTATCTCAAAGATCTTATATCCCTGTACTCTCCGATCCTCTGGTGATACTGTATCAGCCTCTGTCAACTTCTGCTATGTCTGACCGTGCCTTCTCCTTTTTTCAGTGCACAGTTATAGAACTCTTTGCCTTTGAATCTGAGAAACTCTGCTTCTAAGGAAACGTTTAAGGCTCTCCTCAAAACCCACTTCTTCACTTCAGCTTTTCAATAGATCTCCTGATTGTTGGCATATGTACATGTACATAGACATTACTTTTTAACTTTGTCACAGCGCCATTGAGCAACTGTCGATGGATATTAGGCGCTTTACAAATCAATTATTATTATTATTATTATTATTATTATTATTATTATGGTAATCTCTTCAGACAGTGATGCTGTTTTCTCTCTTGATAGTCTAGATGAATACCGATATTGCCAACCTAGACACGTTGTCATATGTCTATGAATGACTAGAACTATTAACTATGAATCCACAGGGTTTTCACATTTAATGCGACAATTGTGCCATCTGTCTTCACAAATGGGGTTCACTTTATCTAATGCTTCGTTTGGGTGTTTTACATCTCTTTAGCTTCTTCTTCTAATATATGTCACATATTATTAACATTATATCTTTGATCAATAATCCGCTTGTGCTAAGAATACAAAAATACACACCGTTGTGCTCTGTGTTATATACGCGTGGTAGAACTATTTGAAAAGATTGATAATTTGATTGAAATATTATTTAAACAACACTTTCGATAAAACAGCCTCGGCTTTAGAGCACATATAATACAGACGTAGTCGATCGTCAAGCCATTTAAGCAAACCAGTGTCCTGGTACACAAGAAATACCTTTTATTTGTAGATTGAACATTTCACTTCATTGGTCTGAAAACCCAAGACCTTCAAACAGACATATACTTGCCTGTAACAGGCCTGTCCAATATTCTAAATGTATAGTTTATTCAATCATCAATTCCTTAATATCTGACACTTGTTCTGATGCTCACTTCGCCTGTGTAACGTGGGTACGATATCGTAAACATATAAAATTGAGTTTATCTGGGATAATGGGACATTGTCGTATACAATAACCATTTTACACATTCCTCTTTGCAACCTGCACAGTCAGTTGATAATGATGAAGTTTGAGCAGATTTTCTTTTATAAATACGAAAAAGGATTCTTTTGCTTTTGTCTACACATGCTCCATCAGTCTTTGCGGGATGTTTCGGGAGTAGATGTGAAGTGATTGAACTGCTTCCCATGCACATCGACATCAATCAAGCAGAAGACGGTTCAATCAGACTATTAGTTTCAAGGACGTTCTTTGTTATGTACTCATATCTCAGTGAGATATCATTTGTATCTATTCTGGCGGAAGTCAATTGTACCCGACGTATTGATCACTGCCTGATTATCTTATGCACTATCGACAATTAAACCAGTTAAAGAGTTTTATTGAACACTTATATGATTAGACATGTGAATGTATATAACAACGTATCATATCATTTCCTCAATATCCCAATCCAGATCATTGCTCATATTTGCCCTCATTTCTTCTTCAACTTTTCAAATGAATGTAGCACGTTAAAATGTATACACCCCGCTACTGACATATGTAATTCATAGTATATCATTTCTGTATCAGCACAGCAACATAATTGTTCCTACGTACTGTGATCAACTTGAGTATGACACTATATAAACAACCAACCTTCCCGCAAAGCCCTGACACAATGTGTACATTCCGGTATGAACAGTTCCTCCAGCGACATGTATTTATAGCCTTGTTCGGATTTTCGGATCAAGGATTTTTATCGTAATCGATCGGTTTAAACAAGGTTCACTTTTAATGTATCATATACCAGTGTCAGATTCCTGCACATACCGATTTATACATATCGTTTTCCTTGGTAATATTGCTTTGAGCCTATAATATTATGTGCAAACCCCTGAAGACATTAGGTCGGATGATATCTGAATGTGTATACTATTAGTTGGCTATTTTAGTATTTATTCAGTTATTGTCCGTAACATAGACTGAAGACAGAAGCATTTGTAATCGTAACCTCGAAGGAAATGTGATGGGATGTATTTAATGGTTCTTGTATACTGTGTATTGCTGATAAGGAAAATGAGGACGACAGGCTCATCTACACCTGAGCTGATGAAGGAGACGAATGAACAAGTGAACTGAATACACCAAGTAGTGAAATGGTAGCTATAAAAGGAATCAGCTCATTTTGGTTGAATCTAGGGGTCAATATCTCTGGATGAATTAAAAGTATTAAACCAGGTTTATGACAAATATTATCGAAGTAAACACAACCTTTAATAATCCCAATCACCATTTCCACTCCTTAGCCTAAATATAATAATCGTTTGTGGCACGCAGAGCCTTATTTAATCAATACCAATTTCAGTGAGTGGTTCAGTTTAACCCTGCTTACATTCCAGCAATCACGGCGAGAGACACATGACGTCACACATTGTCCCCATGATGGGAATTTTAACTGGATCTTCGTTGTGTTGAGCCAACGCGTCAACCACTTGGATAACACACCATGACAATATCAAATTACAATCTGATTTCACTGAACATAAGGTAACATAAACAGGTTTATTATTTGCTGCACCTGAACAAGACAGATGGCCAAGAAAGGACAAATATCGATATGGCTTGTTGAATACTCTACAAGAAGACAGACATGAGATCACTATTTCTCTATTATTTGTAACGACGTTTCAGGACTACTTCTTGTCCCTTCACCTGCATCATCACCGGCCTATTTTACCCATACCCATCAGCCTGATATGAAATCCTAAAATCCGAACTCCGCGATCTGCGATCCGAAAATCGGTTGCAAGTTGACTGTAGCATATGCCTGTGACTGACAATGTACCACACCACATCTCATCAACAAGTAGGCGAATCCCCTTATGCTAGTCCGATATATAAGGCCCGTCAGTACATTTGAAACTATCAGATTGTGTCAGCTGGCTGTGGGATACACATGTGTGAAGTAGAGGCATAATTACAGACAGCATGGGTAATATTGTTTCATGCTGGCCAATATCCCGATATCAGGTGGGTCAAGATGTTATGTATACTTGAGGCATATTTCACGTGCTTTCCCTATTCGAACATAAGCGTGTCAATGTTTATAATGCGTGTGTACATGTTTAAGTGAATTTGTCAATGCATTGTCTTGTTTATATCATGGAAGATTATCCTTGTTGTTTTATTGCTATGATGGCGTAGCTATCAATCGTGTTTGAAACTGTGTTTATTCGATTCCAGAGGCTGTCCAACACAGAGAACTCGATAAACTGCCAAAATGAACCCAATCTGACAGAGAGAGTTACATGTACGTTAAATTACATTGTTTGTTATTTTGTTTGCTTGTTTTTTGTTTGTTTTTTGTTTAACGTCGCACGCAGCAATATTCCAGCTATATGACGGTGGTCTGTAAATAATCGAATCTGGACCAGACAATCCACTGATTGACATCATGAGTATCGATTTACGCAATTGGGATACAATAACATGCATCAACCATGTCAGCGAGCCTGACCATCCGATCCCGCTAGTCGCCTCTTATGACAAGCATAGTCATCCTTTAGTTCTTTATTTAAACAATCTGTTTGTCTTATAATTCTATTTTAGGAAGTTTAGTTCTATGTGTACCCCATTAATTTCTTTTTAAATTACTGTATGTATGTATCGTATTTTTCTTTGTTTAGTGAAATAATTTGGATTAATGAAAGCGAACCGAATGTTGTTACATCATCTATCAAACAAAATGTACACAAGTAAATTGGTAGTTTATTGTGAGTTTAATGTTGTAGTGCCAACACACTGGAATCATGCATATGCTGTAAATGACGAGATGTTGGATACTCCAGTATCTGGAAGAGATCTCAGTCTTGTTGCAAGTCACATCGGGATCGGGTTCGAGTCTGTTGGCATCGAACTTGGACTTACTCTCGTGGTTATCGAACAAGTCACGTTTGCACACCCTTATTCACTATACATGCAGGTTGTGCACATGCTTACAAAGTGGAAGGAGAAGAACGGGAGAACTGCAACCAGCCTGGTCCTTGTCAGAGCACTGTGGAGATGCAATGACAGGTGCACCATTGAGTGGGAGGACATTCTCAACATCCTTCAGGGACCGTCCACTGTGTCTGTGTAATCATGTCGGAGAGATGTTTTCACCTGACACTGTCTTGCTTTACGCTGTGAATACACGAGTGGGTATATACGTAATGCTTCACTGAGTTTCCCCGACCACATACAGAGAAATCATGCCTACATTTATGTTTTCTCATATACGAGCGCTGCACTGAACACTCTTCTCATGTACAGTTATCATTGATTCATTGGGTTCCCGATTTGAAATATCGAGTCGAGATGCTAGGTTCACTGAGGCTTTTGTACATAAATTGGGATCCTGACTGATCTGATTGATTTTCTGTTTCCTCAAGTTGCACACTGAACACTCTTCATTTGAACATTATTTTATTTTCCGTTTGTAATACATTGTGATTTTATTTGTATGTGTTGAGAATAAATGCTTTTAATAAATAACTGTGATGCCTTTTGTAATAACTTGTCTTTCTGTCGCTTGTGATATTTGAGGAAGAACTAGCGAGGGATGATTACATGCGCCCTAAACGTGATCCGTAATCCGAAAATCCGGAGACATAATTGCGTCTCACAATATGATTTGATTTTACAGTGTCCCGTCACGATTGAACAGTCAAAATATTTGTGTTATGTTGTTCCAAATGAGCTGTTTCTCTGTTGTCTCTTATTTGGAACAATTTCACAAGGGTTTGCCGGTCGTAGAATCTTGCTGATTGATTATGGACGACAATCAGTGTTCTACTTTCTATAGTAGGTGTATTATAGTCCTGGTTGGAAGTTTGCAAATACTGGTTATGGGCGGTAGTGGTTCTCGGGTATGAAATCAAATAGAGATGATACCAGAAGTTCGCAAAAAGGTATTTTGTCCCACTGGTGGCACCCGTCACAGACAAGGAAATGGCTATCCTATCCAGTCTTCTACACTTTTGCCATAAAACATTTGGACAATTAGTGACTGCATTCATATCTATGCACCATTGCAACAGAGTTGTAGGGATGACAAATCTAGTTGTTTCGAACATCCGATTTTATGTATTCAATAATATGCTCCCCTACATTCTACAAATATCTTGACAAAGTATTCGAATGACAAACATACAAGTCATATTCTCAATAATAGAGAAGCCTGAAACACTGTCACTTTTTTATGCATAGAAAAGATGAAATAGTGATGAAAAGTATATGAATGGATCACTGGAAATCAGTGATGACACCAGGTATTCCACAGAATGATTAGCATGTAATGCTCTACCAGAAGCACCCGCCACACTCATAAAATTCATAAAAGATGTAAGCTGTTTGATGTTGCCAAATGCCGCCACCAGCAATACTCCTGACATATCACAGTGGCCTGTAAAGTATCGAGTCTCGACCAAAGAATCCAGGGATCACTATCATGAGCAATGATTCACGTCGTCGGGTTACCACTTCACGCTGTCAACCAAGTCAAAAAGCATGACCACCCGATCCATTTAAGTAAGTGGGTAAGAAGGTGTGAAATCTCCATGTAAAGGTCATAGTATGGGATAGAATTGAAAATCACTTTGATAGGCAGCATGTCATATTTCGTAAAAAAATCTACCTAATTTCCTACTTCTGGAATGACTTGATCAGGCCTATGATGCCGAACCTTGATTTAAGTTTAGCTTAGTTGTAAGAAAAATGTGTGTTTCCAGGAAATTTAATGATATGCACATGCGTTTAAGTACATAAGCAACAGGGAAATGTAGATGACATGAGTTGAAGCTGAAGGCATATTATTCCACGTGACATTCACTTTGAAACATCACTAGAACGAGATGTTTGTATAGTTTGTCCCATTTCTACACTAATGTATGTCACATATGCATTTTATCCCTTGGGTTCAATAACATTGTCAAAAGCGGGAGTTTAAGATGTTACTTCATGTAAAATACCTGCACTCTAACTATGAAAACCATTGAAATGAAATACTATTTACTTTGTACCTTTTCGACAAAACAATCTCAGCTTCAGGGTATAGGACAGAAGTAGTCGAGACCCGGTACAAGAGACGACAAGAACGTTTACTTGTCGGCGGCGATTGTGACGTAGCTAGTCCGAAAATCCGACACAGTCAATCAGAGATTCTCCGTTCCAACTGGATTTATTCACGTATCTATTCAAAAATATCAATGCATTTCAGAATAGTTATTCAATTGTCAGTTATTTAATAATAACACATGTCAAAATTCCATAAAAAAAATATCAATGCATTTCAAAATAGTTATTCAATTGTCAGTTATTTAAGATCCGACACATGCTCTGCAATAACCAATGCGCACTTCAGCGCCGTTACCTCAGTACCATATCTAAAACATATTATGTTGAGTCTATTTGGCTAATGTGACATTGGTGTATACTGTAACCATTTTTCGATATTTCTCTTTGTAACCAGTACATTTAATTGAACAGGACGATATATTTGCAGATATTCCTTTATTATTACCCAGATATTCCTTTGTAACCAGTACATTTAATTGAACAGGAGGAAAATATTAGAAGATATTCCTTGATTATTACCCATGTCGCTTTTATCAAAACTTGATGTATAGAAAATAGATGTGAGATGATTCAACTGCTGTACGTACACATCGAGGTCAATTAAACAGTAGAAGGTTCCGCTTTCGCAATCAGTTCAAGTGATTTTCTTCGCTATGTTGTTATATCCCATTGAGCTCTCAACGCAAAATGACCTGCTAATGTGTATAAGTTCATATCATATTATGTACTATTGAAAAGCAAACACATTCACGTGTATTGGTGCACGAGACGATTTACTTTGGTTAACAGCATGCTTGTCTCATTTCTCCTGTGTGCCAATCCACACCACCACTATTTTTCCTCTTATGCAGCTATTCATGCTTTCACGCCCATTAAGTATTTCCTGGATATGAAAACATGTGATCCTTTTCAAATTTCAGTTTTGCGAAGGAAACATTCTGCAGAAACATCTTCATGAAAAGTTTGAAGTTGTTGTTTGTCTTTTGTTCGTTCAAACACACACACAAACACGAACAGACGAACACACACACACACACAAACACGAACACACACACACACACACACTCACATACTCACTCACACACACATACACACAGAAACACTATTTTATCTGTATGTATGCCAAATGCCGATACCAGCAATACCCGAGTCTCGACCAAAGAATCCAGGGATCACTATCATGAGCAATGATTCACGTCGTCGGGTTACTACGCCACGCTGTCAACCAAGTCACCAAGCATGACCATCCGATCCATTTAAGGAAGTGAGTAAGGATGTGTGAAATCTCCCTGTAAAGGTCATAGTAATTATAAGGGATAGAATTGCAAATGACTTTGACAGGTAGCATGTCATATTTCGTAAAAAAATTACCTTATTTCCTATTTCTGGGATGACTTGATCAGGCCTGTGATGCTGAATCTTGATTGAATTTAAGCTTAGTTGTAAGAAAAATGTGTCTTTCCAGGACATTTGAATGATATGCACATGCGTTTAAGTACATAAGCAACAGGGAAATGTAGATGACATAAGTCGAAGCTGAAGGCATATTGGTCCACGTGACATTCACTTTGAAACATCACTAGAACGAGATGTTTGTATAGTTTGTACTATTTCTACACTAATGTACGTCACATAATACTAACATTATATCCAGGAACACTAACGTGGATGTTAAGTGCTTTTTACCCCCTGGGTCAATAACATTGTCAAAAGGGGGAGTTTAAAATTTTACTCATGTAAAATACCTACAATATAATTATGAAAACAACTAAAATGAAATACTACTCATGCTGTACTTTTCGATAAAAAAAAAGTATAGGACAGGCGTAGTCGATCGGCAAGTCAATCAAGAGGCGACAAGAACGTTTACTTGTCTTGTGACTTAGCTAGTCCGAAAATCCGACACAGTCATTTAGAGATTCTCTGTTTCAACTGGATTTATTCACATGTCCATTCAAAAATATCAATGCATTTCAGACTAGTTATTCAATTGTCAGTTATTTAATAATAACACTTCATCAACTGTAACGTTAGTATCATATCTAAAACATAATATATTGAGTCTATTTGGGATAATGTGACATTGTTGTACACTATAGCCATTTTCTATATTCCTCTTTGTAACCAGTACATTCAATTCAACAGGATGAGAGTATAGCAGATATTCCTTTCTTATCACGCATGTCACTTTAATCACAACTTGATGTGTAGGTAGTTGATGTGAGATGATTCAACTGCTGTCTGTACAGCCTTCACAATCAGTTCAAGTGAAGCTCTTCGCTATGTTGTTATATCCCACTGAGCTCTCAATGCGAACTGACTCATCACACACACACACACACACACACACACACACACACACACACACACACACACACACACACACACACACACACACACACACACACACACACACACACACACACACACACACAAAAAAAACACACCAAAAAACAACAACACAAAACCAAAAAAACACACACACACACACACAGCCTAAAGACGTTTCCGCTAACTAGTTGACATTGTGAAGTGAATGTACAACAAGTCGGATTTTCGGATTTATGATGTATAGCATGCATTACCTCTCAGTCTTCTTAGTTGCTACACCCTGGGAAAGACCTCGCGTTCTCGCGTCTTGCTTCAATAAACGCCCGTCGATAAACTCGCGGCCGCTTATCTGCAACAGTAATTTTTGTCGACAAGTTTAGGGAAATCCCCTTCACAAAGCCTACATATAAAGAGCAAGCGATTGAACGGACAGCAGATCAGTAAAGCAGAGGGTAAAACGTATGTACAGAGCCGACAATGGGGAATTATGTGTCATGCTGGTCCGGATTTGGGTATCGGGTAGGTGAACTTTAATTATTAGAAACTAACGAGCTCATTGTTTGCATGTCGATGTGCACGTTTGTGGTTGCATGGTCTTATACAGTCTGTCTTTATTTCTGTGTGTGTGTGTGTGTACGTGCGTGCGCGCGTGCGTGTGTGCGTGTGTGTGTGCGTGTATGCGTGTGTGTGTGTGTGTGTGTGTGTGCGTGCGTGCGTGCGTGCGTGCGTGCGTGCGTGTGTGTGTGTGTGTGTGTGTGTGTGTGTGTGTGTGTGTGTGTGTGTGTGTGTGTGTGTGTGTGTGTGTATGACAGCACGAAAAGTATATATGACATAAGCTTGCAACATTTAATTTTATACATGACATGTGATGGTATAAACATCTCCCTTCCAGAGACTTCACCAGCCACACACCCAGATGATCCGTTCATATAATCCATTGGTCACATTGACAGGTTCGTTTATTTAATGTCATTGAATATGTCCTTTTCATCTTGATCAATTTGATTATGTTAAATATGCAATATGAACGTCGCATAATATCTTAAGTACACATATGCTATACTGTAGACGTGGAGAGAATATGTATTCTCCTCTGCATATATTAAGATGTACTATGTCTCGCAACATACTTTCCGTATCTGTTCTGATTTGTAAGGTGTTTGTTAAAATGTAAGTTTGTAAAGACAAAAACAAAATTACTCAAAACGCAAACTCATCTATAATTTTCATTCACATTTTTTAAATCATAAAACGTGATGTTAATTTGTTTTGTAGGCCCTGTAAATGAGGAAAGACTGAGAATCCCTGTTTCTCAGAAAGGTGTCAGCTTGGTGGCAAATCATATTGGGATCGGGTTTGAATCTATTGGAATCGAACTTGGACTCAATCTTGTGGTGATCGAACAAGGCAAAGTTTCACACCCAACTTCACTTTATATGCAGACCTTACACATGCTCACCAAGTGGAAGGAGAGGAATGGCAGATCTGCCACTGGCCTTGTGCTCGTCAGAGCGTTGTGGAGATGCAGAGGTAGATGTACGCTCGAAATGGATGCCATACTAAACATTCTCCAATCACCATCGACTTAGTGTGTCATTCGTAGTGCACACCTAAAATAACAACAACACTGTCGACTCACTGCTCTAGTATATGTTAAGAATAGCGTACATGTTTGATATTTCCTTATGTTTCACGAATAAATGTTGCTTTAAAAAACTACAGGTTTTTTTGTTCATTTATACATTGCACATATGGATGTTTGAGTCTATGTTAGTCTACGTGGTGTTACTGGCAGTCTGATAGTAGTTCCAAGCGTCCCAGCTTATGCTACTGATGATGATCATGTGATTATACTACATTACATCTGCCCTGTGTATAATCCGGTGATGAATAAGGCACCAGTATCCTATGATTGCTGCAAGAGCTGACTGGAGCGAATCAGGTGGTCAGAGTTGGTCATTCAGCTGTGTTGGTGTCATCCGAACCCAACGGCGTCGTATGCTTTCAGATAAACCTTCATGTTGTTTGTAAGGGAGTTTCCTTCATCTCCATTACATTTAATACCACTTAGTTTTCATATATACCTCAGGGGGCAGCCTGTACTAAATGCCTGATGAGTAGTATAACATGAAGTCCGTATCCTACCTAGAACTAACTGCTTGTCTCAACCACAGTGTTATGAACTGATTTTGACAAACAAACGAAACGTCATATGCTATGTCGGATTGTCGGATTGTCTTGTTCACATCTTGCATGAACTATCTGCCATATAGCTGCCCGAAGTGTGTTTCGTTTCGTTTCGTTTTATTGCGTAGTGCCCACAGACAACCCCCATTTCAGACAAACCAGAATAGTCCCTAGTTCGATAGATAGATTAGTATCTGCAGTGAGAGTATGCAAAATTGCGTCATATTTTCGAATGAAATTGAAAAGTTCATTCACTCCGGAAACGACAGGAAAACATCTGACAATCTAACACTAATATCATCATTATTACTGGAGAAAGTGAGGAAAGTGCAGAAATCCTGCATACGTGTCAGTGTGCCTGTCCACTTTACCGGATTCCCATGATAGGAGACAATTAATTGATACACCATAACTTATATTGATTGATATACTGCTCAACATCAACATATTGTGTGTTATCCCACACGAATTTATGCTTTTCGAGTAAAATAAAACCTCATCACACATATATACAAAAGAAACAAATCATATATACGAGTTTTATTGGTAATGATATGGCTTCTCTCGTCTCAATACTATGATCAAACACGCTTTTACGGCGTCTGAAGTAGACAGCTTACTCCACGTGGTGTTGACATTGAGAAGATTTGATAAGCAGCCTATAACCACTGAGTATGAATGAAAATATCCCCCCCCCCCCCCCCCCCCCCCCGTTGTGACAACTATGTAACTCAATGACATGGCGATTCATAGCCGAAAATCCGGAAATCCGAAGTCCGTGATTTAGAGAAATGACAGCAATTTGTTGATTACATACGTCTGAGATTTACAGTGTGCCGGTAAATTGTACAAGGGAGTCCCCCCCCCCCCCCCCCCCCCCCCCATCAGTTATGCATGTATAAACTGGGCTGGCTACATTGTGTTAGCTGTGTCACAATATCACACGCTGCGGATTCGAAGATGGGAAAATGATCATGGGGAATATTAGATCATGCTTGTCAGGATTTAGATATCGGGTAGGCCTTCTTTATCAACTGCAGTACATGTGAAAGAGACGGCCATCACTGTGTGACACATATAAGGGTCATACTTCGTGTCATGCATGTTAAGTGTGGTGGGACATACTATCATATGTAAAGACATGACGCTACAGAAGTGTCTGAAATAAAATGTTAGGTCACCTACGTGTAGCATGCTGATAATACAGGCATAAGGTAAGGATGTGCTGGGATCAGAGAGGGACGACAGGGGTTGCATCATATGTTTCCTGTGCATGAATGTGTTCGAATGTGTGCACATGTATATGTGAATGCACGAATTTCTCAATATTGTTGGTGTTTGTACATATGAAAGACTGGTAAAGATGTGATTATTGTTATTTATACTGTTATATATTAACGGCTATCAAAAATGTTTAAAAGTCTACAACTTTTGAGTTCCACACACCAAGGAATGTGTCGGAGTCTTTTGCTCTTTCCCGAGAATTGGCACGAAAGATAACCCATCCTTCCATATTAACCACCACTGACCGGCACAGAGCGGTACAATGATTTCATTTGTGTTCAGCGTTTTCTTTTGCTTTTACTGAAGTTGAACACATTGAACACATGCTTATGATGTGCGTTTAGTCGAGATCTATTCCAATTACAGAAAGGGTTTTATTTAAAGATGACGTAATTGAAGAATTCCATGAGGTCAAGTACGTGTGTTTCCAAATGTCATTCCTTTACAATGCCACACACCAACTGATGATAAGCTGGTATTGAGAAAGGAACAAATGTCATATATAGTAACAGGATATATATATCGTTTCTTCACCTCGTGTGTGATATGATATGCGACGTTGACTGTAACCTACATGTAACAAATGTAGTAGAATTATAATTCTGTGTAGCTGACGATGGGTGGGTGCTTAGGTTTGGTCTGTGCAACGAAATTTATCTTTCCTGAGCGACTGAATAATAACATCAGCGAATCGAAGATTACATTTTCTGCATGCTACGTTTCACACTAATTATATAAGATACCGTCAGCATGCATGATTTACTGTCATCTGGGCTTCAGATCTAGAGCTACACATTTTATCTGCCCTAGCTTAACATACATGTTCAGTTGTTTCACAGATATTCTACATATCAACAGCAATAGAAACGCTGTAGTGCAGCTCTGGCTGGAGACCACATTATAACAATTATCATCCCAGAGAGACATTAAAGTTGAGCAACTGCTAATTATCCATCCGTCCTTCGAAACGACTAGTCACTCTGCCTCATATGTACACGGGGAAGAGAGAATGAGTGAAGGTGTAATGTTTACGCAGCTTTTAGCAATATTTTAGCAATATCACGGCGGTGGGCACCAGAAATGGGCTTCACACATTGAACCCATGTGAGGATTCGAACCCGGGTCTAAGGCGTGACGAGCGAACACTGTAACCACTGGACTACCCTACCGCCCCTCACGGGGAAGAATGGGCAAGTGATAACTAATTGGGTTCTTCTGTCATTAGCCATCTGAAATTCTGGAAACTGAAATTGATGTAACGAACGAACTGTTAATAGAAATGTTGTTGATCATCACATTACCTGCGTTTGAAAGATGTTTTACAAGGCGTAGGAACAAAGAAAGTCAACGATTAGAATGTATGTGACATTATTGTCAACAAAATTCATGATACGTGGACCTTGCAGTGGATATTTGGAAGAGGTATGATAGTGTGTCCGTCTGTCCGTGTGGACGACTTGACTACAGCTGAAGAAGATCCAATCATAATTATAGTCCAATCATGGACATTTTCGTATTGCTGACACGTCTAACATCAAGTTCTGATCCATTCTATGGTCATGATTTCTAGATACTTATTTAGATTGAGACCTATTATCCTTTTTAAAAGACTATTTTTGGGACAATATTCCCATGTCTATTGTCTTCGTTGCAAGACTAACATATAAGTCATGACACCTTGAAAGGGCTGGCTTGGTTATTGACTCAACAGGCTCTCTTATCTACATGTGTAAGAGGCATACTGAACCGCATGTTGCGTTTGTGACCACACGCCAATTATCGACACTGCTGTGATGTTATTTCTTTATTATTGTTGGTCATAGTATTTGACAACAAACTTTAAATGCACGATAAGAGGTATAACCCCCACATAGGTCTATTATAATCTCTTTTACATACACACCATTTTGCCAAACTCCGCCTTTATATCAGTTTTGAAATCCGAGAATCCGAAATTCCTAAATCTTTGGTTGAAGCTATTGCGAGAGAGAGTGAGACGTTGTGTCCCCTCTCGTGCCGGGGCATCCCGCTGTGCTCACATATAGCTTAGAGGTTTTGATTTAGTCATACCAGTTGGAACACACAGAGTGGTGAACGTCAGTGTCATACATGTATAGGCAGCATGGGGAACATTGCCTCGTGCTTCTCTGGACTTCAGTGGCAGGTACGTCTTGATAACGCCCTTTTAGATATGTTCATTAAGGTGCAATAATGGTAGTAACATATGTACACATCATTTAACACTACACGTGTGGCATTCTGTATATATGCTTAATAGTGGATATAAGGTAACGAACATACGGTTCAAAGTCTTTATATACTCACTCCTGTTCCGCCAGACATTGTCTCTGTTTATCATTCCATATTCAGTGTTATTGTGTGGAAGTTTATCATCCCATATTAAGTGTTATAGTGGGGAAGTTTGATCCCACCTGAAGAATAATACTGTATTTGAGTTCAACGCCTTTCAGGAAATACTACAGCATATCATCTCAACACACAACTGATAGTGTGTGTTTTTCGTTCTAGAGAATGCACCAGTCAAGCAAAGAGCTGATCGAGTATAACATCCAACAGATCATAAGCAGAGGTGCGTTTACTATAACTGCCCATTAAATTGATAATTTTGTGCGACATTCTTTATCATAATTTGAAGATTTCATTTCAGAAATTTGGTAATATATGCCATGTGTTCAGCATAAACTTTCAACTTATTTTAATCGTTATTATGATGACATATATGTATATGGGAGGATATGTGCAACTTCTTTTTCTGTCAATTTGTATTGCTTATTTCGAATATCGATGAGCATTGGAGATAAATAAAGGTTAATTCGATACCACATGTCAATCACACAAAACAGAAAGAAACCTGTTGATGTGAGCCTTTGTAGTAGAATTGGTGTTTCATCAAGTAATACAGATTTCTGTGTAGGTTCAACACGCTGTGTGAATGAGAGACTGAAGACTCCTGTAACTCCACGAGATCTCGGACTTGTTGCGAGACATATCGGGATAGGATTTGAGCACGTCGGGATTGAACTTGGGCTCAGCGTTGTGGCTATTCAACAGGGCAGAGTTGCACACCCATCTTCAATGTATATGCAGATCTTGATTATGCTCACTAAATGGAAGCAGTGGAATGGCAGTTCGGCCACCTATCTGGACCTGGTCAAAGCACTATGGACATGTAAAGAGAGATGCACGATCGAATGGGAGGACATTCTCAACATCCTGCAGTGACGGCCCTCCTTGTCAGTGTAATTGCACCTCGGTCGGAGAAATATTACAAGAAATGAAACTTTGTTTTTATCATTTCGAACATGACTATCGTCATGCCTTTTAACCTTCTTCAGAGATATTGTAATCTCACCTCTACTTTACAGCGATCAGTAAACAGGGGGCATATCACCAGTCATCATGTTTGGGAAATAAATATATTTATCAAATCACTGTTTCTTTGTGTTCTCTGCATTTGCAAGTTTACCCTAAGAACTCGTGGAGTCAGATTGTACCAATGGCGGCTCCTACACGTGGAGTCAGATTGTACCAATGGCGGCTCCTACCGTTGGGCAGGACATGCGTGCACTTTCACAAAGACGTGGTGTCATCAGTGATTATCAGTTATCCATTCCTATAGTTTTCCCCCCTATTTTGCCTTTTACGCCCAATGGAATGTGTTTCGGTAGATAATCAAGACTGGTTATTCTCTGGCGTTGTATTTTTATTAAGTTTAGAATGCTACGGATTGGGGCTTACATGGGAAATATCTCCCGGAAATAATGAAAGTTCATAGTGATGCTTTTAATAAAGTCAGAATCGTAAAATGGAGTCGGCTTACAACAGCGATTTCTTGTGATTATGCAAAGGGTTTTGTCGCTCTTATCCATACAAACATCTCTGACGAATTCGAATACCTCCACCTCACAGTGATAGTGATAAATTACTCAGAAATTCACAAACTTTCTAAATTGAATTGAATAAAAAACTGATTATTCAAGTCAGTAATCAGAACATATTCGTAATTCGTAATTCGATCACAGTGCTATACAACCTTCATATTGTACATCGTTTCAAATATTCAAACCGTCCCTCTGTTTATATCACTAGAAATAGCATAAGTAAGCATATACGTTTTCTCTCCCTTTCACACAACCTGAACAATAGGTTACAGGTACAATGGTTGTGGTGATCAAAAGATCAAAGTTTCATGTACATGAAATGAAGAACAAATTTGCTTCATGGTATGATTTAAAACAGGAAAATACTATTTACATTTTGGAAAATGAGTTCAACACAAAACACAACATTTAAAGCCGTTTAAAAATCAGTGCACTTCATATCATTATACCTTTTGTCATTATTACGTACATTTGCCACATTCAGAAAACAAAGCCATTTTAGCCCAGTACGAACAGCTACAGGTGATGCTTCTATTGACAATACGCCTGTAAGCATTTTACCCACAGTATCCAGGTCTCGTCAGGATAACTTCCGTACTTTTCAAATGCTGACGTAATATCTGAAAACAGAGTTGCCTCCCTTTGACCAGCTACCGTAAACGTGGTATGCATTATTCAACCCTATCTATCCCTGACATTGTCTACAATTGACTTTGTTGACTGGATACAAGACGGGATAATGTTTGTAACGGCGTTGGTAGTACAGCTTGCGATAACATGTAATTGAAATGAAATCTTGATAATTTGAGATCGGCAAGGGACAATCACCATGTTTCGTCAATGACGGGTGTGAGTGGGGCTGAATCTAATTTCCTTTCTAATTAAATCTCCAGAGTGTGTGAGTGAGTGAGTTGGGTTCAACGCTGCTTTTAACAGTATTCCAGTTATATCACGGCGTGTCAGCTTAATGTGAGAGGAAAGCCCGAAGTGATGCAGGTCTCAGACGTTTACCACTTCGGTGAAACCCAACAGCACGGGTATGGTGCTGACAAACCTAGAAACATAATCTAGGCGCACCGGGATTCGAACCCACAATCACAGGTTTCTGGCGTGCCCAAGGGACGCAACTCTGCACAGCAAAAGGCGGCGCCTTAGACGACTGGGCCACTCGTGCCCCGAAAATCTTCAGACCTGACTTCACAAACAATATTCAGTATACGTTTGCCGAGCATAAATAAGCAGGCATTTTATTTATTTTTTCCCCTTAATTGTTTCATTCTCTGTAGAGGTGAGGCAAGGCAAAATGAGGTTTGAGGTTTAACGTTGCGTTCAAGAAAATTGCACTTATATGAAGTGACGTGCATGCACGCGTGTGTGTACATGTATGTGTGTCTTCTCATGTCGTTTTTACAGAACAAGCCACTGATACACCATGGCGAAGTTTTAACATGAACACCTCACTCTGACACAGTATACTGACCTCAAATTGACCAGTCTTATCCCCTTAATGCTGAGCGCCAGGCGGGGTAACAAGAGCACCACAATTAAACGTTACTGGGCAGATATTCTCTCCCTTTACGCAGATGCTTAAGGAAGTTCAGGCGTGGTATACATACCCTCACTATACAATTACACAGACATTCCAAAGATAATGATGCTTTAACATCGATGTGTCCTTTCTGCAAATATAACCAAGAAAATGAATACCATGTTTTATTGATATGTCCAGTATATGAGGATATAAGAATCAAATACCTGCCTGACTATTATTACACGAATCCATCACAAAGAAAATCTGTACAGTTAATGAACAGCAAAAATAGCCATATTCTTCTCAGACTTGTGTGTGTTTATAAGATATTTGAAAGAAGGATAATACATTGAATATAAATAAAACTGTGTACACCATATTTAGCTACAATCTAATCAGTATACAAGTGTTGCTTCACGAGGAATTGTTTTACAACAAAATGTCATTGTGCTATTGGCCTCATGGCCACACATACGAAATAAGTCTGTCTGATACTCTACCCATACGACAATGGAGGCGGTCTAGCCCACTTTATTTCAGAGCAAGGTATTTACAAATGCAATGGTGTATGATGACAATTCTAGAAGGCTGTCTACCTGTATACATATTCAGATATATACTCATAAAGGAACAATCGGACCCAATTGCCTCGAACTCCTGGGGACCAAAGAAATAGTTCGACTTATCCGAACTATTTGAATTCGACCTGGATCTTGATAAGTTTTACCTTTTAACTTTGGGGACTGTAAATTGAACTCAAAACACCCATGTCCAGCATTCAGGTAACAATACTATAAATATGGTAAGATGTTGGACTGTGATTTCGCCTGGACTCGTGGAATCGGCACATCCGAGTTCAAGACATCGGGGTTCGACTGTATATGTACGTCTGCATAATTGGATAAGGATTTTCATATATTTGTCACATGAATGAAACTGGTGACATTTTAGAAATTAAAATTAATCGCCTCTGTATGTTTAAATTGTATGGCACAGTGTTACGAGGGGATTTCCGAATTAAAACGCGAAGGTTAACTTAGAAAACGGTTCAAACTATATTGCCAAATCAGTAAATCAGCACAAAATATAAATGAATAAAAAACAACTTCTATTGAAAAACATAATTGTAGGTCTACAGTCACAAAGGGGTTATACAATGGGTCAACTATGGGCAATACATAACAGGCCACTTAACTAATGCAGCACTAACAAGAGTTATCTGATGATAAAAGTATATAAATTACACCATGAATGTTAGTACAATAGTGTTATTAGAATAGTGCTTCCAACATCTTTCGTTCCTTAGATACGTTTTCAGATACAATGTTTGTAATAAAAACGATATCTTACGGGGATTCGTTCAGTGATCTATCACATAATATGTCACATACGAATATGTCAGATATCATGGAAGAATGTAAAACTGGTTGGTTTTCCCCATGACTATAAAGTCTGTATTTGTTTAAGGGACACAGCTCAAAGTATTCTATTTGATCTTAGCATTTTCATGTTTGCCAAGACATCATGGAAATTAATAGGATAAATTGCTTTGAAATAAAACAGTCATTATATTCCTGAATATGAGGTCACCGTGAACATACTTTAAAGTCTATATTGCATGTACAACAGGTTACATGGCTTCGTATTGGGAGTGAGACTTCACTACTCTGACACTGGAAATGGTGCAGAAACAAATCAAAGTGACAATACCGACTATGATAGAAAGACAACCACGTGTTCCTGCAAGTACATATTTTACACAGCGACATGTAGCTGCATTGTGTACGTCAAGCTGTACTCACTCCCACTAATTTCAACAAAATACTTTGCTTTAATAAAGTTCGGAACACACTGAAATCTGCATATGTCCAGTTATAAACATTTGTAAGAAACTGTTTTGTAATCTTCTCAACATTAAAGTTAGCCATGTTCCTAGAATTTGTAACGTACAATGTTTTTTTTATGGAATCGAGATGCATACAGAAACGTCAAAACTTCATCGACACAAATCACTCCCACGGGGGTACGGGTGGCCCAGTCGTCTAAGGCGCCGCGATTCGCTGTGCAGAGTTGCGTCCCTTGGGCACAACAGATACCTATGATTGTCCAGGTTCTCACAGATTGTGTTTCTAGGTTTGTCAGCACCATACGCGTGCTCTTGGGTTTCACAAATAACTCGTTATTTTCTGCAAACCGAATTCGGACGACTGACCCCTAATGGAGGTTGTAAAACTGTATATGTATACTGTAACATTGGACACATCATAATAACAATGATAACTCCTTTCTAGACCACTTTTAGAGCTGCAGCAGCTCTATCTTTTCCCCAGACTCAGTGTAGTGAATGATGGTATTCTCAGAATTACTAGTGGTATCTGAACTAGGCAATGTGTCACCAACTACTGGAGCATGGACATAGGTGGGAACATGACTTGAGATTCCATATATGGTTTCTGATCTTTGATTGCGTGAACGTATCTCCATGCGTGCAGGATCTGTAAGGAGGTTGTTAAGATTTCCGTCTATATGATATGGTTGGGATGACTGCAAGGCGATCTCTTCCATAACACTTTGTCTGTCTGTGGAAACTGCTTGTCCCAGTTGACTCGGAACATAAACCCCTGGCAATTCTACTGATGTGTGGTTCACGGGACACGTTGATGTTGGTGGTGTGGATGTAAGCCAACCGCCATTGTTATAGCTTCCGTGTGGAACTGACGATGATTTCATAAGAAACTGGCCATCGGTTGTCACCCTGAAACAATACCACATGCACTTGACACAACATTTCAGAGAAAATAGGACTTAATCAAAATAGTGATGCTATTGTGACATATAATACAAAATCAAGATGTAAAAGCCTCCAGCGCTTACGAATTCGTATCTAATGAAAAAGACTCCAAACTAAATGGAAGCCCCATTTACTCATGAACGTAAACCACTGAATCATTCAATATTATACACAGTGGAGCCTAATTAATTTCAAATATTGGTTAACATAATTTCAGTGTTTTGGCAAAGTCCCCATTGACATATGTAGCCCATGGAAAATAAGGTTCCACTTGGAACAAATAGCAATAGAGTTCATTTCATCACAATGCATTTCTACAAGGTCCCCAAAACAACATACTTAAAGTCCCAAGCAATCCCAGTTTGGGAAATATGTCTAATTTACATAATCCAATATGGCAACCAACTGTCAATAGTATTTTCCTTATTTCAGATGAGGTTCAATGTTTTGATGAAAAACAGCTTGTGTTGTGTTGCAAAATAGCCATATTATGTTTCTAAAAATATATTCATAACTATTGATCGTTTTCGACTATTGACAAATCTACAAAACATCAAGATGGCCGGCAATTTCAAGATGGCCGACACATTTCCTAAATATGAGTTTAGAATGTTGAAGCTTTTATATCTGAAACAGTGTGCTGGGACTAATATGCATAAAACTTGTCACACTAACTGACTGGCCCAAAATTCCAAGATGACCTCCAAGACATGGACAGACATGGAATATCAATACACTGTTGGTCTCTCATGACATATTTGATTTATTGATTTGGGACTTTTAGAATGTTCTTTGGGGGGCCTTGTAGAAATGCTCTGTCCATATTCTTAGATAAATGATAGATATTTTGATAAATCTCTGATGGTACTGTCCTCTTCGAGGTCTCATATGGTTTCGTGAGATTTCAAAACTGTTCTGCAAAACAGCGTATACAATATATGTGTTTGGGCTGTCAACTCAAGCATGATTTCCACATTGCTCTCACCTATCTTAAATTGTACCATGGTTGGTTGTCAGGTCATGTAAAGTTGTTGCCTCAGTTATAATCCTTGCAATATCATCGTAATGTTGTGCCTCTGCTTTTTGTAAAGCAGTTTCTTCTTTATCGTCTTTCTCATAAACATTTGCCTTGTTCTGTAATAACACCTCCACAACCTCCCTGTGTCCTTGCAAGGTTGCATCATGTAGAGGTGTGCAGCCTTCCTTATCTTTCTCATCCACATTTGCCTTGTTCTGTAATAACACCTCCACAACCTTCCAATGTCCCTGCTGGGCTGCATCATGTAGAGGTGTGCTCCCTTCCTTATCTTTCTCATCCACATTTGCCTTGTTCTGTAATAACACCTCCACAACCTCCCTATGTCCCTGCCAGGCTGCATCATGTAGAGGTGTGCGGCCTTCCTTATCTTTCTCATCCACATTTGCCTTGTTCTCTAATAACACCTCCACAACCTCCCTATGTCCCTGCCAGGCTGCATCATGTAGAGGTGTGCGGCCTTCCTTATCTTTCTCATCCACATTTGCCTTGTTCTCTAATAACACCTCCACAACCTCCCTATGTCCCTGCCAGGCTGCATCATGTAGAGGTGTGCGGCCTTCCTTATCTTTCTCATCCATATTTGCCTTGTTCTGTAATAACACCTCCACAACCTCCCTATGTCCCTGGGAGGCTGCACGATGTAGAGGTGTGCGGCCTTCCTTATCTTTCTCATCCATATTTGCCTTGTTCTGTAATAACACCTCCACAACCTCCCTATGTCCTTGCCAGGCTGCATCATGTAGAGGTGTGCGGCCTTCCTTATCTTTCTCATCCACATTTGCCTTGTTTTGTAATAACACCTCCACAACCTCCCTATGTCCCTGGTCGGCTGCGAGATGTAGAGGTGTGCTGCCGCCTTGATGTTTCTCATCTACATTTGCCTTGTTCTGTAATAACATCTCCACAAGCTCCCTATGTCCATGGTAGGCTGCAAGATGTAGAGGTGTGTTGCCATCATTACGTTGTTCATCCACATTTGTCCTGTTCTGTAATAACACCTCCACAACCTCCCTATGACCGTGGTAGCCTGCAAGATGTAGAGATGTGTTGCCATCATTACTTTTTTCATCCACATTTGTCCTGTTCTGTAATAACACCTCCACAACCTCCCTATGCCCCTGCCAGGCTGCAAGATGTAGAGGTGTGTTGCCATCATTACGTTTTTCATCCACATTTGCCTTGTTCTGTAATAAAACCTCAACAACCTCCCTTTGTCCCTGGTAGGCTGCATCATGTAGAGGTGTGCTGCCATCATTACGTTTCAAATCCTTATTTGCCTTGTTCTGTAATAACACCTCCACAACCTTCCTATGTCCCTGGGAGGCTGCACGATGTAGAGGTGTGCGGCCTTTCTTATCTTTCTCATCCACATTTGTCTTGTTCTGTAATAACACCTCCACAACCTCCCTATGTCCCTGGTAGGCACCGTCATGTAGAGGTGTGCCGCCATCATTCTGTTTCTCATTCACATTTGCCTTGTTCTGTAATAACACCTCCACAATCTCCCTTTGTCCCTGCCAGGCTGCACGATGTAGAGGTGTGCCGCCATCATTACGTTTCTCGTCCACATTTGCCTTGTTCTGTAATAACACCTCCACAACCTCCCTTTGTCCCTGGTAGGCTGCATTATGTAGAGGTGTGCCGCCATCATTCTGTTTCTCATTCACATTTGCCTTGTTCTGTAATAACACCTCCACAACCTCCCTATGTCTCTGCCAGGCTGCACGATGTAGAGGTGTGCCGTTATCATCACGTTTCTCATCCACATTTGCCTTGTTCTGTAATAACACCTCCACAACCTCCCTTTGTCCCTGGCAGGCTGCATCATGTAGAGGTGTGCTGCCATCATTACGTTTCTCATTCACATTGGCATTGTTCTGTAATAACACCTCCACAACCTCCCTATGTCCCTGGTTGGCTGCAAGATGTAGAGGTGTGCGGCCTTCTTTATCTTTCTCATCCATATTTGTCTTGTTCTGTAATAACACCTCCACAACCTCCCTGTATCCCTGCCTGGCTGCATCATGTAGAGGTGTGGGGCCATCATCACGTTTTTCATCCACATTTGCCTTCTTCTGTAATAACACCTCCACAACCTCCCTATGTCCCTGGTTGGCTGCAAGATGTAGAGGTGTGTTGCCATCATTACGTTTTTCATCCACATTTGCCTTGTTCTGTAATAACACATCCACAACCTCCCTATGTCCCTGCTGGGCTGCAAGGTGTAGAGGTGTGCTGCCTTCCTTATCTTTTTCATCCACATTTGCATTGTTCTGTAATAACACTTCCACAACCTCCCTATCTCCCTGCCAGGCAGCATCATGTAGAGGTGTACTGCCGTCCTTATCTTTCTTATCCACATTTGCTTTGTTCTGTAATAACACCTCCACAACCTTCCTATGTCCCTGCCAGGCTGCAAGATGTAGAGGTGTGCGGCCATCATGACGTTTGTCATTCACCTTTGTCTTTTTCTATAATAACACCTCCACAACCTCCCTATGTCCGTGCTGGGCTGCAAGATGTAGAGGTGTGCTGCCATCATCACGTTTGTCATTCACCTTTGTCTTGTTCTGTAATAACACCTCCACAACCTCCCTATGTCCGTGCTGGGCTGCATCATGTAGAGGTGTGCGGCCATCATGACGTTTGTCATTCACCTTTGTCTTGTTCTGTAATAACACCTGCACAACCTCCCTATGTCCATGCCAGGCTGCAAGATGTAGAGGTGTGCGACCTTCCTTATCTTTCTCATCCACATTTGCCTTGTTCTGTAATAACACCTCCACAACCTCCCTATGTCCCTGGTCGGCTGCAATGTGTAGAGGTGTGCAGCCATCATCACGTTTGTCATTCACCTTTGCCTTGTTCTGTAATAACACCTCCACAACCTTCCTATGTCCCTGCCAGGCTGCATCATGTAGAGGTGTGCTCCCTTCCTTATCTTTCTCATCCATATTTGCCTTGTTCTGTAATAACACCTCCACAACCTCCCTGTGTCCCTGGGAGGCTGCACGATGTAGAGGTGTGCGGCCTTCCTTATCTTTCTCATTCACATTTGCTTTGTTCTGTAGTACCACCCCCACGACCTCCCTATGTCCATGCCAGGCTGCAATATGTAGAGGTGTGCTGCCGTCTTGATGTTTCTCATCCACATTTGACGTGTTCTGTAATAACACCTCCACAACCTCCCTATGTCCCTGGTAGGCTGCATCATGTAGAGGTGTGGGGCCATCATCACGTTTATCATGCACATTTGCCTTGTTCTGTAATAACACCTCCACAACCTCCCTATGTCCCTGGTCGGCTGCAAGATGTAGAGGTGTGCCGCCATCATCACGTTTGTCATTCACCTTTGCCTTGTTTTGTAATAACAACTCCACAACCTCCCTATATCCTTGCCAGGCTGCAAGGTGTAGAGGTGTGATGCAATCATTACGTTTCTCATTCACATTTGACTTGTTCTCTAATAACACCTCCACAATTTCCCTATGTCCCTGGTAGGCTGCAAGGTGTAGAGGTGTGCTTCCATCATCATGTTTGTCATTCACCTCAGCCTTGTTCTGTAATAACACCTCTACAACCTCCCTATGTCCCTGCTGGGCTGCAATGTGTAGAGATGTGCTGCCATCATCACGTTTGTCATTCACCTTTGCCTTGTTCTGTAATAACACCTCCACAACCTCCCTATATCCTTGCCAGGATGCAAGATGTAGAGGTGTGCAGCCATCATTATCTTTCACATGAATTATTCCCTTGTTCTGTAATAACATTTTAACAACTTCTGTGTTTCCATATATACATGCCAAATGAAGCCCAGTTTCACCCTTCTTGTTTTGCTTACCAATGTCCACTAGTTCCTGTAACAGATAGCTTACAAAGCTAACATTTCCAACTGCACATGCGTAATGTAAAGGTGTTGATCCTTCAGGGCCTGTTATATTGACATTCAGTTTTCCCATTTTCGTAATTGTATCCATGGTATCTTTGCCCTTTAGGCACAAGGATGCAAAATGTACATATGTATTTTGGGGGGTATTTTTTTTCTTGTTCATCTTTATCAAATAAGACAATCTGGAAGCCACTGCAAACAACCCACCCATACAGGCAATGTCCAAAAGTGAACATTTACCAAACTTTACTCCCAGATCATCTACAACTGCCAACTGCAGTTTGATGATAAGAGGTCTTGGGAGTTCGGGTAGCGTCATACACAACGTATCCAACTTCCAGTCATTTTTTGAACACAAGTACTCGAAGTTGGCCAAACTACTCCCAAAGCAACTTCCAAACAAAGCTTCCTGTCTGTTCTTTACCTCAAACTGAACACTGTTCAATGCTTTCTTCAGCAAATTCGAGTTGTCTGTGATGCTCGCCCAAAACAGAAAGGAATATCCATATATAATGTCATTTTTTGACAATACTTTCAACAGTTCAGATCTGTCCTTGTTCAGATTATGCAAGAGATTCTCCCAAACCATATCAACAA
Organism: Haliotis rufescens; assembly: GCF_023055435.1. Classification (NCBI taxonomy): domain Eukaryota; kingdom Metazoa; phylum Mollusca; class Gastropoda; order Lepetellida; family Haliotidae; genus Haliotis; species Haliotis rufescens. Next base: position 41,887,388 of record NW_025964372.1, on the reverse strand, counting down.
ATGCCTCTACCTGGAATAGGGAATGCATGCACACAAAGGCAAACTTTCTGCCATACACAGCTGTAGCAAACCGCTTCGCTACAATATGCAGATCTTCATGTTTCAATTCGATTTTAAAAGGCACATCTAGTTGTTCCTCTTCGGTTGGATCCCCGCTAGATGTCACATAACGAAATATGAACTCGAGATCCATCCTTTCAACCAACTGTCTCACATCACTGAGCAGTATTTCTCTTAGCTTTATTGCTACTTCATGATTTCTTATTCTATATGAGCCTGCTTCATGATGGAGACAGCATCCCGCCAATTGGGATAAAATATGTTTCATCATATTTTCAGTGTATTCTTCTTCATTGATGTCAAAAACCTTGAGTGCCCAAACAATATATTTTTTGTAGGTTTCTCTTTCCACGCGAGTCCCTGTGTCAGACCCTGCCCATAGCATCCTCTCCTCCAGGTTATTCTCCGCCAAAGCAACCACTAACAAGCACGCCATCTTCTGCTTATGCAACAGGTGCTGATCCAAACATGGATAGTCCTCTGTATCTGTGAAAACAAATAACGTTTGTAAGAAAGCAGTGTACAACATTGCACATGTAGATCTAAAGTATAATACCTTGCGTAACGCCTTACAATTACGTAACAAAGTAATGATCTCCAGAATGCATACTTTCATCACTGGCGACAGCACAGTCGGTTCCTTCATGTGTTTTATGTCCATCCTCTTCAGGAATAGTTGGACCTCCTTGTTCTGTTGTCATTGTACAGCTATTTTCCAGTACATCTCTTGTCTCCAGCGTTACAGTTTGAATTTCGTTTGTGACATTACTCTGTCCATCAACTGCCATCATGTGATTTCCTCCACCTTGCATATCTCCCTTGTCCTTGGCAAACTGTAGTATCCTCTGAAGCACATACAGCCTGTATTTCTCAACGTGACAGTTCCTCATGATGCCTGGAGACTTCTCAAACAAAATTGCATCAGCAGCCTGAGAATATGAAAGTTAGAAATGAAAAGGTATCTTTCATACGTGGTTATTGAGACACATGTTGCCTTTCATATCAAAAACATAGCTTCAAACCAACCTACCATCAGAACGAATATCCCACAGCTGTGTCCATCAGACTGTTCTATCACTGGGTACTGTTTCTTCATCCATGACTTGCTCCCTTCCTTAGGCGTAGATTTCAAGTGGTTTACAAAGAGCCTGAGGAATACATGTATATTACTCGATGGCCATAACATCTTCAACTCATGTGGACTGGTGTTAAAGTAAAGGTAGAGCAGAAGGTAAATACAGCAGTGCCTCAAATATCCGGTCCTGGCATTTCTGATGTTCTCTCCTGCTTTATCCATCATTAGGTTTAATGTTAGCAAATACAGATGTTATGGTTTAAATGAGTGAGTGACATAACTGTATTTATGGCGTTTAAATCATTCACACAGTGTACCCATTTGGGGAACTGAGTAACCCTGTGAACAAGTTGTTCTATATCTTCTACCCAAAAGTAAAAGCTACAAATGTGAGTGTATCGAGAATTTTTCAATGGGTCTTATTTATATTCATGTTTGTTTTTGACAAATCAACATCTCAAATTTGATAGTTTGGTTTTAAAGGATTTGCGTAATGACCAAATAAAAATACATTCTTGATGATTTTTAAATATAATCATGTACTTTTTTAATGTGCAGCCACACGTCCTGTTTTTTTGTATCTACCTCTAGCGTTGTACAAATGGGTCTTCCACATCTAAGGCGGGTTAAGAATTGACCACGCCCACTGTTCTGTCCACCTACCTCCAGTGTTCTACAACTGTGTCCTCCACATCTAAGGCGGGTTTAGAATTGACCACGCCCACTGTACCATCCTTGACATTAGCCACCAGTAGCACCCAATGTTGATTACACGGCATGTTCACTGGCATTAAGATCCATGTGTAGTTTGTCAAATTTTCCTGAAAGTTCACAACAAATGCCTTTCCGGTGTACAATCAATATATCCAGAAACACGTGCTTCACATAAGATGGATATGGTGTAGTAACAGAGATATAAGTGAATTGGTATCATGAACTTGGTACTGAGAACTTCTAAAGAACTCTCTCTGACAACCAGATTTTCACTTCGTAAAATAATATGTAGCAAGATGAATATGTTCATGTGCAATATCTGCTTTTGTAACTGCATATTGAAAACGAATAGCATTATGATCAATGGGGCTACTGGCTTTTACTCAATCTAAACCCATTGCAGGACATGAATCTTTCATGTGCACAATTGCAAGTGGCAATTACTATCATACTGAATACGCAATCATGGCATAGAAGAATCATATGTTTTCACAAGAAATATACAATTACTACAAAGTATCTTTCGAGTCTTGCCCATGTTCTTGGTAGGGTGGACATGCAATTGTACACTCGGAATGACAGAATCATAAGAAATATAAAAATCTCATGTCACTCACATCTTTCCCCCTTATCCTGTCTGTGTACTGTCCTGCCTCCCACAGAAGGATAGTCTCTGTAGGCAGCACCAGGCAGTGGAAGCTGACACGGGAACACCACTCTCTCTCCAGGAGGTGCAGGTATGTGTCCATGATCTGGACAGGTAAGAGTTCATTTATTAGAATATTTATTATACTGTTTAATCCCCCAATGCTTTCGCTTCAAAGGGAACGCTTGTAATTTCAAATCAAAGCAGGATCCGCTGCACATCAAATATCCATCATGAAGGGAATATCTCGGCTGTTAGCAATGACTGACAATTGAACTGATGATTTAATAGATTTTGTGCACAATGCCCATTGCAGGTAAGTAGTGTTATCATTGCAGAATCGAGATGCATGGCAAAGAGTTGATAATTAGCACTATTATATTAATTGATAGTTAACTAATACTGGTGTAAAAAGAAGAAACCGTCAAACGTTGCTGTATTAATCTTAAGATGGGGGCTCAGTGGTCCAAGGCGCCGCATTTCGCTTTGCAGATTCACCATGGGAATCAACAAAGTAGTAAACGTCTACGATATGCATCACTTTGGAATTTCTTCATAATTTAATCAAAGCCATCATGCGATACTGTTCAAAGAGGCGTTTAACCAAACTCACGCTCTAGCTTGCTTACCTCAAGGCACTATCATGAGTATCACGTGACTGAACCACTCACCACCCTCACGCCCCAATTTTTTTGATTTTCTTAGATGATTAACTACGCATGTAGTTTGTGTGATTGTGTAATAGAGCAGATGGACTACTTACTTCATCTGTCAGCCACTCGTTGGTTTCCAGGCGAGACAGAATATCTCCTCTGATGGTGTAGCAGCCAACTGTGTATGTACAGTCACGTGACAAGGGGACGTCCTCTTGTACATGCTGCAGGTGTGAAGGAGGATCCTCCAGTGTTTTCACAAAGTCCTGTACTTCAGTCCTGGTATGACATGCTCCAACAAGCACTGCTGCGATGAGGTTTATGTAAACTGACCGGTCTTGGTTCAAGCTCAGCACGTCAGTATTTACAGAACATTTAACCCAGTTCCTTGCTTTTATTGCATCTAGATTCCAGTTCTTGTCGACCTCTTCAATGAGTGACAAGCACGGATTGCCTTTGTTGGTACAGTCCTTGTTCCAGAACCTTGATAAAGATAAAACCTGTTGCACGACCTTGATCACATCACGATTTCTTTCAACGCCATCAAGAAATGTGTACAGATAAGCGTAGGGTGTGTTAGTGACACAGGTTACAACTGTGTTGTCATTGTCAACTTGAGGCTGCCAACGGGGTTTTTTGACAGGGGAGCCTGACGTTGTACCCAAATATTCAATGTCATCATCACTTCTATGATCTCCTGTCCTGCAGCGTTTCTGATTTGTGTCATGATCATTCTTTGTTTCAGTCTCTGACACCTTTGCTTCATTCAATGTTACACCTAGAATAGTGTTTGATTTACCGTTGTCTTCCAATTCTGTCGGTGATGAATGATCTTCAGGGTCCAGGTTGGAGTTAGTGTTCTCCGTGACACCTGACTGCACAGCTCCACCAGTTGATTCTACTTTCCTACATTTACTGTCACCTGAGGTATTAACTGTCTGTTGACCACGCTTCTTGCGTTGTGGAGCAGGCTGTGCTTGTGTGTGGTCCCCGATATATTGCACTAGGACGTGTTTCAGAGGCTGGTTGTACAGATACGATGCTTCTCTGACAAAGGCCCTTGTTGTTGTCTTGTCCTCGGTGTAAGCCTTGTGGTACTGTTTCACTATGACTGGACTTGAGCCAGGCTGCTTCCGAGTTCCATCACTTCGGAAGTGATATTTGTCATCCTTCCAGATATCTGCAAATAGAAATTAACATCATAACATTGCAAACAATGTTGTAATCCTGAAGATGAACTATCCCTCAAAAAGCTTTGTTTGTTAGTGTGTCACCTGTGATGTAGATGTTAATTAATAAAACTGTGAAAAGTCAATTGTGTAACATTACTCTAAAATCAACCCACCTCAATGCCAAATCAGCTGTAAGGTCATGCATAAATATGTTGTATTAGAGGTTGTGATGATAAATACCATGTCCTTTTTTCCTTCCCTGAGATGCAACACGATACTTGATTCTTGTTTAGCCCATATTGATTAATCCAACAATGGATTTTCTACAAGTTGACATCAAACAATGTTCATTATTTAAGTACACAATTGTTGTAAAGGGGATGGAAAGAGTGAAAAGAAAAACATAAATAGAACATGTTGCGAAAGAAGTCGTTTTGATAATGATACAGACACATAAACATAATTATTGTAGTCACTTAGTGCACGACAATCACTTGTCAACAATATTAGCGAACATAAAACCGGTTATCACAGGGCTGTACAAGGAAGCTGATACCAGGGAAGGGTGACCCCGACGTCAAGCAGACTATTACTGATAACGTACATGTATATGAATGTGGCTTTGAGGACATTGGTCATGTGTACTTGACAACCCCAATGAATTCAAATTGTGTAATAAATAATATCAGCTTTCCATGAAATATTAACATGGTTCATATGTATTAATCCCTGACTCATGGTAATATTAAGCCTGAACACAGCTGCCTCACCTTCTCCCATTCCCGAGGTTATCTTATAGAGGTACACCTCCCCTCCCTGGGGTGTGGCGGGGGCATTCTGGATGGCCTTGCTCTCATCTGGACTCCTCAGAATGTTAACAATTTCCTCCACTTTAAGGGCTGAGGTTCTCCCTGTCAGGTAAGGCTCGGGTGGTTTCGGATTAGGCGCCATTTTGTAAAGTTATTAATAGTCACATGAGTCACACAGGTGTGATAAATAATCGGTTGTTCACTTGAACCTGTAGATGACAAAAGGTTATATGCTGAACTACACCCAAGCATGAATATTCATTATGTACCCTGTATTTGTCTACGCATCAGTGTTGGTCTTGTTATAACGGCTCCGGGCTTCAAAAACGTCTCTCCTTGTACCGCAGGGGACGTTCTGTAATTGGTTTGTTGTTCTGTGTGTGGCTTGCGGGGAAAATAAAGCGAGTCTGTCCGGAGAGCGGAAAATAGGTAGTTCGCGCTCCGGCCGCCTTTTACCAAACGATGTTAAATGATGATATTTGTTATTACCCTGCATTATTTCTGCAGTACACTGTGTGACCATATTTCAAGATGAGCATTGTACATGTCCGAGTAACAATCCAAAAAAGCGTCAGTCTTCGTGATCAGGTGAATCCACTTAATATACATACTTTATTGTGGTTTCAAATCAGGTCTTGATCAAAATATAACATAATATTACAAATTACAATATTGTTGTCTGGCGACATGAGTAGAGAAATGTTACTCAGTTAGAAACCTATTGTTTTCAAAGGTTTCTGATATTGTAACAATGACCTCTGTTGATCTTTATTGCCTGGTTCAACCTATGCTCACTGAGAGAATGAGTGAGTGAGTATGGTTTTACGCCGCTTTTTAGCAATATTCGAGCAATATCACGGCGGGGGACACCAAAAATTGGCTTCACACATTGTACTCCACGTCGCCGAGGATGTTTTTTTAACAATTTTCATAATAACCTGTACCCCAACTTACACAGATAATTATAATTAACAATGTCTTCCTCCATTGAAGTATCCCAGCATTGTCATTGTTCTAAAGTTGAAATTTGGTTGATCTGAGTTTGCTTACTTGAAAAACATTGTATCAACATTGTTTCAACTCCGTTCGATATTGATATCATCCATAACAATTTTGTCTGAGATATTGAAATTGTTTCAATCTGACTTTCAAAAATGAAAAGTAAACTAAAAATCAATATTTCATCAAACATTTCACAGGTTGTTTATGAAATATGTGTTTTTGTTGTTAGTTGGAGTCAATATATTTAGACTCAAGACGTTTTTGACCAAACGATAATGATTAAGTAAGACTCGGAAGGGAACGACTAGTAAAGTTGAATGAAGCCAAGGCAAATTTAGTTGTACCAGATGATTCTGCACCCATGTATTAAGGGGCTAAAACAAGGACTGGTCGGCTCGGAGTCAGTATACTGTTTCTGAGTGGGGTATTCATGTTAAACTGCGGAATGGTATCTCAGTGAACTAGCTCTATAAATCGGCATCAGTCCGGACTAGTACAAGCAGCCACACACACACACGTACATGCACGTCGCTATATAAGTGCAATAATCTTGGACGCGACGTTAAACCCAATTTCACCTCACCTCAAGGTTAATTACCAGATGATTCTGCACCCAGATTCTTCAAGACAAGACATGTGCCATATCCGCTCCAGGAGGATGTTAAAGCTGATCTGGATAGACTTTGAACAGTCTGGTATCATATCCAAGCTTTGATCTCAGTGATTTGGACGCACCCATCGTTCCCATCGTTCAAACATGGGCAGGTCAGACTATGTGGATACTTTATGGTCACTGTGAACCCAGTGCTGCTGACTCATTCAATGGGGAAGGTAGACCTTAATTTTTACGAAGATAGACCTGAAGGGAAGGGAAATTGGGTTTAAGGTCACGTCTAAGTTTAGTACACTTATATAGCGACGTGCACGGACCTTCCGCTCTCCGGATAGATGTTCTATCACTAGACCACAGAAGCGGTCTAGTGATAGGGCCGTGTTGCAGAAGTATTGTTTTAGTGCAGCGTTAGGTGAGTAGAAGGTTATACAGATACAGCAGGGCATGTTAACCCTTTCGTAAGGACCTGGTGTCATACCTGATTGATTTTGTCTCTGATCATGTGCGCAATTTTGCATTTACACGCTGTGGAACCTGTTTCGGCACATAAGAGAGACTTGGCTCAGACGATTTGAATTAAAATTTAAGTGGGTAAATAGAGGTGGGTGACAGGGTGGACAGGGTTGACCAGATGGATGTAGATCTCGTTCGTTCGTTCGTTTGTTGTTTAACGCCACACTCAGCAATATTCCAGTTTATAACGGCGGTCTGTAAACAATCGCGTTATGTAGCCAAGTATCTACGTAGTTTACACTTGGGGAACTCTAAAACGTTGAAATAGCGAGTAACCATACTGGATTCAATGAGTTTCCTGGACTTAATATGCAGCAGTAGTATCTTAGCTGAACCGTAAACAGTATTGCAATCAATTATTTTCTTGTGGATGTTTACTTCTTTGAGTCAGTTGTTAAATGTCATTTTCACCTTCCCACACACAATGACATGCAGCCCTAAACACTCTAAGGACGTTTTCGCCCACTAAATGATATTGCGAAATAAATTAAATGCCATGTGCAGAAGCTGTTAATCTTGTCAGTTACACCTCCCCGGGAAGGATACTGCATGCACACTGCTGTCACATACATCAACCAAACAACATAGCTGCCGGAAAGGTTCAGCTTAATATTGTCCACATATGACGCCTTTACATTGTGTATGGCTTCGCAGGCCCCGTTTTCCTAAGCGATCTTAGCGCTACGACTGTCGTAGGTCTATGCTAAAGTGTGGGAGTTACGGTCGCCCTGGTGCTACGATCGCTTTGTATGAATGACGGGTGCTACCGGTAGGACAGGACATGCTTACCCTTTCCTCGAACACCTGGTGTCATCATTGATTTTCAGTGGTACATTCATATATTTATTTATTCTCGTGCATTGACAATTATATATTGTGGAACGGCGAAGGGACCTTCGATCTTAACCTCAATCGGTGTCACGGTGTACGAAAACCACTTGAGTGTGACATCATAACTCCAACGAACCTTTTGCCAGTCACTGCTACAATGTATATACGCCGGTATGTGCATCCATGTAGTGACATATATTTATAGCCTTGCAAGGTTGACGTTTGTCGCATTTTCGGACCTAGATCGGTTCAAACACTGTACCGTGGTTGTCAAAGGAGCATGTGCAGTTCGTGATCAGGTGTTACGTATTAGTTTCATCAAGGAACGGCTGTAAGCCAAATCCTTAATAGAGCTTTGACTGCTCCACATTAACTACCGACTGTTTGAGTATGCTTGCATTGAAAAAAAGCACCTTATTTATTCTGTATTAGAATAGTATCGTTATGCGTACGGGTGTGTTTTTCCTCATTATCTTATTTGATACATTTGCATCATCAATTTATTCCTGATTTCAAATACAAACTTTTGACAAATTTACCATAGCCTTCACACAATGTAATCCCTACTAAACTTCCTTTACATAAAGGGCGATAACACAGTAAGACACCATACGCTGGGCTCGCATATATCTATTACACAGCGTTAGGCTGGCTAGACTGTCAGGTCACATCACCACAATCTCTGATGACTCTTACATCATTTGAGGCCTACATTCTGTGTAGTGGAAACTCGAGTTTGACACTATGTGTACACTATTGGTTCGATCGTATTAGTTGTGCGACAGGGAAAATCCCTATTTATAGACAGGCGGACGATATCTCTCCTGGCGAAGTCAAGTGTGTAGTGAATGAATATGTCAATTCCTGACACACGATTTTTCGGGGGATAAAGAACGTGTGCTGAGAACAACAGGCAAATGTTTTCATGAGTTGATGAAAGCAACACGCTCAAAGTAAACAAATAGATCATTTAATAAAACAGATATATTATTAATTATAGAAATTAAGTGCCAATATCATTACATATCCGGATGCCCCTTTACCTACACGTACACTCTATAACCGCTTGGCTACCCACCGCCCCAGTATCAATGCACACGATGTGCATACTGATGATTCAATTCAAACCAACCAGTCGTTTAATGCACCTGGACTAGAAAGCAGGCCCAGTGAATGAAACACTTATTTACACCGTCATTGCTATTTAACCCCCACACACCCCAAGATTGAAATGGTTTATGAAATCCGAAAACCTGCGGTCCGAGAGCTGGAACAAGATTGTCACCTGTGCCTCACAGGTCCTACAACAATTCCCGTACAGCAAGCAGGGGGAATCCCCTTTCCCTATTCATATGTGTTTAATGTAGTTGTGTTAAGTTGTCATATTGTCGCGGCGACTGAGGGATACACATGTATGTTTCATTTTCTCACTAGACGTCGTAGATACAGGCAGCATGGGTAATATTGTTTCATACTGGTCAAGATTCAGATATCAGGTAATATTCCCTTCACGTATTTTCTTAACAATTAATGAATATGTACACGTGCAATTGCGACTTTATGTTTATTTATGCATACTAGTGAATGTAACATTACCCTACTTCTTGTGACGCTACAGTTCTCAATCGTGGTTTAAAACTGGTTTAAAGTTTACAATATGCGGGATCCAAGCGTCACCAGGAATATGCCTCATTGTGTTCATTTTGATTCCAGAAAATGTTCAAGACAGACGACCACATGACCTGCTATTATAACCATCAGCTCGAACTGAGAGGTACGTTCAGTCGCATTTATCCATTTACTAAATGTAAGATATGGATTGTGTGTCACGTTATGCTTTATCAAATGCAAGCTTGACATTATTCCCATTGTCTGTGCATCCACCCAAACGTTTTCTTTACACGTTGTGGTACATTAACAATATGTTTTTCTCTTTGGTTTTTGAGTGAATTTAATCTTAAGATCAGTTAAAATAACGTAGAATATTGATAGGGAATTTAAAAATTGACAGTAAATATACAACACACATACACACACACACACACACACACACACACACACACACACACACACACACACACACACACACACACACACACACACACACACACACACACACACACACACACACACACACACACACACACACACAAACACACACAAACACACACACAAACACACATACACACACAAACACACACACAAATACACAAACACAAACACACACACACACACATACACACACACACACACACATGCATTCATGCACACACACATACACATGTGGAGAACATGCTTATTGTGAGATGATTCTTGTAGGTACAACACCCTGGAACCAAGCATATGCTGTGAATGAAGAGAGGCTGAATATCCCTGTATCTGAAAGAGATCTCAGCCTTGTTGCAAGTCACATTGGGATAGGGTTTGAGTGTGTCGGCATCGAACTTGGACTTACTCTCGTGGTTATCGAACAAGTCACGTTTGCACATCCATGTTCACTGTACATGCAGGTTGTACACATGCTTACGAAGTGGAAGGAGAAGAATGGAAGATCTGCCACCAGCCTGGTCCTCGTCAGAGCATTTCGGAGATGCAACGAGAAATGTACGATTGAGCGGGAAGACATTCTGAACATTCTTCAGGGATCGTCCACTATGTCAGGTTAATAAAGTGCTGCTCTGAACACCCTTCTCAAGTACAGTTATCACTGATTTATTGATTGGGAGGATATTCTCAACACCCTTCGGGGACTAACATCTATTTCTGCGTAGCCATGCACCTGCATGTACGAATCACATTTAGAGGAAACATCCGCTTTGAAATATCGAGTCGCAATACTAGATTCACTGAGGTTTCTGTGCACAATTTGGGATCATGACTGAACTGAATGATTTTTGCTTCCTCGTGCAAGTTGCGCACTGAACACTCATCATATGTACAGTTATCATTAATTTGCCGTATATAATACATTGTGATTGTATTTGTATGTTAATAAACTGCTATGATGTCCTTTGTAAGAACTGGTCATTCTGCCTCTTGTGATATTCGCGGAACAGTGACCGAGGGATAACAAGCTGTGCTCTAAACGTCATCCGTAGTCCGAAAATCCGGAAACATAATTGCCTCTCACATAACATATGTCCCGACTGTATTAAGGATTGAAAATTCTAAATATTTTTAGAATGTAATTTCAAGGGTACTGTCTATCTGTTTATTCTGATTTTGAACACTATTACAAGGTTTGCCGGTTGTAGAATTGTTTTTGATTCATTAAGGACGCCATTATTTTCTGACTTTATATATTAGCTCTATTCTACTTGTAAGGTCATGTAGCTGAGATATATATAGACATAAACATGTTCCTTAAAACATGCTACCTATGTATATGAGCCAGTGCCCAATAAAATATCTAAACAACGCCGAAATATAGCCTGGTAAATAACAATATGCAAAATTTACTATTGGTCTTATGGCTTAATATACAATAAATATTGTTTTAGATATATGAACAATTATTATGCATATGATGCAGGTGCTTGTTTAGATTGATAACAAATGACAACTGTTGCAATTTTTTCAACAGTCGTTATAATGCACAAATCTTATATCACAAAAGCAGGAACTTATGTTACAAAACATTGCCTCGGATATACAATTTATATTATATTTTATTATTTCAATCGAAGGTCATTATTGAACAAATTGTCATGCCTATTTTCTTCTTCGCAAATCTAACAAATAAAAAGAAAAGCGATAACATTATCATGTATTTTTTCATTACTATCACATAGTTATGATACCGAGTGTCAGCGTAAAGATGAGCGTGTCCTGCCCACTGGCTGCACCGTCTGAAACACATGCAAGAGAAAAGCCAGTGTTATCCAGTGCGAACAGACACGGGCTCATATAGTCAAAATCGGAAACTGCATCGCACGTCATTTTTGCCACTGATGCTTCAAATTTGGAAATGTTCTCTTCACCTACCGTAAAACGTAAAACACGTTAGCATGTGGACTGAGAATGATGACGGAAGGGATTGACGTCAAGACGAAGTATGTGTTGATACAGATGTTCTCTCATCTCTACACTACAGAAACATATTTGTATTGGTGATAAAACTAGTGGGTCCAACAATTCGATTTTATGTGTCTAATATTCAACAATATCCCCTCTTACATTTTATAACTTTAATAGGACTAAGTCTTTCAAATAAGGTTGCACCATCAAAGGCCTGTTCAAGTCATTTCAAACATTTTATGGTAGACATTCAGAGGATTTTATCAAACATAACACGCTGTTTGTCAACATCATGCGCGATGATCTGACATGCCATGACATTACAGGGACGTTTTACTCCTCCTAACTTAATGGCACTCATTTGAATCGATGGGATGGTCACGATTGCTCATGATAATGATCACTGGTCTAGAAACGATTATGTTCAGGCCAACGTCGTGGCAGGAACATTGCACACTTACTTTAGTAAATTTGTGGGAGTGGTGGGCCGCCCAAGTAGAGCAGAACATGTTCAACATTTTCTCGAAAACCTGGTGTCATCATTGCTTTTCAGTGATCCATTCATAGTATTACACTGCATCGAGACAATCGCAATATCTTTATATCGATTTTGAAAATCCGAAAATCCGTTGATCCTTGCTGGAAGCGAACATGAACGATAGAGAAGTAGTAGTTTCATATTGTGGTGGGGGATTCCGGAATTTGCTCACGTGAAGCTGCCAGTTCTCGATTCAGTCCGATCATTTCAGGTGAGTGTGAGATACAGATAGCATGGGGAATATTCTGTCGTGCACCTCAGGAATTCAATATCAGGTACTGTACGTCTAAACGATTTTCTAGTACATATGATAAATGTGCAATTTGTAATACTCAGCACTCGACCCTCAGAGTATAGCATTCTAAATGCATCATACTGGGTGTTATTTAACAGTGATTGACCAAATTCTTTGATATTCTCATTGACTATGTCAGTGATAGTCAGCAGCCCAGTAAGGTGTTCATCATTTGAATGTCAACATGACATTGCAGATTGTATGTTATTCCATACAAATGAAATTATCAAGTGGAGCATGGTGAAAGTTTAATGTTTTCTTTGACTATGAAGTAAAATGCAATGCGTGTCCAGAAATGATCCAGCATGTGAGCTTAACACTGTTAGTGTGTACTTTCTATTCTAGAGTTTGACAAACAACGAACTGACCTGTCTTTGTATTCAGCAGATCGTAAAGAAATGTTTGTTTTACTCATTCTTCAAAATATCTGTTTTGAAGATTGTATGAATGCATTTTCTTCTGAAACTTTCTGGTAGGTTTTTTTAAGCTGTTTGACAATATAGTTCGGTAATTGAGTTAGGTTAATTCAAAACATATCAATAAAATACAAAAGTGTTCGTGAAACCAGAAGTCAAACCAACTCCTTCAAGCTCCCTCAGCTGGGAATCCCCGGGTAACAACATCTATGTTCTGCTGAATGCGTTTGTTTGTGAGGCAACCGGGTCTGGAATTGCCTTTCAAATGATTTGCGAAATGTTGAATCATATATAGATTCCTGCAGGCTTCTTTGGAATTGATCAGGCTCCATATAGAAATGCTTGCTCAATATGTAAAGCTGATACATGATTGTCCCCTGTGGTTTCCTGTATTTCTCTTTAACTGTTTTACTGTAATATGTTTTAGCTTCCCATGCACATGTTATCATTTCAGTTATTTTTTCTCTTAAACTGTTTTGTCGCAATAACAGCTCTCCGGAACTAATATTATATTCTTACATCTAATTACAGCCGTTAAATAACATATTGTGTCTCTTGTATTTGTCTTGTATTAGTAGTTTCATATTGTGGTGGGGGATTCCGGAATTTGCTCACGTGAAGCTGCCAGTTCTCGGCTCAGTCCGATCATTTCAGGTGAGTGTGAGATACAGATAGCATGGGGAATATCTGTCGTGCACCTCAGGAATTCAATATCAGGTACTGTACGTCTAAACGATTTTCTAGTACATATGATAAATGTGCAATTTGTAATACTCAGCACTCGACCCTCAGAGTATAGCATTCTAAATGCATCATACTGGGTGTTATTTAACAGTGATTGACCAAATTCTTTGATATTCTCATTGACTCTGTCAGTGATAGTCAGCAGCCCAGTAAGGTGTTCATCATTTGAATGTCAACATGACATTGCAGATTGTATGTTATTCCATACAAATGAAATTATCAAGTGGAGCATGGTGAAAGTTTAATGTTTTCTTTGACTATGAAGTAAAATGCAATGCGTGTCCAGAAATGATCCAGCATGTGAGCTTAACACTGTTAGTGTGTACTTTCTATTCTAGAGTTTGACAAACAACGAACTGACCTGTCTTTGTATTCAGCAGATCGTAAAGAAATGTTTGTTTTACTCATTCTTCAAAATATCTGTTTTGAAGATTGTATGAATGCATTTTCTTCTGAAACTTTCTGGTAGGTTTTTTTAAGCTGTTTGACAATATAGTTCGGTAATTGAGTTAGGTTAATTCAAAACATATCAATAAAATACAAAAGTGTTCGTGAAACCAGAAGTCAAACCAACTCCTTCAAGCTCCCTCAGCTGGGAATCCCCGGGTAACAACATCTATGTTCTGCTGAATGCGTTTGTTTGTGAGGCAACCGGGTCTGGAATTGCCTTTCAAATGATTTGCGAAATGTTGAATCATATATAGATTCCTGCAGGCTTCTTTGGAATTGATCAGGCTCCATATAGAAATGCTTGCTCAATATGTAAAGCTGATACATGATTGTCCCCTGTGGTTTCCTGTATTTCTCTTTAACTGTTTTACTGTAATATGTTTTAGCTTCCCATGCACATGTTATCATTTCAGTTATTTTTTCTCTTAAACTGTTTTGTCGCAATAACAGCTCTCCGGAACTAATATTATATTCTTACATCTAATTACAGCCGTTAAATAACATATTGTGTCTCTTGTATTTGTCACATAGGTTCAGCACATTGTGATAAAGGACAACTCAAGACTCCAGTGACTAGACGAGATCTCGGACTTGTTGCGAGACATATCGGGATCGGCTTTGAGCATGTCGGGATTGAACTTGGGCTCAGCGTTGTGGCTATCCAACAGGGTAGAGTTGAACACCCATGTTCAATGTATATATGCAGATCTTGATTATGCTCACTAAATGGAAGCAGTGGAATGGCAGTTCGGCCACCTATCTGGACCTGGTCAAAGCACTCTGGACATGTAAAGAGAGCTGCACGATCGAATTGGAGGACATTCTCAACATCCTGCAGTCACTGTAATGTCAGTAATAATAAACATTCAATGAAGCATCAACTGATTTTGTGGTGGAATCATGATATTTTGATATTGATATCACCACTCCTGTACAGCGATTAGATGTGTTGAGGTAAAAGTGGCTATGTGATTTGCCTTCATGTATAGCAAATATAAATATTTATCGGCGAAACCGCATTATCAGTGGTTCATATTGGGAAAGGGAGGTCACTCTAATTTCAAACGGGAGCTATCTCCGTTGTTTTCGTATTTGCGAGAAATGGCGTCACCCACGCTGCACGTTGTTGGTCCAGCTATTAAATGCCCCGCTTATCCCTAAGGTAAAACGTAAGGTAATTAAATGTTTGAATGTTTATATATTTATGTTTCCATCAGTACATCTTCTAAGATTGGTTTAGTGGTGATAACCATTTTCCAAAATGTGGGCCCACATTTTCCCCGTCATCTATGGTGATCGAAACAAGTGGGCCCACATTTGTATTTCGCCTAGCTTCGTTAGGTTGTTTCGTTAGTTCTGATAATCAATCCCTAAATGTGGGCAGACGTTCTTCCGTCATATTGATTGCAACAGGAGGGACCACATTTATTAATCGCGAAATTCTACTTAAATATTGATAATCATTTTCTCAAATGTGGGCCCACATTGTTCCCGTCATATATGGTGATCGAAACAAGTGGGCCCACATTTGTATATCGCCTAGTGGGTAGGCGTTCTTCCGTCATAGTGATTGCAAAAGGAAGGTCCACATTAAAAAATCGCTAGCTTCATTAGCTTTGCTTACTTATAACAATTTTCTAGAATGTGGGCCCACATTGTTCCCGTCTTAAAGTGATCGAAACAGGTGGGCCCACATTTTTAAATCGCTGGGTTTCTTAAGGTTGACGAAGTCATTTAGGCTATTGGGCTCACGTTTGTCATTATGTGACATTTTATATTATTCATATTTTGTAATATTGATGGGAAATATCTTTATAAATCATTTCGTGTGACATTAATTCCATAAAAGGCACAACAGTCTTTGAAGTTTGAATAACTGCGTCATAGCTGACCACACTAGTTTTACAAAAATAGCTACCAAGCAAGAAACATAAATCTACTTCAAATTCAAATTACAGAGGCAAAACCACTCATTCTACATTTTCGAGTATAACACATCAATCTCATCATAAGTATTGGTGGCGATATAAGCCTGAACATATGTCTACACTTGATTTGATCTCGGACATGATACAAGCCTCAGACGTTTCCGAGAACTTGTTCCATAAAAGGAATAACTCATGAATATTAATAACCCCACGACCTAGCTAGTTTGGCGATGTTCGTAGAAGTGAGTTCTGCTGTATTGCCATCTTATTTGTAAATTTTAATCCAATTATAAGTCATAATACTTATTTTAAATAGACAAATTATGAGTTCGTTATGCGGGTTTGTTTACGTAGTATATATTCTCAACAACAAGTGCGTTTAGTTTCGAATGTGGGCCCACGTGGGAGTTAGCTCCCTTCTCGAACCACCGATCATGCGGTTTCGCCTATTTATCACACCTATCGGGGGATTTTTCCGCTCCCTGTCTGGCCTGTGTAATAATATGAAATACTAAATTCGGAATGCTTTGGATTCCATTTGATCTGTGAAATATCGCTCATATATACATACAAAGAATAATGAAAGATCGTACTCTTTTGTTTTATCATATTTCAGTTAACTTCAATCGGAAGGAACATACACTACAGTGATGAGCTCGGTAATGCGAACAACAATGAAGTCTATATTTGTCACATAACCAACACTTCATTTCCATGACTCAAGATGGTGTCTTAGTAGTCTGGTGCGTTGCAAATAGCTGTATATAATCAGCGTGACGAAATCCTATGATTGTGGGATCGAATCCCAGATTTGTGCTGATTATGATTGTTGGTTTGTCAGGAACATACCAATGATGGGATGTTCCGCCAAAGTGGTAAACGTAAATGATCTGAGCTACAGTTTTCCTCTAAGTTAAGTAGACACTGCATCAAATAACACATACTTATGATAAAGTCATATTTAAAAAATCTGCTTTACCTTTGGCAGATATTTCTAATTAGTCTCTGTTTTGTTCCATCGTATCTCCATTTCAGAATGTTGATATATGATTGGTCCACGTGATCTTGATAAAATATTATGTAGTCTGCCTTGGATGAACATAAATGTCTCAGCGGGAGAATAATCGCTTATACCCCGCAACGAAGAAGACAGGCATCACGTGATCCCTGAGCGGGAGAATGAATCCCTTCAACCCCGCTTCGAAGCAAAAAGCCGCACGCATTTTTCCGAGTCAATGAAAGTCGCGTAACATAGCACCACAAGTTATCCTCAGCTCAATCGAGCATCTGTTTTCTATCAATTTTGAATTTGCTTCAATTCTTTAACAAGTGCAAATTAAAACATGTGAGTAAGATAAATTCATTTTAGCAGTACCACGAGGGGTTAATGTGGTTCATGCGTCCCACCCTAGGTTTTATACCACGAGCCGAAGGCTTATAATACTTTCACCTCACAGTGATAGCAATGATAAAAAAAAAAACATTCAAGTGTTTGTAAACAGTAATCAGAACTTATTCGTAACGCCATGCATTTCTTTTCAATATGCCTTTTGACGGCAGTCCGAAAATCCGAAAGTCCTGAAACGTCGTACCGCCCGCTTTACTATTTACGCACAATTTAACTTTAACAGAGTACCAGATACCACAGGTGATGCATAATTCTCACCCGAAACAGAATAATAAAAGTAACCACTGTTTTGTATGCAGTCGTGATACCAAGGTTTTTAACATTTTTAACTCGTAATGTAAGTCAGTTTAATATATGATAGCCACATAACAAGGGCATCCAAATTGTCATAAACGTTATTGTCATGTTGAGAATCGTACCCGACAATGTCTATCATCAAGTCATTCAAGTAAGCCAGTGTCCTGACACATATATCATATGCAAATGGTTTTGTTTTTACATCCTTGCCAAAATAGTTATAATCAATTCTTTAACAAGTGCAACATGTCAGTAAGATAAATTCGTTTTAGCAGTACCACGAGCGTTTCATGTGGTTTAATGCGTCCCGTCCTATGTTAAATACCACGAATTATTTAGCAACTCGTAGCCACCTCGTACCAAGGTCGTACACAGAATCACTTATAATCGTAACATCAAAAGAAATGTGATGGAATGGTTTTAATGATTCTTGTCTTGATCAGTTTCTGCATACCGTGTATTGATGATAAGGAAAATGAGAACACGCGTATCTACAGATCTACAGCCAACATGAACAATTTAACTGAATTAACTTAAACAAGTGCATTATTTACTGCACCTGAACAAGACAAATGGCCCAGAAAAGACAAGTATCGGTTAGACTTGCGTGCAAGTATGATCCAAATAGACATGAAACTCTTATGGATCACAACTTCTCTATTGTTTGTAACGACATTTGAGGGCTACTTCGTCTCCTTTCACCTGCATCGTCACACGATGAATGGGCAAGAAGTTGTCATCCAAACAACTTTCATTTTTTTACATTCTTCCAACTTCTAAATGGCTATAAACACACGACTGACGCAAGTGTTTATACCACCGGCACAAGTATTTCACCCATGCCTATCAGCCTGATATGGCGAATGAAATGCTAAAATCCGAAGTATGATCCGCGATCCGGTTGTAACAAGTTGCCTGTGACTCATTCCTTCCCCTAACAAATAGGGGAATTCCCTTACGATACTCTCATATATAAAGCCTGACAGTATCAGATAGTGTCAGCTGACTGTGGGATACACATATGTGAAGCAGAGGCTTAAATACTCACAGCATGGGTAATAATGTTTCATGCTGGTCAAGATTCCGATATCAGGTGGGTCAAGATTGTATATATACAGCCACAGGCATATTTCACGTTCTTTCCCGATTCGAACGTTAACGTATCAGTGTTTATAATGCGCGTCGGCGTGTGTACACGTGCATTTGTTATTGCATTGTTTTGTTTGGTTTAGTTTATGAAAGATGATCCTCATTGTTTTATTGCTATGATGGTGTAGCTATCAATCGTGTTTAAACCTGTGTTTATTCGATTCCAGAGATTGACCACCACAGGGAACTCGATAAACTGCCATTATAAACGCGACCCGGCAGAGAGAGGTACGTTGGAACACATTGTTTCAATTTTTTAGTTTCACTGAATTGAAATGACCTGTTTGTCTTATAATATTTGAGGAAGTATAGCTCTATGAGTACCACAATGATTTTTGTTCACATTACTATATGGATGAGTGGATGAATTGATGGACGGATCGTTTTTTGTTTTTTTTGTTTAGTGAGGCTAATTTAGAATAATGAAAGCGAAGTGAGTGTTGTTACATCTACCAAACACAATGTACACAAGTAAATAGGTAGTTTATTGTGAGTTTAATGTTGTAGGGCCAAGACACCCGAACCAAGCATATGCTGTAAATGAAGATAGGTTGGATACTCCTGTGTCGGGACGAGATCTTAGCCTTGTTGCAAGTCACATCGGGATCGGGTTCGAGTCTGTTGGCATCGAACTTGGACTTACTCTCGTGGTTATCGAACAAGTGACTTTTGCACATCCATGTTCACTATATATGCAAGTTGTACACATGCTTACCAAGTGGAAGGAGAAAAACGGAAGATCTGCCACCGGACTGGTCCTTGTCAGAGCATTGTGGAGATGCAATGACAGCTGTACCATTGAGTGGGAGGACATTCTCAACATCCTACTGTCACCAGCATCTACGTCTGGGTAATCAGGACGGAACATTACTGTTGAGTACACCCACTGGCTTCATTGCTGTGAACACACGAGTGTGGATATATGTATGTTTCACTGAGTTTCAGCGACAACATGTAGTAAAATCATGCCTTATTTTTTGTTTCCTCGTGCTAGTGCTGCACTGAACACTCAACCATGCTTCAGGGACTACCATCTATTTCTGTATAGAACTGAACGCTCGTCATATGTAAAGTTATATATTTTCCGTATATGATACATTGTGATTGTATTTGTCTTTAGAATAAATGTTGTGAATTAGCTGCTACGATGCCCTTTGTAACAACTTGTCTTTCTGCCTCTTGTGATATTAGCGGAAGATTGAGCGAGTTGTGAAGAGATTTCCCCTAAACGTAATCCGTAATCCGAAAATCCGGAAACTGAAACTAACGTAACGAAAGAACTGCCTCTCACAAAACGCTAACATTCACACCCACTAAATGCAACACTTTATTACCGAATCCCTTCATCTCGACCCTAAATACTGAGCTGACAGGAACCTACTGCCATTGAAACGGCTGTATGCTATTTGGTAGTTTATTTCCTGGTTGGAATCGTACAATCGACTCTGATTGATTTTAGCAGACATTTTCAAGTGAATTTGGAAAGGTTTTTTTAGCTTGATTCTATTCACATACTTATCAAGTAGTAGTTCGCAGGCATAATGGATGACAGCTTGCGATAGGTCTTGTAATGCAGAAAGTGTGATCACATTCTTAAGGCCAGTGCACATCATTAATGCAGAGATTGACATATTCTTCTAAAACTTTAAGGACCACAAGATTCGGGTTCTCCTTTACCTATATACGACTCAAGAGAAGTTTATATGTAGACATAAACATGTTTCTTTAAAAAAGCTTTCTATTTATATGAGCCAGTATTAAACATTAACAACGCCGACGTATGCCCTACATTTGACGCACTTCACAAATAGATACAATATTTATTTTAATTTTTGACTTACCCTGCCAAAGACATTCTGTTTAATATATTCATTTTGTAGGGTTACGTCAAGATCAATAGAAACGTGCAATCAGACACCGTTGTGTCGAACTTTGGTGTGTCAGCAACATACCATCCTTCCTTCTATTAATGGCTTCGAATTTGATTTACAAACTTGACGAACATTATCTCTGTATCAAATAAACATGATTTTTATTCACTTACCTTTTCACTATTAATACCAATACATGTTAGCCAATCTCAAATGTTGTGAAATAGCAGCTTTTACACTGTTTGAAAAGAGAATATTGCATCCCAAATTTCTTCACTGATCCCGTGACATTGGGGGTTATCTTATCCCTCAGCCTTATAACGGCATTCCAACCTTTTGTTTTCATTTTCCAACACTATTGTCGTGTGGATTCTTTATGAAGGTTGTTCACAGTCTCTCACACCACACTTAACACACATGACAAGCAGTATGCCTCTGATATAGGGCTTCTGTAATCTGGTTCTCATTACAGATCAGTTTGACGCACGCCGTCAGTGTAAATCCGAAAATCCGTAAATCCGAAATCCTTGATTGATGTCTTGGATCGAGAGAGAAGTTGCGTCCAACCTGGTACAGGGGATCCCCCTATTGCTCACATGTAGCTGAGAGGTCGAGATTCAGGTAGGATCAACAAACAGAGAAGTGTACTTCGGCGTCATATTAAGTTAGATACAGAAAACATGGGGAATCTAGTCTCGTGCTTCTCAGGACTTCAGTATCGGGTACGTCTTATAACTTTCTTCTATGAAGATGTTAATACACTTAAGCTAGCAGTAATATAACATGTACACAGAATTCAATCCTCAGCTTAGTGCATTGTGTATGCTTAATAGTGGGTATACAGTAACAGAGCTATTGACCAACGTGATATTGTGTGCTTTTCGTTCTAGAGAATGCACCAGTCGAACAACGAGCTGTTCGAGTATTGCATCCATCAGAACATAGGGAGAGGTGCGTTAAATTCCCATTTTAAAAAGATAATTGTGTAAGACATTGTACGTCTCAATTTGAAAAATATAATTTCCGAAATTTGGTTATATATCCCATTTGTTCAGTATTACTAAAAACTTTGTGGTCATTATTTTGACGACATATACGTATATCAGAGGATATACAAGTTTCTTTTTCTGTCATTTTGTAATGATGATTATTGATCAGTATTTGACATACGTTAATTCGATATCACATATCAATCACACAATAAACAGAACCTGTTTATATGTGGTGATTTTGGCGTTACGTCACGTAATACAGATTTGTGTGTAGGTTCAACACGTCGTGTGAACGAGAGACTGAAGACTCCTGTAACTCCACGAGATCTCGGACTTGTTGCGAGACATATCGGGATCGGCTTTGAGCATGTCGGGATTCAACTTGGGCTCAGCATTGTGGCTATCCAACAGGGCAAAGTTGCACACCCATGTTCAATGTATATGCAGGTCTTGATTATGCTCACGAAATGGAAGCAGTGGAATGGCAGTTCGGCCACCTATCTGGTCCTGGTCAAAGTACTCTGGACATGTAAAGAGAGATGCACGATCGAATGGGAGGACATTCTCAACATCCTGCAACTGCGGTCCTCCTTGTCAGTGTAATTGTAACTCGGTCGGAGAAATATTACAAGAAATGAAACTGTGTTTTTATGATTTATAAAATGACTACCGTCATACCTTTAGCTTGTTCAGAGATATTGCATATAATCAGTCATCATGTTTAGGAAATCTATATATTTATCAAATCATTGTTTCTTTGTGTTTTCTGCAAGTTTACCCCAAGAACACGTGGCGTCAGATTGTACCAATGGCGGCTCCTACCGGTTGGGCAGGACATGCGTACACTTTCACAAGACGTGGTGTCATCAGTAATCCATTCCCATAGTTTTCGCCGCTCGTTGCCTTTTACACCCAATGGAATGTGTTTCGGTGAATATCCGAGACTGGTTATTCTCTGGCGTTGACGTTTTATATTTATTGAATTTAGAATGCTACGATTTCGATTTTACATGTGAAATATCTCCCGGAAATAATGACAGTTGATAGTGATGCTTTTAATAAAGTCAGAATCGTAAAATGGAGTCTGCTTACAACAGAGATTTTTTGTGATTATGCAAAGGGTTTTGTCGCTCTTATCCATACAAACATATCTGACGAATTCAAATACCTCCACCTCACAGTGATAGCAATGATAAATTAGTCAGAAATTCACAAACTGTCTTAATTAAATTGAATAAAAAAATGATTATTCAAGTCAGTAATCATATTCGTAATTCGTAATTCGATCACAGTGCTATACAACCTTCATATTGTACATCGTTTCAAATATTCAAACCGTCCCTCTGTTTATATCACTAGAAATAGCATAAGTAAGCGTATACGTTTTCTCTCCCTTTCTCACAACCTGAACAATAGGTTACAAGTACAATTGTTGTGGTGATCAAAAGATCCAAGTTTCATGTACATGAGATAAAGAACAAATTTGCTTCATGGTATGATTTAAAACAGGAAAATACTATTTCAATTCTGGAAAATGAGTTCAACACAAAACACAACATTTAAAGCCGTTCAAAAATCAGTGCACTTCATTTCATTATGCCTTTCGTCATTATTACGTACATTTGCCACATTCAGACACAAAGTCATTTTAGCCCAGTACGAACAGCTACAGGTGATGCCTCTATTGACAATACGCCTGTAAGCGTTTTACCAACAGTATCCAGGTCTCGTCAGGATAACTTCCGTACTTTTCAAATGCTAACATAATATCTGAAAACAGAGTTGCCTCCCTTTGACCAGCTACCGTAAACGTTGTATGCATTATTCAACCTTTTCTATCCCTGGCATTGTCTACAACTGACTTTGTTGACTTGATACAAGACAGGATAATGTTTGTAACGGCGGTGGCAGTAAGGCTTGCGATAACATGTAATTGAAATGAAATCTTGATAATTTGAGAACGGCAAGGAACAATCACCATGTTTCGTCAATGTCGGGTGTGACTGGGGCTGAATCAAATTTCCTTTCTAATTAAATCTCCAGAGTGTGTGAGTGAGTGAGTTGGGTTCAACGCCGCTTTTAACAGTATTCCAGTTATATCACGGCGTGTCAGCTTAACGTAGGAGGAAAGCCCGACGTGATGCAGGTCTCAGATGTTTACCACTTCGGTGAAACCTAAGAGCACGGGTATGGTGCTGACAAACCTAGAAACATATTCTGGGCGAACCGGGATTCGAAACTAAAATCACAGGTTCCTGGCGTGCCCAAGGGACGCAACTCTGCACATCCTTCTGTTTATATCACTAGAAATAGCATAAGTAAGCGTATACGTTTTCTCTCCCTTTCTCACAACCTGAACAATAGGTTACAAGTACAATTGTTGTGGTGATCAAAAGATCCAAGTTTCATGTACATGAGATAAAGAACAAATTTGCTTCATGGTATGATTTAAAACAGGAAAATACTATTTCAATTCTGGAAAATGAGTTCAACACAAAACACAACATTTAAAGCCGTTTAAACATCAGTGCACTTCATTTCATTATACCTTTCGTCCTTATTATGTACATTTGCCACATTCAGACACAAAGTCATATTAGCCCAGTACGAACAACTACAGGTGATGCCTCTATTGACAATACGCCTGTAAGCGTTTTACCAACAGTATCCAGGTCTCGTCAGGATAACTTCCGTACTTTTCAAATGCTAACATAATATCTGAAAACAGAGTTGCCTCCCTTTGACCAGCTACCGTAAACGTTGTATGCATTATTCAACCTTTTCTATCCCTGGCATTGTCTACAACTGACTTTGTTGACTTGATACAAGACAGGATAATGTTTGTAACGGCGGTGGCAGTACGGCTTGCGATAACATGTAATTGAAATGAAATCTTGATAATTTGAGATCGGCAAGGAACAATCACCATGTTTCGTCAATGTCGGGTGTGAGTGGGGCTGAATCTAATTTCCTTTCTAATTAAATATCCAGAGTGTGTGAGTGAGTGAGTTGGGTTCAACGCCGCTTTTAACAGTATTCCAGTTATATCATGGCGTGACAGCTTAATGTGAGAGGGAAGCCCGACGTGATGCAGGTCTCAGATGTTTACCACTTCGGTGAAACCCAAGAGCACGGGTATGGTGCTGACAAACCTAGAAACATAATCTCGGCGAACCGGGATTCGAAACCAAAATCACAGGTTCCTGGCGTGCCCAAGGGACGCAACTCTGCACAGCAAAAGGCGGCGCCTTCGACGACTGGGCCACTCGTACCCCGAAAATCTTCAGACCTGACTTCACAAACAATATTCAGTATACGTTTGCCGAGCATAAATAAGGAGGCATTTTTTATTTTTTTCCCTTATTTGATTCATTCTCTGTAGAGGTGAGGCAAGGCAAAATGAGGTTTGAGGTTTAACGTTGCGTTCAAGAATATTGCACTTATATGAAGTGACGTGCATGCACGCGTGTGTGTTTATGTATGTGTGTCTGCTCATGTCGTTTTTACAGAACAAGCCAC
Source organism: Haliotis rufescens (assembly GCF_023055435.1). Classification (NCBI taxonomy): domain Eukaryota; kingdom Metazoa; phylum Mollusca; class Gastropoda; order Lepetellida; family Haliotidae; genus Haliotis; species Haliotis rufescens. The sequence continues at coordinate 41,861,676 of NW_025964372.1, read as the reverse complement.
TGATACACCATGCCGAAGTTTTAACATGAATACCCCACTCCTACACAGGCGGGGTAACAAGAGCACCATATTTAAACGTTACTGAGCAGATACTCTCTCCCTTTACGCAGATGCTTTAGGATGTTCAGGCGTGGTATACATACCCTCACTATACAATTATACAGACATTCCAAAGATAATGATGCTTTAACATCGATGTGTCCTTTCTGCAAATATAACCAAGAAAATGAATACCATGTTTTATTGATATGTCCAGTATATGAGGATATAAGAATCAAATACCTGCCTAACTATTATTATACGTATCCATCACAAAGAAAATTTGTACAGTTAATGGACAGCAAAAATAGCCATATTCTTCAGACATGCAGTTTGTGTTTATAAGATATTTGACAATGGTGGTGGTCTAGCCCACTTTATTTCAGAGCAAGGTATTTACAAATGCAATGGTGTATGATGACAATTCTAGCAGGCTTGATCATCACACATGTATTGTGCTTGCAAAACATGATGCTTATTTAGGCCATGTAACCTGGATAACTTCATTCAATTGTTAGTTTGTTTTGATTTGGTTTTGCGTATTTTCTTTATTTGATTATAATTAACAAAGACACTTATTTGTCTTTTTCACAGGGAAAGTGTATATTTAGATCAGGATAGTGCATGAATATAGTTTGTGATTGATTCTGATTATGATACACGCTGCACTGGTATGGCTCAATCTGTTTGACTTCACTGCGTTTGGATAAGCACCTTTTTCTAACTGTATACATATTCAGATATATACACATAAAGGAACAATCGGACCCAATTGCCTCGAACTCCTGGGGACCAAAGAAATAGTTCGACTTCTCCGAAATATTTGAATTCGACCTGGATCTTGATTAGTTCTACCTTTTAACTTTGGGGACTATAAATTGAACTCAAAACACCCATGTCGAGCATTCAGGTAACAATAATAGAAAACGGTTCAAACTATATTGCCAAATCAGTAAATCAGCACAAAATACAAATGAATAAAGAACAACTTCTATTGTAAAACATAATTGTAGGTCTACAGTCACACAGGGGTTATACAATGGGTCAACTATGGGCAATACATACAAGGCCATTTAACTAATGCAGCACTAACAAGAGTTATCTGATGATAAAAGTATATAAATTACACCATGAATGTTAGTACAATAGTGCTTCCAACATCAATCGCTCCTTAGATACGTTTTCAGATACACAGTTTGTAATGAAAACGATGTCTTACGGGGATTCGTTCAGTGATCTATCACATAATGTCACATAAGAATATGTCAGATATCATGGAAGAATGTAATACCGGTTGGTTTTCCCCATGACTATAAAGTCTGTATTTGTTTAAGGGACACAGCTCAAAGAATTCTATTTGATCTTAGCATTTTCATGTGTGCCAAGACATCATGGAAATTAATAGGATAAATTGCTTTGAAATAAAACAATCATTATATTCCTGAATATGAGGTCACCGTGAACATACTTTAAAGTCTATATTGCATGTACAACATGTTACATGGCTTCGTATTGGGTGTGAGACTTCACAACTCTGACCCTGGAAATGGTGCAGAAACAAATCAAAGTGACAATACCGACTATGATAGAAGACACCCACGTGTTCCTGCAAGTACATATTTTACACAGCGACATGTAGCTGCAAACATTCATTGTGTACGTCAATCTGAACTCACTCCCACTAATTTCAACAAAACACTTTGCTTTAAGAAAGTTCGGAACACACTAAAATCTGCATATGTCCAGTTATAAACATTTGTAAGAAACTGTTATGTAATCTTCTAAACATTAAAGTTAGCCATGTTCCTAGAATTTGTAACGTACAATGGGTTTTTTATGGAATCGAGATGCGAACAGAAACGTCAAAACTACATTGACACAAATCACTCCCACGGGGGTACGGGTGGCCCAGTCGTCTAAGGCGCCGCGATTCGCTGTGCAGAGTTGCGTCCCTTGGGTACACCAGATACCTATGATTGTGGGTTCGAATCCAGGTTCGCTCAGATTATGTTTCTAGGTTTGTCAGCACCATACGCGTGCTCTTGGGTTTCACAAATAACTCGTTATTTTCTGCAAACCGAATTCGGACGACTGACCCCTAATGGAGGTTGTAAAACTGTATATGTATACTGTAACATTGGACACATCATAATAACAATGATAACTCCTTTCTAGACCACTTTTAGAGCTGCAGCAGCTCTATCTTTTCCCCAGACTCAGTGTAGTGAATGATGGTATTCTCAGAATTACTAGTGGTATCTGAACTAGGCAGTGTGTCACCAACTACTGGAGCATGGACATAGGTGGGAACATGACTTGAGATTCCATATATGGTTTCTGATCTTTGATTGGGTGAACGTATCTCCATGTATGCAGGATCTGTAAGGAGGTTGTTAAGATTTCCGTCTATATGATATGGTTGGGATGACTGCAAGGCGATCTCTTCCATAACACTTTGTCTGTCTGTGGAAACTGCTTGTCCCAGTTGACTCGGAACATAAACCCCTGGCAATTCTACTGATGTGTGGTTCACGGGACACGTTGATGTTGGTGGTGTGGATGTAAGCCAACCGCCATTGTTATAGCTTCCGTGTGGAACTGACGATGATTTCATAAGAAACTGGCCATCGGTTGTCACCCTGAAACAATACCACATGCACTTGACACAACATTTCAGAGAAAATAGGACTTAATCAAAATAGTGATGCTATTGTGACATATAATACAAAATCAAGATGTAAAAGCCTCCAGCGCTTTCGAATTCGTATCTAATGAAAAATACTCCAAACTAAATGGAAGCCCCACATACTCATAAACGTAAACCAACGAATCATTCAATATTATACACAGTGAAGCCTAATTAAGTTCAAATATTGGTTAACATAATTTCAGTGTTTTGGCAAAGTCCCCATTGACATATGTAGCCCATGGAGAATAAGGTTACACTTGGAACAAATAGCAATAGAGTTCATTTCATCACAATGCATTTCTACAAGGTCCCCAAAACAACATACTTAAAGTCCCAAGCAATCCCAGTTTGGGAAATATGTCTAATTTACATAATCCAATATGGCAACCATCTGTCAATAGTATTTTCCTTATTTCAGATGAGGTTCAATGTTTTGATGAAAAACAGCATGTGTTGTGTTGCAAAATAGCCATATTACGTTTCTAAAAAGATATTCACAACTATTGATCGTTTTCGACTATTGACAAATCTACAAAACATCAAGATGGCTGGCAATTTCAAGATGGCCGACACATTTCCTAAATATGAGGTTAGGCTGTGGAAGCTTTTATCTCTGAAACAGTGTGCTGGGACATATATGCATAAAACTTGTCACACTAACTGACTGGCCCAAAAATCCAAGATGACCTCCAAGACATGGACAGACATGGAATATCAATACACTGTTGGTCTCTCATCACATATTTGATTGATTGATTTGGGACTTTTAGTATGTTGTTTCGGGGGCCTTGTAGAAATGCTCTGTCCATATTCTTTTTTAGCTGAAATAGATATTTGATATATGTCTGATGGTACTGTCCTCTTCGAGGTCTCATATGGTTTCGTGAGGTTTCAAAACTGTTCTGCAAAACAGCGTATACAATATATGTGTTTGGGCTGTCAACTCAAGCATCATTTCCATATTGCTCTTACCTATCCATAATTGTACTATGGTTGCTTGTCAGGTCATGTATATTTGTTGCCTCAGTTATAATCCTTGCAATATCATCGTGATGTTGTGCCTCTGCTTTTTGTAAAGCAGTTTCTTCTTTATCGTCTTTCTCATCCACATTTGCCTTGTTCTGTAATAACACCTCCACAACCTCCCTATGTCCCCGGTAGGCTGCAAGATGTAGAGGTGTGCGGCCATCATCACGTTTATCATCCACATTTGCCTTGTTCTGCAAAAACACCTCCATAACCTCCCGATGTCCCTTCCTGGCTGCATCATGTAGAGGTGTGCTGCCATTATCACGTTTATCATGCACATTTGCCTTGTTCTGTAATAACACCTCCACAACCTCCCTATGTCCCCGGTAGGCTGCAAGATGTAGAGGTGTGCGGCCATCATCACGTTTATCATCCACATTTGCCTTGTTCTGCAAAAACACCTCCACAACCTCCCGATGTCCCTTCCTGGCTGCATCATGTAGAGGTGTGCTGCCATTATCATGTTTATCATGCACATTTGCCTTGTTCTGTAATAACACCTCCACAACTTCCCTGTGTCCCTGCCAGGCTGCATCATGTAGAGGTGTGCGGCCATCATCACGTTTACCATCCACATTTGCCTTGTTCTGTAATAACACCTCCACAACCTCCCGATGTCCCTTCCAGACTGCATCATGTAGAGGTGTGCGGTCATCATCACGTTTGTCATCCACATTTGCCTTGTTCTGTAATAACACCTCCACAACCTCCCTATGTCCCCGGTAGGCTGCAAGATGTAGAGGTGTGCGGCCATCATCACGTTTGTCATCCACATTTGCCTTGTTCTGTAATAACACCTCCACAACCTCCCTATGTCCCTGGTAGGATGCACGATGTAGAGATGTGCAGCCTTCCTTATCTTTCTCATCCACATTTGCCTTGTTCTGCAATAACACCTCCATAACCTTCCGATGTCCCTTCCTGGCTGCATCATGTAGAGGTGTGCGGCCATCATCACCTTTCTCATGCACATTTGCCTTGTTCTGTAATAACACCTCCACAACCTCCCTATGTCCCCGGTAGGCTGCAAGATATAGAGGTGTGCGGCCATCATCACGTTTATCATCCACATTTGCCTTGTTCTGTAATAACACCTCCACAACCTCCCGATGTCCCTTCCTGGCTGCATCATGTAGAGGTGTGCTGCCATCATCACCTTTCTCATGCACATTTGCCTTGTTCTGTAATAACACCTCCACAACCTCCCTCTGTCCCTGCCAGGCTGCATCATGTAGAGGTGTGCGGCCATCATCACGTTTGTCATCCACATTTGCCTTGTTCTGTAATAACACCTCCACAACCTCCCTATGTCCCCGGTAGGCTGCAAGATGTAGAGATGTGTGGCCATCATCACGTTTGTCATCCACATTTGCCTTGTTCTGTAATAACTGATCCACAACCTCCCTCTGTCCCTGCCAGGCTGCATCATGTAGAGGTGTGTGGCCATCATCACGTTTGTCATCCACATTTGCCTTGTTCTGTAATAACACCTCCACAACCTCCCGATGTCCCTTCCTGGCTGCATCATGTAGAGGTGTGCGGCCATCATCACCTTTCTCATGCACATTTGCCTTGTTCTGTAATAACACCTCCACAACCTCCCTCTGTCCCTGCCAGGCTGCATCATGTAGAGGTGTGCGGCCATCATCACGTTTGTCATCCATATTTGCCTTGTTCTGTAATAACACCTCCACAACCTCCCTCTGTCCCTGCCAGGCTGCATCATGTAGAGGTGTGCGGCCATCATCACGTTTGTCATCCACATTTGCCTTGTTCTGTAATAACACCTCCACAACCTCCCGATGTCCCTGCCAGGCTGCATCATGTAGAGGTGTGCTGCCTTCCTCATCTTTCTCATCCACATTTGCCTTGTTCTGTAATATCACCCTCACAACTTCCCTATGACCCTTGTAGGCTGCATCATGTAGAGGTGTGCTGCCATCATTACGTTTCTCATCCACATTTGCCTTGTTCTGTAATAACACCTCCACAACCTCCCTATGTCCCTGCCAGCCTGCATCATGTAGAGGTGTGCTGCCATCATCACGTTTCTCATCCACATTTGCCTTGTTCTGTAATAACACCTCCACAACCTCCCTATGTCCTTGCCAGGCTGCATCATGTAGAGGTGTGCGGCCAGCATTATCTGTCACATGACTTATTCCCTTGTTCTGTAATAACATTTTAACAACTTCTGCATTCCCATATATACATGCCAAATGAAGTCCAGTTTCACCCTTCTTGTTTGGATTACCAATTGCCACTGATTCCTGTAACAGGTAGCTTACAATGCTAACATTTCCAACTGCACATGAGTAATGTAAAGGTGTTGATCCTTCAGGACCTATGATATTGATGCTACGTTTTCCCTTCTTTATAACTATATCCATGATATCTTTGCCCTTTTGACACATGGCTGCATAATGTACATATGTATTCTTTCTTGAACTGTTCTTGTTCTTGCTCGTCTTCATCAAATGTAACAGTCTGGAAGCCACTGTAGACAACCCACCCATACAGGCAATGTCCAGAAGTGAACATTTACCAAACTTTACTCTCAGATCATCTACAACTGCCAACTGCAGTTTGATGATAAGAGGTCTTGGGAGTTTGGGTACCGGCATAGACAACGTATCCAACTTCAAGTTATTTTTGGAACAAATGTACTCGAAGTTGGCCAAACTACTCCCAAAGCAACTTCCAAACAAAGCTTTCTCTGTGTTCTTTACCTTAAACTGAACACTGTTCAATGCTTTCTTCAGCAAATTCGAGTTGTCTGTGATGCTCGCCCAAAACAGAAAGGAATATCCATATATAATGTCATTTTTTGACAATACTTTCAACAGTTCAGATCTGTCCTTGTTCAGATTTTGCAAGAGATTCTCCCAAACCATATTAACAAATGCCTCTACCTGGAATAGGGAATGCATGCACACAAAGGCAAACTTTCTGCCATGTACAGCTGCAACAAAACGCTTCGCTACAATATGCAGATCATCATGTTTCAATTCGATTTTAAAAGGCACATCTAGTTGTTCCTCTTCGGTTGGATCACCGCTAGATGTCACATAATGAAATATGAACTCGAGATCCATCCTTTCAACCAACTGTCTCACATCACTGAGCAGTATTTCTCTTAGCTTTATTGCTACTTCATGATTTCTTATTCTATATGAGCCTCCTTCGTGATGGAGACAGCATCCCGCCAATTGGGATAAAATAGGTTTCATCATATTTTCAGTGTATTCTTTTTCATTGATGTCAAAAACCTTGAGTGCCCAAATAATATATTTTTTGTAAGTTTCTCTTTCCACGCGAGTCCCTGTGTCAGACCCTGCCCATAGCATCCTCTCCTCCAGGTTATTCTCCGCCAAAGCAACCACTAACAAACACGCCATCTTCTGCTTATGCAACAGGTGTTGATCCAAACATGGATAGTCCTCTGTATCTGTGAAAACAAATAACGTTTATAAGAAAGTAGTGTACAACATTGCACATGTAGATCTAAAATATAATACCTTGCGTAACGCCTTACAATTACGTAACATAGTAATGATCTCCAGAATGCATACTTTCTTCAATGGCGATAGCACAGTCGGTTCCTTCATGTGTTTCATGTCCATCCTCTTCATGAATAGTTGGACCTCCTTGTTCTGTTGTCATTGTACAGCTATTTTCCAGTACATCTCTTGTCTCCAGTGTTACAGTTTGAATTTCGTTTGTGACATTACCCTGTCCATCAACTGCCATCATGTGATTTCCTCCACCCTGTACATCTCCCTTGTTCTTGGCATACTGTAGTATCCTCTGAAGTACATACAGCCTGTATTTCTCAACGTGACAGTTCCTCATGATGCCTGGAGACTTCTCCGCCAAAATTGCATCAGCAGCCTGAGAATATGAAAGTTAGAAATGAAAAGGTATCTTTCATACGTGGTTATTGAGACACATGTTGCCTTTCATATCAAAAACATAGCTACAAACCAACCTACCATCAGAACGAATATACCACAGCTGTGTCCATCAGACTGTTCTATCACTGGGTACTGTTTCTTCATCCATGACTTGCTCCCTTCCTTAGACGTAGATTTCAAGTGGTTTACAAAGAGCCTGAGGAATACATGTATATTACTCGATGGCGATAAAGTCTTCAACTCATGTGGACTGGTGTTAAAGTAAAGGTAGAGCAGAAGGTTAATACAGCAGTGCCTAAAATATCCGGTCCTGACATTTCTGATGTTCTCTCCTGCTTTGTCCATCATTAGGTTTAATGTTAGCAAATACAGATGTTATGGTTTAAATGAATGAGTGACATAACTGTATTTATGGCATTTAAATCATTCCCACAGTGCACCCATTTGGGGAACTGAGTAACCCTGTTAACAAGTTGTTCTATATCTTCTACCCAAAAGTAAAAGCTACAAATGTGAGTGTAGTTTTTAAATGGGTCTTATTTACATTCATGTTTGTTTTTGACAAATCAACATTTCAAATTGGATAGCTTGGTTTTAAAGGATTTGCATAATGACCAAATAGAAATACATTCTTGATATTGAAATATAATCATGTTTATCTATTATGTGCAGCCACACGCCCTGGCTTTTTTTATCTACTTCTGTCCACCTACCTCCAGTGTTGTACAACTGTGTCCTCCACATCTAAGGCGGGTTTAGAATTGACCACGCCCACTGTACCATCCTTGACATTAGCCACCAGTAGCACCCAATGTTGATTACGCGGCATGTTCACTGGCATTAAGATCCACGTATAGTTTGTCAAATTTTCCTGAAAGTTCACAACAAATGCCTTTTCGGTGTATGATCAATATATCCAAAAATATGTGCTTCACATAAGATGGATATGGTGTAGTAACAGAGATATAAGTGAATTGATATCATGAACTTGGTACTGAGAACTTCTAAAGAACTCTCTCTGACAACCAGATTTTCACTTCGTACAATGATATGTAGCAAGATGAATATGTTCATGTGCAATATCTGCTTTTGTAACTGCATATAGAAAACGAATAGCATTATGATCAATGGGGTTACTCGCTTTGACTCAATCGAAACACATTGCAGTACATAAATCAATCATGTGCACAATTGCAAGTGGCAATTACTATCACACTGAATACGCAATCATGGCATAGACGAATCATATGTTATCACAAGAAATATACAATTACTACAAAGTATCTTTCGAGTCTTGCCCATGTTCTTGGTAGGGTGGACATGCAAAGGTACACTCGGAATGACAGAATCATAGGAAATATATAAATCTCACGTCACTCACATCTTTCCCCCTTATCCTGTCTGTGTACTGTCCTGCCTCCCACAGAAGGATTGTCTCTGTAGGCAGCACCAGGCAGTGGAAGCTGACACGGGAACACCACTCTCTCTCCAGGAGATGCAGGTATGTGTCCATGATCTGGACAGGTAAGAGTTCATTTATTAGAATATTTATTATACTGTTTAATGCCCCAATGCTTTCGCTTCAAAGGGAACGCTTGTAATTTCAAATCAAAGCAGGATCCGCTGCACATCACATATCCATCATGAAGAGAATATCTCGACTGTTAGCAATGACTGACAATTGAACTGATGATGTACTAGATTTTGTGCACAATGCCCATTGCAGGTGAGTAGTGTTATCATTGCATAATCGAGATGCATGACAATGAGTTGATAATTAGCACTATTATATTAATTGATGGTTAACTAATACTGGTGTAAAAAGAAGAAACTGTCAAACGTTGCTGTATTAATCTTAAGACGGGGGCTCATGGTCCAAGGCGCCGCATTTCGCTTTGCAGATTCGCCATGGGAATCAACAAAGTGGTAAACGTCTAAGATATGCTTCACTTTGGAATTTCTTCATAATTTAATCCAACTCACCATGACACTACTGTTCAAAGAGGCGTTTAACCAAACTCACGCTCTACCTTGCCTACATCAAGGCACTTTCAATGAGTATTACGTGACTGAACCACTCACCACCCTCACGCCCTCAGTTAATACCTAATACTGACATCATTTGATGAAATCGAAAGCCTCCCATGCTCTATGAAATGATTTTCTTGGATAATTAACTACGCATGTAGTTTGTGTGATTGTGTAAATAGAGCAGATGGACTACTTACTTCATCTGTCAGCCAGTCGTTGGTTTCCAGGCGAGACAGAACATCTCCTCTGATGGTGTAGCAGCCAACTGTGTATGTACAGTTACGTGACAGGGGGACGTCCTCTTGTACATGCTGCGGGTGTGAAGGAGGATCCTTCAGTGTTTTCAAAAAGTCCTGTACTTCAGTCCTGGTATGGCATGCTCCAACAAGTACTGCTGCGATGAGGTTTATGTAAACTGACCGGTCTTGGTTCAAGCTCAGAACGTCAGTATTTACAGAACATTTAACCCAGTTCCTTGCTTTTATTGCATCTAGATTCCAGTTCTTGTCGACCTCTTCAATGAGTGACAAGCATGCGTTGTCTTTGTTGGTACAGTCCTTGTTCCAGAACCTTGATAAAGATAAAACCTGTTGCACGACCCTTATCACATCACGATTCCTTTCTACATCTTCTAGAAATGTGTACAGATAAGCGTAGGGTGTGTTAGTGACACAGGTTACAACTGTGTTGTCATTGTCAACTTGAGGCTGCAAACGGAGTTTCTTGACAGGGGAGCCTGACGTTGTACCCAAATATTCAATGTCATCATCACCTCTATGATCTCCTGTCCTGCTGCGTTTCTGATTTGTGTCATGATCATTCTTTGTTTCAGTCTCTGACACCTTTGCTTCATTCAATGTTACACCTAGAATAGTGTTTGATTTACCGTTGTCTTCCAATTCTGTCGGTGATGAATGATCTTCAGGGTCCAGGTTTGAGTTAGTGTTCTCCGTGACACCCGACTGTACAGCTCCACCAGTTGATTCTACTTTTCTACGTTTACTGTAACCTGGGGAATTAACTGTCTGTTGACCACGCTTCTTACGTTGAGGAGCAGGCTGTGCTTGTGTGTGGTCCCCGATATATTGCACTAGGACGTGTTTCAGAGGCTGGTTGTACAGATACGATGCTTCTCTGACAAAGGCCCTTGTTGTTGCCTTGTCCTCGGTGTAAGCCTTGTGGTACTGCTTCACTATGACTGGACTTGAGCTAGGCTGCTTCCGGGTTCCATCACTTCTGAAGTGATATTTGTCGTCCTTCCACACGTCTGTAAATATAATGTAACATCATGAGTCTCATGACATTGCAAGCGTTGTTGTTATCCTGACGATGAACCGTCCGTCAAGAAGCTTTGAATGTTAGTGTGTCACGTGTGGTGTAGGTATTAATTAATGAAACCTAAATGCAAAGTCGACTTTGTTTGTCATGGGCCAACGGACACACCACACTCATAGAACTGTAAGGTCATGCATATATGTTGTATTAGAGGTTGTAATGATAAATATCATGTCATCGGGCATATGGGTGTACATACCTTAAACCACATACCTTAAAACAATACAAATTCTTGTTTAGCTTATATTGATCAGTTGAACAATTGACTTCCTACATGTAAACATTGGATAAATGTTCGTTAAAGTACACGGTTATTGTAAAGGGGATAAAAAGAGAGAGAAGAACAGAAACAGAATATATTAGTAGTTGAAATAATGATATGGACGATTGAGCTGAATTGGCAGTGATTTATGTGTAGGATAAAACACGTCTGAGGGTCTTTATGAGAGTTAAGACCGGAATCGAAGGGATTAAACTGAGGGGCGCCAATATGGGCCTACAATATGTGTTGCTAGCGTAAGGGTACTTGAACAATACATTCTTGAAAACATTTAACCGCCTCTGTCGCCTAGTGATACACTCACTGGGCTGCAGATACGAAGATTACGTGTTCGATCCCCGGAAGTTTAATTTGTCATTTGATTTTACATTTCATTAAATTGTTTTGTTAAATTGCAAAGTAACTTCTCCTAGCGAGTAACATGCATATGCTACAATATAAACGCAACTTCAATTAAAATATCTCTGTGACATTATAGCATCCTTGTTAATGAAATTTAACCCATTTGGAGAACAATATGAAGATGTCACTGGAGGTTTATTATGCATGGCAGTTACTCGTTAACAATATTAGCGAACATAAAATCTATTATCACGTCATGCAGAGAAATACTGGAAACCTACATGTATATACATGTGGTTTTTGAGGACATTCATCGTGTGTGTTTAACAAACCTTTTGAATTCAAATTATATTATACATAATATAAGTTTTCCATGGACTATTAACCTTTTTCTATATATCGATCCCTGCCTCATGTTAGCATTAAGCGTGAACACAACTGACTCACCTTCTCTCATACCCGATGCTATCTTATAGAGGTACACCTGTCCTCCCTGAGGTGTGGCGGGGGCAGTCTGGATGGTCTTGCTCTCATCTGGACTCCTCAGAATGTTAACAATCTCCTCCACTTTAAGCGCTGATGTTCTCCCTGTGATGTAAGGCCTGGGTGGTTTCAGACTTTTACACGCCATTTGCAAAGTTATAAATAGGCCCGTCGATAATGTTTCAAAGAGTATCCGTGGAGGTTCATTGTGTAAGAATCTCCATCAGTCACACAGGTGGGATACGCTATGAGCACCAAGGCTCCTTCATTTGAATCTGTAGTTGACAAAAAGTATATGACCTATTCACAAATTGCCGAGTTGCATCAAAGCAGTAGTATTCACGATGCAATTTCATCCCTTCATACTTCGGTTACATATTGATTATGTATAATGACGAGGCTACGTCACTTGGTTGCTATGTTTCTGAAGGTGACCTACTTCCGTGTTTGGGAATAACTGGCAACACCTGACTGCAGTTGAGTATTGACATAACAGTTGCCAAGCTACTGAATAACATTATCTTATGTGAGCATACTTAATATGTATTACTCTTTATTGACCGCCTCCTGGTCTAGTGGGTATGAAATGTCAATCGTTTGTACGATGTTAATTAGACTAAAATTGGTTTATATTTGGTGTGCAAGCTATATACAAAGGGTGGTGAACTCTGGTATAAAGTGTGTTTTAGTCTTTGTCAGTGATGTATAAGGATAGATAAAACACATTAATGGAGCAAGATCTGCAACGTGAAGTGTAAGATGCGCCGTGACCTACAGAGACCGGGGGCAGCCTTGGAATGTACAGGCCTTGTTGGCTTATATACTGGTTGTATTGGTAAACAGTACAGGTGATCGTTGTGTTTGTGTAAGTTTTGGTCTTGTGTGTGGCGTGTGGGGTGGTGCGAAGCGAGAGTATCTGTCGGGAGAGCGGAAGTTCGGTGGTTTGATGGCCGGTCGTGTCATTACAAACAATGCTTTAACATGTTACTCATCTTGCTTTAACATTGTTAACCTTGTCTTGCGCTCGGCATTAACGGTATAACACAAAGACATGTCTTCGAAGTAAATATACTCTGTCTGAGTCATATTCATATTAAAAATCCCGCATTGTCTCTCAGTTGGCCAGCAATGTCACGTCCTGACATCTTATATTTGCGTCTATTTGACAATGCAAACAAGAGTCCTTGAATTGTGGAATTAATCCTAAGAAACTTGGTATATTGGGTTAGTTTGTTTTCAAAACAGGTTTTTCGCAGAATATAACCAATACGAATTTACAATCTTGCCGTCTAGCGTCATGATCTCACAATGGACATGACGTGAGTCAGGCAAGTATTAGTCACAGTTAGAAACCTCCTTGGATGCCATCTCTTGTTTCCGGAGGTTTCTGATAAGGTTGTTCCTTATTGCCTGGATCAACAGTGCTCAATGAAGTCCATGTAACCGTTGGGTTTTGGTACAATATTTAATATAACCTGTACCCCAAATTCCACAGGTAATTATATACTTTATAATAGTGTCTACTTCCACTGAAGGATGTCTCTATAAACATTGCAATAACCCGTTTCTTCTGGCAAGTCTTTATACATCTGTCTCCAGTACCTGTCATACCTGAAGTAAGTTCATACGATTCTTCGAACCTACAACGTGGCAAGTATTTAACATGAATACCTCTCTCAGACACTGTAAACTGACTCGGAGCCGACAAGGCTTTGTTTTATCTCCTTCATGGTGAGGCGTGAACGGGGATCGAACTACCGAACTTCCGGTTCTTTGGGCAGACAACGGAGCTGGTTTCAGAATAAGTGATAATGGGCTAGGTTTTGTTTATGGATGATGTGGGGACGTGTGAATGGTGCAGTATTCCTTTACTTGTATGGATTCGGTGCTAGGTCGATTAGGGTTTGTTCCTACTTTGATGAAATTTACTTTTGTTTAACTTTTGTGAGTGGCGGTCGGTGTGTAACTCATTAAGGGACATGTAGTCAAGGGAGATAGTGATAACATCAAACAAAGATAATGTTTTGTCTCTTGGTGACACAAGTTGGCTGATTAATAAGGTATTGCCAACATAGACGCGTGTTTAGAAAATACGTTTAATCTTTATCGACGATCTACAACTTTTGTAACATTTTTGTTACAGCTAGTATACTTGGGACAGTCTGAACAGATCAAGAGAGACAAACTATCTTCTGTGAATAGTACTTAAGCTTAGATAGTTTTATCGCCGAGTTGTAGTATTTGGGCATTGTAGTCTTTGACACTAAAGAATGCTTGATTCTGATTGCTTAAAAAATATGCTTTTTCCGACTGATAATTCTTTTAAATAAAGCCTCTTCACACAAGGAGTGTGAAAAGTATCGATCTATCGACAGCAGACGCATCGATGCATATAACAATGGCTGCGAGTAACCCATTACAATATTGCATACGTTCGATATCAGAACAACAGACATGAAGAAGTTTATATCAGAACACACACAGTTAAGTAAAACACACACCAACTACTATGCCAAGGCCACATAATCCTCAGTCGCTCTCGTGTCGATTGCCTGAAACTAACAGTAAACTTTAGTCGTTTTAATGCACAAATCGTATATCACAGAAGCAGGTACATATTACAAAACATTGCCTCGGACATACAATTCATATTATATTTGCCAAATTGTCATGCCTATTATCTTCTGCACACATCTAACAAATCAAGTAAAAGCGATTATCATTCTCATGTATATTTAATTACTATCACATAGTGATGATACCAGGTGTTAGCGAAAAGGTTCTGTCCCACTGGTTGCTCCGTCGTAATCACATGCAAAAGAAAAGCCAGTGTTAATAGGGAACTGCATCGCACGTCATTTTTGCCACTGATGCGTCAAATTTGGAAAGGTCCTCTTCACCTCCCCTTGAACTTTGAAAACCTTTGCATGTAAACCGAGAAGGATGACGGAAGAGATTAGCGTCATGACGAAACACGTGTTAATACAGTTGTGAATGTTCACTCATCTGTACACTATAGCAACAGATTTGTATTGGTGATAAAACTAGTGCGTCTGAAAATCCGACTTTATGTGTCCAATATTCAACAACATCCCCTCTTACATTTTATAACGTTCATAGGACTAAGTATTTCAAGTTCTGTTTGCACCATCAAAGGCTTCTTCAAGTCATTCCACACATTTTATGGTAGACATTCAAAGGATGTTAGCAAATATAACAACGTTGTCAAAGTTATGCGCGATGCTATTCAATGCATCTACAGGGACGTTTCACTCCTCCTAACTTAATGGGACTCATTTTAATGAATCGGATGGTCACGACTGGCAACCCGGACGACGTGGATATTGCTCATGATAATGATCACTGGTCCAGAAATGTTCATGGTACGGCCAATGTCGTGGTAGGAACATTGCACGCTTTCTTCAGTAAATTTGTGGGAGTGGCGGGTGTTACCAGTAGAGCAGGGCATGCTCACCATTTTACGAAAACCTGCTGTCATCATTGTCTTTCAGTGACCCATTCATATCATTACACTGCAGTGAGACAATCGCCATATCTTAATATCGATTTTGAAAATCCGAAAATCCGAAGATCCTTGCTGAAAGCACAAATATGTGGATACTCTTTCTTGTATGTTTTACGTTTATACACCTGACGACATTACTTGTATTTCACTTGACATTCCCAATAAGCAATACAAATTAACAGAAAAAGAAACTGTATATTTTGTCCCGTGTCCGTGCGTGCGTGCGTCAGTATGTTTCCTGTTTTCTAAGCCACATGATTGTCGCACATATGTTCCTTGTGTATCAAAAGAGATGAAGAAAATATGCTGATTGGACTGATCAACATACATATTTGGACATTGTTATCATCTTCATCCTGTGTTCAAGGTGCTATACTGCCTCCATATTGTGCAATGTGTATATGTGCCTGTATACAAACTTGCGTCCCAGTCTTACTACTTTACTCTAAGTGTACATGGATTTGTCTCATTTCCTTATCCATGTTCGAAAAACTGGAAACAGAGTCGATAGAGTTACCTCCCTTTGATCAGCTCTAACAAACGCACATTGACATTACTGACGACTGACAATGTATTGTCTACAATTTTTCTTCTATATTAGTGCACAGTGGACGCATTTGAACACCATGTCTACGACAATGGCAGATTGTGCGACGTAATGTATGTGATAAGAGAGGTTAGAAGTGAAATTGGGATAGGTTCTAACGACATCAATTCATAAACAGTGCAATGCTCAGGAGGTCAAATGGGGACCAGTATTTTTAAAGATGTATAGTGGAAAGATTTAATTTCACGTCTGATGATTGGCTGCTGGTTATTTGAAAGAAAGAGTTTTCGGTTTCACTACGTAAGTATATCAGAATATCTTAGTATGGTGTACAAATATCATTCCCATTTAATAATGATAATCATTATATACTAGTAATTCTACCATGGATTGGTAAATTACTCAAATCTGATGGGTCAATCAGAGGCTATCAAATCACACGAAACCCCCTCTGATTGAAACAGCTGGTTTGACGGCCGCATCACCACGGAGGCTACATGTAATGTTCATGAAAAAGTACTTTTTTCAGTCATTGTCAATCTACATCTACCATTACAGGTTACAAAATGCAAAGTTGCGGCTGCTACAATATACCAAGTGTACATTTAGTGCAGAAAAGACGATAGAAATCTACAAAGAGAATTATTTAAGTTTTGGAGACAACAGAGAACTTAGAATTTGGCGCTTTTCTATGTACGACTGTGACGTCATATGTTTTGCGTCACAATGAACGAAATGACTTCATAATGGTAGCATGCGGTGTAGAGCAAAAGCCTTGCAAAGCTTGCTTAGTTTTCTTTAGGCATGCCCGCCTCATATTAGCCTCCCAAGTTGCCGTCCTTATATGCTTTCAATGCCTGTCATATGTTCGAGTGAAATATGTTAAAGGTGTTAACAAACTGCTTCAGGATATATGTATTTTGTTTACAGGCTGTTGTAGCTGATTCCGTAATTTAGATTGACAACCCATTCAAAACACTGGACTGGATACATTTGCTACACCAAAAAGTACGCGTTCTATTCACTCATGGTAGAATGGAGAAAAACATACTGTTTTTACATTGAAGGGCTAGTTTACCTTAGATTTAACTTCGCAAAATTGAATTTGTAACTGAACGCGCAGTCTACCTCCTAAGTATAACAGCCGCCTCCTTGGTCTTGTGGTAGAGCGTCCACCCGGAGAGCGGAAGGTCCTGGGCTCGAACCCCCGCCGCGTCATACCAAAAGACGTTAAAAGATGGTACTTATTGTTACCCTGTCCGGCGCACGACATTAAGGGCTAAAACAAGGACTGGTTGGCTCGGAGTCAGTATACTTAGTGGGGTATTCATGTTAAACTGCGGCATGGTATCTCACTGAGCTTCACTATAAATCGGCATCAGTCCGGACTAGTACAAGCAGCAACAAACACACACACATACACACACAAACACACACAAACACACACACACACACACACACACACGCACAGAGTATAACAAATACATTTGCATAACGTTAGTTGTATCTAACACATATCCTCAGCGCGTGCCATTTGAGATCACTTGTTATTTATTTATTTTACTTTATCCAATCCAACATCCTCAGTTGAACCTTGAAAACCTGGTTATGTCCCATTCCCAGATACAATTTTCTCTGCTCTACCATATGGATGTATTACTCATCGAGGTTCATGTATTGAAGGTGATGGTGATCTCTTCAGACAGTGATGCTGTTGGCAGTCCAGACGTAGACCGATATTGCCAAGCCAGACATGTATTTATATGTCTATGAATGACTAAAACTATTAACTATGAATCCACACGGTTTTCATATCGTATGCGACAATTGTGCTACCAAAATCTGTCTATACAAATTGGGTTCACTTTATCTAATGCCTTACTTAGGGTTTACATCTCTTTGGTTTCTTCTACACTAGTATATGTCACATAGTACCAACACTATATCTTGGTTCAATAATCCACTTGTGCTTATAAAGAAATAAATACATATCGTTGTACTCTGTGTAATATACACGTGGTAGAACTATTAAGAAAGATTGATACATTAATTGAAATAGTATTTACATAACATTTTCGATAAAGCAGCCCCGGCTTAAGAGCACATATATGAAAGACGACCGAAGCCATTCAAGCAAACCTGTGTCCTGGTACAGGAGAAGGTAAATATCTTTTCTTTTGTAAATTGAACATTTCACTTCCTTTGGACTGGAAACCCGACACCTTCAATCAGACATTGTAGGTTCAAACCGAACCTGTAGTTACTTACCTGTAGTTTCTTCAATCACCAGTTACTAAATATCTGACGCTTGTTCTGATGATCACTTCACCTATGTAACGTGGGTACGATATCTTAACCATATAATGCCGAGTTTATTTGAGATACAGGGACAATGTTATAAACCATTTTTCATATTCTTCTTTCTAACCTGCAAATTCAGTTGATAATGATGAGATTTTAGCCGATTTTCTTATATAATTATGAAAAGGATTCTGTCGCTTCTATCTTCACATGCTCCCCCAGTCTTCGCGGATGTTTCGGGAGTAGATGCGAGGTGACTGAACTGCTTCCCATGCACATCGACATCAATCAAACAGTAGAACGTTCCACTAGACAACTAGTTCAAAGGAAGTTCTTTGTTATGTACTCATATCTTAGTAAGGTATCATTTATATCTATTCTGGCGGAAGTCAATGTTACACTACGTATTGATCACTGCATGATTATCGTATGCACTATTGACAACTAAACTAAACAAGTTCAAGTGTTTTGGTGCTCACTTTTATGATATCATTTCCTCAATATCACAATTCAACGCTCATATTCCCCCTTCATTTCTTCTTCAAATTTTCAAATGAATGCAGCACGTTAAATTGCATACATCCCGCTACTGACATATGTAATTCATATTAAATCTTTTCTGTATCAGCACAGCAACATATTTTTTCCTACGTACTGTGATCAACCTGAGTATGACACCACATAGACAACCAACCTTCTCGCAAAGCCCTGACACAATGTGTACATTCCGGTATGAACAGTTCCTCCAGCGACATGAATTTGTAGCCTTTTTCGGATTTTCGGATCAAGGATTTTTATCGTGATCGATCGGTTTAAACAAGCTTCTCCTTTAATGTATCATATACCAGTGTCAGATTCCTGCACATGCCGATTTATACATATCGTATTCCTTGTTAATATTGCTCTGGGCCGAAAATATTATGTGCAAATCCCTCAAGACATTACGTCGGATGATATCTGAATGTGTATACTATTAGTTGGCTATTTTAGTATTTATTCAGTTATTGTCTGTAACATAGACTGAAGACAGAAGCATTTGTAATCGTAACCTCGAAGGAAATGTGATGGGATGTATTTAATGGTTCTTGTATACTGTGTATTGCTGATAAGGAAAATGAGAACGACAGGCTCATCTACACCTGAGCTGATGAAGGAGACGAATGAACAAGTGAACTAAATACACCAAGTAGTGAAATGGTAGCTATAAAAGGAATCAGCTCATTTTGGTTGAATCTAGGGGTCAATATTTCTGGATGAATTAAGGTATTAAACCAGGTTTATGACAAATATTATCGAAGTAAACACAACCTTTAATAATCCCAATCACCATTTCCACTCCTTAGCCTAAATATAATAATCGTTTGTGGCACGCAGAGCCTTATTTAATCAATACCAATTTCAGTGAGTGGTTCAGTTTAACCCTGCTTACATTCCAGCAATCACGGCGAGAAACACATGACTTCACACATTGTCCCCATGATGGGAATTTTAACTGGATCTTCGTTGTGTTTAGCCAACGCGTCAACCACTTGGATAACACACCATCACAATATCAAATTACAATCTGATTTCACTGAACATAAGGTAACATAAACAGGTTTATTATTTGCTGCACCTGAACAAGACAGATGGCCAAGAAAGGACAAATATCGATATGACTTGTTGAATACTCTACAAGAAGACAGACATGAGACTCTTATGGATCACAATTTCTCTATTATTTGTAACAACTTTCAGGACTACTTCTTGTCCCTTCACCTGCATCATCACCGGCCTATTTTACCCATACCCATCAGCCTGATATGAAATCCTAAAATCCGAACTCCGCGATCTGCGATCCGAAAATCGGTTGCAAGTTGACTGTAGCATATGCCTGTGACTGACAATGTACCACACCACATCTCATCAACAAGTAGGGGAATCCCCTTATGCTACTCCGATATATAAGGCCCGTCAGCTTAGTTGAAACTATCAGATTGTGTAAGCTGGCTGTGGGATACACATGTGTAAAGTAGAGGTATAATTACAGACAGCATGGGTAATATTGTTTCATGCTGGCCAATATCCCGATATCAGGTGGGTCAAGATGTTATGTATACAGCCATAGGCATATTTCACGTGCTTTCCCTATTCGAACATAAGCGTGTCAATGTTTATAATGCGTGTGTACATGTTTAAGTGAATTTGTCATTGCATTGTCTTGTTTAGTTTATGTAAGATTCTCCTTATTGTTTTATTGCTATGATGGTGTAGCTATCAATCGTGTTTGAAATTCTGTTTATTCCATTCCAGAGACTGTCCACCTCAGAGAACTCGATAAAGTTACATGAGAGAGTTACATGTACGTTAAATTACATTGTTTGTTGTTTTGTCTGCTTGTTTGTTTTGTTTGTTTGTTGTTTTAACGTCGCACTCAGCAATATTCCTGCTATATGACGGCGATCTGTAAATAATCGAGTCTGGACCAGACAATCCAGTGTTCAACATCATGAGTATCGATCTACGCAATTGGGATACGATGACATGTAACAAACATGTTAGCGAACCTTACCACCCGATCCTGTTAGTCGCCTCTTACAACAAGCATAGTCGCCTTTTAGTTTGATGTTTTAGTTTTATTGAATTTAAACAATCTCCTTGTCTTTTTATATTTCAGAAAGTTTAGTTCTATGTGTACCAAATGATTTCTGTTTACGTTACTTTATGTATGTACCATATTTTTTGTTTAGTGAAGCTAATTTGGAATAATGAATGTGAACTGAATGTTGTAACATCATCTATCAAACAAAATGAACATAAGTAAATAGGTAGTTTATTGTGAGTTTAATGTTGTAGGGCCAACACACTGGAACCATGCATATGCTGTAAATGACGAGATGTTGGATACTCCTGTATCTGGAAGAGATCTCAGCCTTGTTGCAAGTCACATCGGGGACGGGTTCGAGTCTGTGGGCTTCGAACTTGGACTTACTCTCGTGGTTATCGAACAAGTGACTTTTGCACATCCATGTTCACTGTACATGCAAGTTGTACACATGCTTACAAAGTGGAAGGAGAAGAACGGGAGAACTGCAACCAGCCTGGTCCTTGTCAGAGCACTGTGGAGTTGCAATGACAGGTGTACCATTGAGTGGGAGGACATTCTCAACATCCTTCAGGGACCGTCCACTGTGTCTGTGTAATCAAGTCGGAGAGCTGTTTTCACATGACGCTGTCTTGCTTTACGCTGTGAATACACGAGTGGGTATATAAGTAATGCTTCACTGAGTTTCCCCGACCACATTTATGTTCTCTCAAATACGAGATGTGCACCGAACATAATTTGGGATCCTGACTGATCTGATTGATTTTCTGTTTCCTCAAGTTGCACACTGAACACTCTTCATTTGAACATTAATATCTTTTCCGCGTGTAATACATTGTGATTCTATTTGTATGTGTTGATAATAAATGCTTTTAATAAATTGTTGTGATGCCTTTTGTGACTACTTGTCTTTCTGTCCCTTGTGGTATTTGAGGAAGAACTAGCGAGGGATGAATACATGCGCCCTAAACGTCATCCGTAATCCGAAAATCCGGAGACATAAATGCGTCTCACAATATGATTTGACTCTACAATGTCCGGTCATGATTGAACAGTCAAAGTATTTGTGTTATGTTGTTCCAAGTGAGCTGTTTATCTGTTGTCTCTTATTTTGAACAATTTCACAAGGGTTTGCCGGTCGTAGAAACTTGCTGATTGATTAGGGACGACAATTAGTGTTTTACTTTCTGTAGTAGCTGTATTCTATTTGTAAGAATATTTCCTGGTTGGAAGTTTGCATATACTGGTGATGGGCGGTAGTGGTTCTCAGGTATGAAATCACATGGAGATGATCCCAGAAGTTCGCGAAAAGGTATCCAGTCCCACTGGTGGCACCCGTCACAGACAAAGAAATGGTTATCCTAACCAGTCCTCTACACTTTTACCATAAAACATTTAGACAACTATCAAAGGATAATATGTGAAAGCTTTTGCATGCTGACTGCAAAGGGATAGCGGAAAAAGATTGGCGTAATGACGAAACATGTGTAAATACAGTTGTGACTGCACTCATATCTATGCACCATTGCAACAGATTTGTAGTGGTGAAAAATCTAGTTGTTTCGAAAAACCGATTTTATGTATTCAATAATATACCCTTTTAGATTCTACAAATAGCTTGATAAAGAATTCGAATGAAATACTACTAATGCTGTACTTTTCGATAAAAAAATCTCCGCTTCAGAGTATTGGACAGGCGTAGTCGATCGCCAAGTCATTCAAGAGACGACAACAACGTTTAATTGTCTCGTGACTTAGCTAGTCCGAAAATCCGACATAGTCAATCAGAGATTCTCCGTTCCAACTAGATTTATTCACATGTCACAATTCCATTAAAAAATATCAATGCATTTCAAAATAGTTATTCAATTGTCAGTTATTTAAGATCCGACACATGCTCTGCAATAACCAAAGCGCACTTCACCAACTGTAACGTTAGTATCTTATCTAAAACATAATATATTGAGTCTATTTGGTATAATGTGACATTGTTGTACACTATAGCCATTTTTCTATATTCCTCTTTGTAACCAGTTCATTCAATCCAACAGGATGAGAGTATAGCAGATATTCCTTTATCATCACACATGTCACTTTAATCACAACTTGATGTGTAGGGAGTTGATGTGAGATGATTCAACTGCTGTCTGTTCACATCGAGGTCAATCAAACAGCAGAATGTTCCGCCTTCACAATCAGTTCAAGTGAAGCTCTTCGCTATGTTGTTATATCCCATTGAGCTCTCAATGCGAACTGACTTACTCACCTATATATGTTCATCTTATATTATGTACTATTGAAAAGGACAACCTTCAAGTGTGTTGGTGCTCACTTACATGACTAGACAGCTTACTTTGGTGAACAACATGATTGTATCATTTCCACAGTATGCAAATCCACACCACCACTATTGTTCCCTCTTCTGTAGCTCTACATGTTTTCAAGCCCATTCAACTCGTAATTTTGTCCCATTAAGTATTTCCTGGATATAATACAATGTGGTCCTTTTCAAATTTCATTTTTGCGAAGGAAACATTCTGCAGAAAAATCTTCATGAAATATTTGAAGTTGTTGTTGGTCATTTGTCCGTTCACACACACACACACACACACACACACACACACACACACACACACACACACACACACACACACACACACACACACACACACACACACACACACACACACACACACACACACACACACACACACACACACACACACACACACACACACACACACACACACACAGCCTAAAGACGTTTCCGCCAACTAGTTGACATTGTGAACTGAATGTACAACAAGTCGGATTTTCGGATTTATGATGTATAGCATGCGTTTTGCTTCAATAAACGCCCGTCGATAGAAACTCGGCGGTTTTGGTTTTCTGCAACAGAAATTATTGTCGACAAGTTTAGGGAAATCCCCTTCACAAAGCCTACATATAAAGAGCAAGCGTTTGAACGGACATCAGATCAGTAAAGCAGAGGGTAAAACGTATGTACAGAGCCGACAATGGGGAATTATGTTTCATGCTGGTCTGGATTTGGGTATCGGGTAGGTGAACTTTAATTATTAGAAACTAACGAGCTCATTGTTTGCATGTCAATGTGCGCGTTTGTGGTTGCATGGTCTTATACAGTCTGTCTTTATTTCTGTGTGTGTGTGTGTACGTGCGTGCGCGCGTGCGTGTGTGCGTGTGCGTGTGCGTGTGCGTGTGTGCGTGCGTGTGTGTGTGTGTGTGTATGACATCACGAAAAGTATATATGACATAAGCTTGCAACATTTAATTTTATACATGACATGTGATGGTATAAACATCTCCCATCCAGAGACTTCACCAGCCACACCACCAGATGATCCGTTCATATAATCCATTGGTCACATTGACAGGTTCGTTTTTTTAATGTCATTGAATATGTCCTTTTCATCTTGATCAATTTGATTATGTTAAATATACAATATGAACGTCGCATAATATCTTAAGCACACATATGCTATACTGTAGACGTGGAGAGAATATGTATTCTCCTCTGCATATATTAAGATGTACTACGTCTCGCAACATACTTTCCGTATCTGTTCTGATTTGTAAAGTGTTTGATAAAATATAACTTTGAAAAGTCAAAAACAAAATTACACAAAACTCAAGACTCATCTTTAATTTTCATTCACATTTTTTAAATCATAAAACGTGATGTTAATTTGTTTTGTAGGCCCTGTAAATGAGGAAAGACTGAGAATCCCTGTTTCTCAGAAAGGTGTCAGCCTGGTGGCAAATCATATTGGGATCGGGTTTGAATCTATTGGAATCGAACTTGGACTCAATCTTGTGGTGATCGAACAAGGCAAAGTTTCACACACAAATTCACTTTATATGCAGACCTTACACATGCTCACCAAGTGGAAGGAGAGGAATGGCAGATCTGCCACTGGCCTTGTGCTCGTCAGAGCGTTGTGGAGATGCAGAGGTAGATGTACGCTCGAAATGGATGCCATACTAAACATTCTCCAATCACCATCGACTTAGTGTGTCATTCGTAGTGCACACCTGACCTAACAACAACACTGTCGACTCACTGCTCTAGTATATGTTAAGAATAACGTACATGTATGATATTTTCTTATGTTTCACGAATAAATGTTGCTTTTTAAAACTACAGGTTTTTTTGTTCATTTATACATTGCACATATGGATGTTTGTGTCTATGTTAGTTTACGTGGTGTTACTGACAGTCTGATAGTAGTTCCAAGCGTCCCAGCTTATGCTACTGATGATGATCATGTGATTATACTACATTACATCTGCCCTGTGTATATTCTGGTGATGAATAAGGCACCAGTATCCTATAGTTGCTGCAAGAGCTGACTGGAGCGAATCAGGTGGTCAGAGTTGGTCACTCAGCTGTGTGGGTGTCATCCGAACCCAACGGCGTCGTATGCTTTCAGATAAACCTTCATGTTGTTTGTAAGGGAGTTTCCTTCATCTCCATTACATTTAATACCACTTAGTTTTCATATATACCTCAGGGGCCAGCCTGTACTAAATGCCTGATGAGTAGTATAACATGAGGTCCGTATCCTACCTAGAACTAACTGCTTGTCTCAACCACAGTGTTATGAACTGATTTTGACAAATAAACGAAACGTCATATGCCATGTCGGATTGTCGGATTGTCTTGTTCACATCTTGCATGAACTATCTGCCATACAGCTGCCCGAAGTGTGTTTCGTTTCGTTTAATTTTATTGCGTAGTGCCCACAGCCACCCCTTATTTCAGACAAACCAGAATAGTCCCTAGTTCGATAGATTAGTATCTGCAGTGAGAGTATGCCAGTTGCTTAACAAAATTGGGTCATATTTTCGAATGAAATTGAAACGCTCATTCACTCCGGAAACGACAGGAGCACATCTGACAATCTAACACTAATATCATCATTATTACTGGAGAAAGTGAGGAAAGTGCAGGAATCCTGCATACGTGTCAGTGTGCCCGTCCACTTTATCGGTTTCCCATGATAGGAGACAATTAATTGATACACCATAATTTATATTGATTGATATACTGCTCAACATCAACATATCGTGTGTTATCCCACACGATTTTAAACTTTTCGAGTAAAATAAAACTTCATCACACCTATATTCACACCTATATACACAAGACACAAATCATATATATGAGTTTTATCAGTAACAATATGGCGTCTCTCATCTCAATACTATGATCACTTGTGATTAAAACGTACCTCCTTTTTCTATAACCTGATCTCCATTCATCACACGGCTATCAAACAAGCTTTTACGGCATCTGAAGTAGACAGCTTACTCCACGAGGTGTTGACATTGAGAAGATTTGATAAGCAGCCTATAACCACTGAGTATGAATGAAAACATATCCCCCTGTTGTGACAACTATGTAACTGAATGACATGGCGATTCATAGCCGAAAATCCGGAAATCCGAAGTCCTTGATATGGAGAAATGACTGTAATTTGTTGGTTACATACGTCTGAGATTTACAATGTGCCGGTAAATTGTACAAGGGAGTCCCCTCCCATCAGTCATGCATGTATAAACTTGGCCGGCTACGTTGTGTCAACTTATATATATATTAACAATATCACACGCTGCAGATTCGTAGATGGGAAAAAATTAACTTCCAGCAGAGATCATACACCCGTATATGTTCTTTGCTTCTCGATACATAGGAAATCAACAGGTTGGTCTGTAGTTATTTTCCAAAAAGATAATACGGTTGCAGATATCTTCACGATGTTTGTGTTGAACATAGTAACATTCTTCTATACAAATTTCAAATCTAAGCCGGAAGCAATCACAACCCAAACCCAGTTAACCAAACGGAACCATACACAAGAGTGAGTGAGGTAGTTGGTTTTAACGCCGTCTTGAATAGTATTCCGTGTCAGCTTGATGTGGGAGGAAAGTCTGAAGTGATGCAGGTCTTAGACGTTCACCACTTTGATGAAACCACCGAGCAAGGGTTTTGTGCTGACAACAAAATCGGGGCGAACCGACATCCAAACACACTGTCATAGGTTTCTGGCGTGCCCAAGGAACACAACTCTGCATAGCGAATTGAAGCGCTTGCGGCGACTGGGCCAACCATGCCGCCGTAAACAACTGTAATGATTGCGTGATTTTTTACATTTGAACTGAAGTATATTTAGAGTGAATTCATTACATTTTTTGTGTTTACTATTTCAAAAGTTTGCTATATTTAACCCAACCAACATTTTGACCAGAAATATTGATATTTGCTGCAAAAGCATGCTTTAGAATGACATTTGTTGTGTTATATATATAGGACGTTTTTATTGGTACTACTAGTGGGTATATATCAAGTTTTGCCTGACAGACACAAATTCTCTCCTCCCATAGCTTAGACTCCCTTCCTCTACACATAACATTATATTGCGGGGAGCTATTGATGCTCTGCAGCAATCTCTACTTGTCAACACTGCTGTAATGTTATTTCCTCATAATGGTTGGTCATAGTATGTGACAACAAACTTAAAATGCACGATAAGAGGTATGACCCCATATAGGTCTATTATAATCTCTCACACCACTACACACCACTTTGACAAACTCCGCCTTTAAATCAGTTTTCTAAAAAACGAAAAACCGAAATTCCTAAATCTTTGGTTGAAGCAATCGCGAGAGAGAGTGAGAAGTTGTGTCCCTTCTTGTGTAGGGGCTTCCCGCAGTGCTCGCACATAGCTTAGAGTTCTGGATTCAGTCAGTTGAACACACAGAGTGGTGTACGTCATATATAGGGGCAGCATGGGGAATATTGTCTCGTGCTTCTCAGGACGTCAGTATCAGGTACGTCTTGATAACTCCCTTTTAGATATGTTCATACATAGATACGTACACTAATTGTAGTAATGTGTGTATATATACACATCATTTAACACTAAACGTGTGGCATTCTGTATGCTAAATAGTGGATATAAGGTAACGAAAATACTGTTCAAAGTCTTTATATACTCACTACTGTTCTGGCAGACATTGTCTCTGTTTATCATTCCATATTCAGTGGTGGTACGTTACCAAGTGTTGCAGTGTGGAAGTTTGATCCCACCTGACGAATGATACTGTATTTGAGTTCAACGCCTTTCGGGAAATACTAGTACTCCAGCATATCATCTTGACACACAAATGATAGTGTGTGTTTTACGTTCTAGAGAATGCACCAGTCAAGCAACGAGCTGATCGAGTATTACATCCAGATCATAAGCAGAGGTTCGTTAACTATAACTGCCCATATTAAATTGATAATTTTGTGCGACATTCTTTATCATGATTTGAAGATTTCATTTCAGAAATTTGGTAATATATGCCATGTGTTCAGCATAACTATCAACATATTTTAATCGTTATTATGATGACATATATGTATATGGGAGGATATGTGCAACTTCTTTTTCTGTCAATTTGTATTGCTTATTTGGAAAATCGATGAGCATTGGAGGTAACTAAAGGTTAATTCGATACCACATGACAATCACACAAAACAGAAAGAAACCTGTTTATGTGAGCCTTTGTAGTAGAATTGGTGCTACATCAAGTAATACAGATTTCTGTGTAGGTTCAACACGCTGTGTAAACGAGAGACTGACGACTCCTGTAACTCCACGAGATCTCGGACATCAGTGATTATCAGTAATCGATCATATAGTTTTCCCTGCTATTTTGCCTTTTACGCCCAATGGAATGTGTTTCGGTAGATAATCAAGACTGGTTATTTTCTGGCGCTTTATATTTATTAAGTTTAGAATGCTACGGATGAGAGCTTACATGGGAAATGTCTCCCGGAAATAATGAAAGTTGATAGTGATGCTTTTAATAAAGTCAGAAACGTAAAATGGAGTCGGCTTTCAACAGAGATTTCTTGTGATTATGCAAAGGGTTTTGGCGCCCTTATCCATACAAACGTCTGAGGGAAATTCAAATACCTCCACCTCACAGTGATAATGATAAATTACTCAGAAATTCACAAACTTTCTAAATTAAATTGAATAAAAAACAGATTATTCAAGTCAGTAATCAGAACATATTCGTAATTCGTAGTTCGATCACAGTGCTATACAACCTTCATATCGTACATCGTTTCAAATATTCAAACCATTCCTCTGTTTATATCACTAGAAATAGAATAAGTAAACGTAAACGTTTTCTCTCCCTTTCTCACAACCTGAACAATAGGTTACAGGTACAATGGTTGTGGTGATCAAAAGATCAAAGTTTCATGTACATGAGATGAAGAACAAATTTCCTTCATGGTATGATTTAAAACAGGAAAATACTATTTCAATTCTGGAAAATGAGTTCAACACAAAACAGAACATTTAAAGCCGTTTCAACATCAGTGCACTTCATTTCCATATACCTTTCGTCATTATTACGTACATTTGCCACATTCAGACACAAAGTTCATTTTAGCCCAGTACGAACAGCTACAGGTGATGCCTCTATTGACAATACGCCTGTGAGCATTTTACCCACAGTATCCAGGTCTCGTCAGGATAACTTCTGTACTTTTCAAATGCTAACGTAATATCTGAAAACAGAGTTGCCTCCCTTTGACCAGCTACCGTAAACGTGGTATGCATTATTCAACCTTTTCTATCCCTGACATTGTCTACAATTGACTTTGTTGAGTGGATATAAGACAGGATAATGTTTGTAACGGCGGTGGCAGTATGGCTTGCAATAACATTTAATTGAAATGAAATCTTGATAATTTGAGATCGGCAAGGGACAATCACCATGTTTCGTCAATGTCGGGTGTGAGTGGGGCTGAATCTAATTTCCTTTCTAATTAAATCTCCAGAGTGTGTGAGTGAGTTGGGTTCAACGCCGCTTTTAACAGTATTGCAGTTATATCATGGCGTGACAGCTTAATGTGAGAGGAAAGCCCGAAGTGATGCTGGTCTCAGACGGTCTCCTGATCGAGTACTGGATCAAGCAGATCATAAGGAGAATTGTGTTAAATCCCCACATTAAATTGAGAATTTTGTGAGAATTGTTTTTATTATAATTTGATAATTTCATTTCAGGAATTTTGTAATATACTAGTATCACATGTGTTAAGTGTAGCTATTAACATATTTTACTCATTATTATGATGACATAAATGAATATGGGAGGACATAGGCCAATTTCGATTCTTTAATTTTGTAATGCTTATTAAGAATATCGATGAGTATTTGATATATTGTAAAACAGAAAGAAACTTGTTTATGCGAGCCTTTGTGGTAGAATTGGTGCTACATCACGTAATACAGATTTGTGTGTAGGTTCAACACGCCGTGTGAACGAGAGACTGAAGTCTCATGTAACTCCACGAGATCTCGGACTTGTTGCCAGACATATCGGGATAGGCTTTGAGTATGTCGGGATTGAACTTGGGCTCAGCGTTGTGGCTATCCAACAGGGCACATGCACACCCGTGTTCAATGTATATGCAGATCTTGATTATGCTTACTAAATGGAAGCAGTGGAATGGCAGCTCGGCCAACTATCTTGATCCAGTCAAATCACTATGGACATGTAAAGAGTGATGCGCGATCGAATGGGAGGACATTCTCAACATCCTGCAGTGACGGCCCTCCTTGTCAGTGTAATTGCACCTCGGTCGGAGAAATATTACAAGAAATGAAACTTTGTTTTTATCATTTCGAACATGACTATCGTCATACCCTTTTTACCTTGTTCAGAGATATTATAATCTCACCTCTACTTTACAGCGATCAGTAAACGGGGGGCATATCATCAGTCATCATGTTTGGGAAATAAATATATTGATCAAATCACAGTTTCTTTGTGTTTTCTGCATTTGCAAGTTTACCCCAAGAACACGTGGAGTAAAATTGTACCAATGGCGGCTCCTACCGGTTGGGCAGGACATGCGTACACTTTCACAAGACGTGGTGTCATCAGTGATTTTCAGTAATCCATTCTCATAGTTTTCCCTGCTCTTTTGCCTTTTACGCCCAATGGAATGTGTTTCGGTGGATATCCAAGACTGGTTATTCTCTGGCGTTAACATTTTATATTTATTGAATTTAGAATGCTACGGATTCGATTTACATGCGAAATATCTCCCGGAAATACTGACAGTTGATAGTGATGCTTTTAATAAAGTCAGAATCGTAAAATGGAGTCTGCTTACAACAGAGATTTCTTGTGATTATGCAAAGGGTTTTGTCGCTCTTATCCATGCAAACATCTCTGACGAATTCAAATACCTCCACCTCACAGTGATAGCAATGATTAACTACTCAGAAATTCACATACTTTCTAAATTAAATTGAATAAAAAACAGATTATACAAGTCAGTAATCAGAACATATTCGTAATTCGTAGTTCGATCACAGTGCTATACAACCTTCATATCGTACATCGTTTCAAATATTCAAACCGTACCTCTGTTTATATCACTAGAAATAGAATAAGTAAGCGTAAACGTTTTCTCTCCCTTTTATCACAACCTGAACAATAGGTAACCGGTACTTTGGTTGTGGTGATCAAAAGATCAAAGTTTCATGTACATGAGATGAAGAGTGAGTGAGTGAATATGGTTTTACGCCGCTTTTAGCAATATTCCAGCAATATCACGGCGGGGGACACCAGAAATGGGCTTCACACATTGTACCCATGTCGGGAATCGAAACCGGGTCTTCGGCGAGACGAGCGAACGCTTTAACCACTATGCTACCCGACCGCCCCCATGAGATGAAGAACAAATTTCCTTCATGGTATGATTTAAAACAGGAAAATACTATTTCGAAATGAGTTCAACACAGAACACAACATTGAAGCCGTTTCAACATCAGTGCACTTCATTTCCATATACCTTTCGTCATTATTATGTACATTTGCCACATTCAGAAAACAAAGTCATTTTAGCCCAGTACGAACAGCTACAGGTGATGCCTCTATTGACAATACGCCTGTAAGCATTTTACCCACAGTATCCAAGTCTCGTAAGGATAACTTCTGTACTTTTCAAATGCTAACATAATATCTGAAAACAGAGTTGCCTCCCTTTCACACGCCACCGTAAACGTGGTATGCATTATTCAACCTTTTCTGTCCCTGGCAGTGTCTACAACTGACTTTGTTGACTTGATACAAGACAGGATAATGTTTGTAACGGCGGTGGCAGTACGGCTTGCGATTACATGTAATTGATATGAAATCTTGACGAATTGTTTTACAACAAAATGTCATTGTGCTATTGGCCTCACGGCCACACATACGAAATAAATCTGTCTGATACTCTATCCATAAGACAAGTGAGGCGGTCTAGCCCACTTTATTTCAGAGCAAGGTATTTACAAATGCAATGGTGTATGATGACAATTCTAGCAGGCTTGATCATCAAACATGTATTGTGCTTGCAAA
Source organism: Haliotis rufescens (assembly GCF_023055435.1). Classification (NCBI taxonomy): domain Eukaryota; kingdom Metazoa; phylum Mollusca; class Gastropoda; order Lepetellida; family Haliotidae; genus Haliotis; species Haliotis rufescens. Next base: position 41,829,137 of record NW_025964372.1, on the reverse strand, counting down.
ACATGATGCTTATTTATGCCATGTAACCTGGATAACTTCCTTCAATTGTTAGTTTGTTTTGGTTTGGTTTTGCGTATTTTCTTTATTTGCTTATAATAAACAAAGACACTTATTTGTCTTTTTCACAGGGAAAGTGTTTATTTAGATCAGGATAGTGAATATAGTTTGTGATTGGTTCTGATTATGATACACGCTGCACTGGTATGGCTCAGTCTGTGTGACTTCACTGCGTTTGGATAAGCACCTTTTTCTACCTTATACATATTCAGATATATACCCATAAAGGAACAATCGGACCCAATTGCCTCGAACTCCTGGGGACCAAAGAAATAGTTCGACTTCTCCGAAATATTTGAATTCGACCTTGATCTTGATTAGTTCTACTTTTTTAACTTTGGGGACTATAAATTGAACTCAAAACACCCATGTCGAGCATTTAGGTAACAATGATAGAAAACGGTTCAAACTATATTGCCAAATCAGTAAATCAGCACAAAATACAAATGAATGAACAACAACTTTTATTGTAAAACATAATTGTAGGTCTACAGTCACAAAGGGGTTATACAATGGGTCAACTATGGGCAATACATTACAGGCCATTTAACTAATGCAGCACTAACAAGAGGTATATGATAATAAAAGTATATTAATTACACCATGAATGTTATTAGAATAGTGCTTCTAACATCATTCGCTCCTTAGATACGTTTTTAGATACAATGTTTGTAATAAAAACGATATCTTACTGGGATTCGTTCAGTGATCTATCACATAATATGTCACATAAGAATATGTCAGATATCATGGAAGAATGTAATACCGGTTGGTTTTCCCCATGACTATATAGTCTATATGTGTTTAAGGGACACAGCTCAAAGAATTCTATTTGATCTTAGCATTTTCATGTGTGCCAAGACATCATGGAAATTAATAGGATAAATTGCTTTGAAATAAAACAATCATTATATTCCTGAATATGAGGTCACCGTGAACGTACTTTAAAGCCTATATTGCATGTACAACAGGTTACATGGCTTCGTATTGGGTGTGAGACTTCACAAGTCTGACACTGGAAAAGGGGCAGAAACAAATCAAAGTGACAATACCGACTATGATAGAAAGACACCCACGTGTTCCTGCAAGTACATATTTTACACAGCGACATGTAGCTGCAAACATTCATTGTGTACGTCAATCTGAACTCACTCCCACTAATTTCAACAAAACACTTTGCTTTAAGAAAGTTCGGAACACACTGAAATCTGCATATGTCCAGTTATAAACATTTGTAAGAAACTGTTTTGTAATCTTCTAAACATTAAAGTTAGACATGTTCCTAGAATTTGTAACGTACAATGGTTTTTTTATGTTATCGAGATGCATACAGAAACGTCAAAACTACATCGACACAAATCACTCCCACTACTTTCAACATAACACGGGGGTACGGGTGTCCCAGTCGTCTAAGGCGCCGCGATTCGCCGTGCAGAGTTGCGTCACTTTGGCACGCCAGAGACCTATGATTGTGGGTTCGAATCCAGGTTCGCCCAGTTTATGTTTCTAGGTTTGTCAGCACCATACCCGTGCTCTTGGGTTTCACCGAAGTGGTAAACGCCTGAGACCTCCATCACTTCGGGCTTTCCTCCCACATTAAGCTGAAACGCCGTGATATTACTGGAATACTGTTAAAAACAGCGTTAAATCCAACTCACACACTCACTCAATTCAACTTAAAACAATGCCTCAGGAAAGTTCGGTACACACTGAAATGTGCATATGTCCAGTTAGGAACATTTGAAAGGATCTATTATGTAATCATCTAAGCAACATAAAGGATTGTTTCGTCATGAAGTTAGCTTAGTCCTAGCATTTGTAGAGTAAAATATTTGGTTTTTTTATGGAATTGATATGCTTACAGAAACATCAATGCTACATCGACACAAATGACAAATAACTCGTTTTTTTCTGCAAACCAAATTCGGACTACTGACTCCTAAAGGAGGATGTAAAACTGTACATGTATACTGTAACACTGGACACCATAATAACAATGATAACTCCTTTCTAGACCACTTTTAGAGCTGCTGCAGCTCTATCTTTTCCCCAGACTCAGTGTAGTGAATGATGACATTCTCAGAATTACTAGTGGTATCTGAACTAGGCACTGTGTCACCAACTACTGGAGCATGGACATAGGTGGGAACATGACTTGAGTTTCCATATATGGCTTCTGATCTTTGATTGGGTGAACGTATCTCCATGCGTGCAGGATCTGTATGGAGGTTGTTAAGATTTCCGTCTATATGATATGGTTGGGATGACTGCAAGGCGACGTATCTCTCTTCCATAACACTTTGTCTGTCTGTGGAAACTGCTTGTCCCAGTTGACTCGGAACATAAACCCCTGGCAATTCTACTGATGTGTGGTTCACGGGGCACGTTGATGTTAGTGGTGTGGATGTAAGCCAACCGCCATTGTTATAGCTTCCGTGTGGAATTGACGATGATTTCATAAGAAACTGGCCATCGGTTGTCACCCTGAAACAATATCACATGCACTTGACACAACATGTCAGAGAATATAGGAAAATAGTGATGCTATTGTGACATATAATACAAAATCAAGATGTAAAAGCCTCCAGCGCTTGCGAATTCGTATCTAATGAAAAATACTCCAAACTAAATGGAAGCCCCATATACTCATGAACGTAAACCACTGAATCATTCAATATTATACACAGTGGAGCCTAATTAAGTTCAAATATTGGTTAACATAATTTCAGTGTTTTTGCAAAGTCCCCATTGACATAGGTAGCCCATGGAAAATAAGGTTTCACTTGGAACAAATAGCAATAAAGTTCATTTCACCACTATACATTTCTACAAGGTCCCCAAAACAACATACTTAAAGTCCCAAGCAATCCCAGTTTGGGAAATATGTCTAATTTACATAATCCAATATGGCAACCAACTGTCAATAGTATTTTCCATATTTCAGATGAGGTTCAATGTTTTGATAAAAAACAGCATGCGTTGTTTTGGAAAATAGTCATATTATGTTTCTAAAAAGATATTCACAGCTATTGATCGTTTTCGACTATTGACAAATCTACAAAACATCAAGATGGCCGGCAATTTCAAGATGGCCGACACATTTCCTAAATATGAGGGTAGGCTGTGGAAGCTTTTATCTCTGAAACAGTGTGCTGGGACTTATATGCATAAAACTTGTCACACTAACTGACTGGCCCAAATATCCAAGATGACCTCCAAGACATGGACAGACATGGAATATCAATACACTGTTGTTCTCTCATCACATATTTGATTGATTGATTTGGGACTTTTAGTACGTTGTTTGGGGGGCCTTGTAGAAATGCACTGTCCGTATTCTTTTTTAGCTGAAATAGATATTTGATAAATGTCTGATGGTACTGTCCTCTTCGGGGTCTCATATGGTTTCGTGAGGTTTCAAAACTGTTCTGCAAAACAGCGTATACAATATATGTGTTTGGGCTGTCAACTCAAGCATCATTTCCATATTGCTCTTACCTATCCATAATTGTACTATGGTTGCTTGTCAGGTCATGTATATTTGTTGCCTCAGTTATAATCCTTGCAATATCATCGTGATGTTGTCCCTCTGCTTTTTGTAAAGCAGTTTCTTCTTTATCGTCTTTCTCATCCACATTTGCCTTGTTCTGTAATAACACCTCCACAACCTCCCTATGTCCCCGGTAGGCTGCAAGATGTAGAGGTGTGCGGCCATCATCACGTTTATCATCCACATTTGCCTTGTTCTGCAATAACACCTCCACAACCTCCCTCTGTCCCTGCCAGGCTGCACCATGTAGAGGTGTGCGGCCATCATCAAGTTTCTCATCCACATTTGCCTTGTTCTGTAATAACACATCCACAACCTCCCTATGTCCCCGGTAGGCTGCAAGATGTAGAGGTGTGCTGCCATTATCACGTTTATCATGCACATTTGCCTTGTTCTGCAATAACACCTCCATAACCTCCCTCTGTCCCTGCCAGGCTGCATCATGTAGAGGTGTGCGGCCATTATCACGTTTATCATCCACATTTGCCTTGTTCTGCAATAACACCTCCACAACCTCCCGATGTCCCTTCCTGGCTGCATCATGTAGAGGTGTGCTGCCATTATCACGTTTATCATGCACATTTGCCTTGTTCTGCAATAACACCTCCACAACCTCCCTCTGTCCCTGCCAGGCTGCATCATGTAGAGGTGTGCGGCCATTATCACGTTTATCATCCACATTTGCCTTGTTCTGCAATAACACCTCCACAACCTCCCGATGTCCCTTCCTGGCTGCATCATGTAGAGGTGTGCGGCCATTATCACGTTTATCATGCACATTTGCCTTGGTCTGCAATAACACCTCCACAACCTCCCGATGTCCCTTCCTGGCTGCATCATGTAGAGGTGTGCTGCCATTATCACGTTTATCATGCACATTTGCCTTGTTCTGCAATAACACCTCCACAACCTCCCGATGTCCCTTCCTGGCTGCATCATGTAGAGGTGTGCTGCCATTATCACGTTTATCATGCACATTTGCCTTGTTCTGCAATAACACCTCCACAACCTCCATCTGTCCCTGCCAGGTTGCACGATGTAGAGGTGTGTTGCCATCATTACGTTTATCATCCACATTTGCCTTGTTCTGCAATAACACCTCCACAACCTCCCGATGTCCCTGGTAGGCTGCATCATGTAGAGGTGTGCTGCCATTATCACGTTTATCATGCACATTTGCCTTGTTCTGCAATAACACCCCCACAACCTCCCGATGTCCCTGGTAGGCTGCATCATGTAGAGGTGTGCTGCCATTATCACGTTTATCATGCACATTTGCCTTGTTCTGCAATAACACCTCCACAACCTCCCTCTGTCCCTGCCAGGCTGCATCATGTAGAGGTGTGCTGCCATCATCACGTTTATCATCCACATTTGCCTTGTTCTGCAATAACACCTCCATAACCTCCCGATGTCCCCGGTAGGTTGCATCATGTAGAGGTGTGCTGCCATTATCACGTTTATCATCCACATTTGCCTTGTTCTGCAATAACACCTCCACAACCTCCCTCTGTCCCTGCCAGGCTGCACCATGTAGAGGTGTGCGGCCATCATCACGTTTCTCATCCACATTTGCCTTGTTCTGCAATAACACCTCCACAACCTCCCTCTGTCCCCGGTAGGCTGCAAGATGTAGAGGTGTGCTGCCATCATCATGTTTATCATCCACATTTGCCTTGTTCTGTAATAACACCTCCACAACCTCCCTATGTCCCTGGTAGGCTGCAAGATGTAGAGGTGTGCTGCCATCATCACGTTTCTCATCCACATTTGCCTTGTTCTGTAATAACACCTCCACAACCTCCCTCTGTCCCTGCCAGGCTGCATCATGTAGAGGTGTGCTGCCATCATCACGTTTGTCATCCATATTTGCCTTGTTCTGTAATAACACCTCCACAACCTCCCTCTGTCCCTGCCAGGCTGCATCATGTAGAGGTGTGCGGCCATCATCACGTTTGTCATCCACATTTGCCTTGTTCTGTAATAACACCTCCACAACCTCCCGATGTCCCTGCCAGGCTGCATCATGTAGAGGTGTGCTGCCTTCCTCATCTTTCTCATCCACATTTGCCTTGTTCTGTAATATCACCCTCACAACCTCCCTATGACCCTGGTAGGCTGCATCATGTAGAGGTGTGCTGCCATCATTACGTTTCTCATCCACATTTGCCTTGTTCTGTAATAACACCTCCACAACCTCCCTCTGTCCCTGCCAGGCTGCATCATGTAGAGGTGTGCGGCCATCATCACGTTTCTCATCCACATTTGCCTTGTTCTGCAATAACACCTCCACAACCTCCCTCTGTCCCTGCCAGGCTGCACCATGTAGAGGTGTGCGGCCATCATCAAGTTTCTCATCCACATTTGCCTTGTTCTGTAATAACACATCCACAACCTCCCTATGTCCCCGGTAGGCTGCAAGATGTAGAGGTGTGCGGCCATCATCATGTTTATCATCCACATTTGCCTTGTTCTGTAATAACACCTCCACAACCTCCCTATGTCCCTGGTAGGCTGCAAGATGTAGAGGTGTGCTGCCATCATCACGTTTCTCATCCACATTTGCCTTGTTCTGTAATAACACCTCCACAACCTCCCTCTGTCCCTGCCAGGCTGCATCATGTAGAGGTGTGCGGCCATCATCACGTTTGTCATCCATATTTGCCTTGTTCTGTAATAACACCTCCACAACCTCCCTCTGCCCCTGCCAGGCTGCATCATGTAGAGGTGTGCTGCCATCATCACGTTTGTCATCCACATTTGCCTTGTTCTGTAATAACACCTCCACAACCTCCCGATGTCCCTGCCAGGCTGCATCATGTAGAGGTGTGCTGCCTTCCTCATCTTTCTCATCCACATTTGCCTTGTTCTGTAATATCACCCTCACAACTTCCCTATGACCCTGGTAGGCTGCATCATGTAGAGGTGTGCTGCCATCATTACGTTTCTCATCCACATTTGCCTTGTTCTGTAATAACACCTCCACAACCTCCCTATGTCCCTGCCAGCCTGCATCATGTAGAGGTGTGCTGCCATCATCACGTTTCTCATCCACATTTGCCTTGTTCTGTAATAACACCTCCACAACCTCCCTATGTCCTTGCCAGGCTGCATCATGTAGAGGTGTGCTGCCAGCATTATCTGTCACATGACTTATTCCCTTGTTCTGTAATAACATTTTAACAACTTCTGCATTCCCATATATACATGCCAAATGAAGTCCAGTTTCACCCTTCTTGTTTGGATTACCAATTGCCACTGATTCCTGTAACAGGTAGCTTACAATGCTAACATTTCCAACTGCACATGAGTAATGTAAAGGTGTTGATCCTTCAGGACCTATGATATTGATGCTACGTTTTCCCTTCTTTATAACTATATCCATGATATCTTTGCCCTTTTGACACATGGCTGCATAATGTACATATGTATTCTTTCTTGAACTGTTCTTGTTCTTGCTCGTCTTCATCAAATGTAACAGTCTGGAAGCCACTGTAGACAACCCACCCATACAGGCAATGTCCAGAAGTGAACATTCACCAAACTTTACTCTCAGATCATCTACAACTGCCAACTGCAGTTTGATGATAAGAGGTCTTGGGAGTTTGGGTACCGGCATAGACAACGTATCCAACTTCAAGTTATTTTTGGAACAAATGTACTCGAAGTTGGCCAAACTACTCCCAAAGCAACTTCCAAACAAAGCTTTCTCTGTGTTCTTTACCTTAAACTGAACACTGTTCAATGCTTTCTTCAGCAAATTCGAGTTGTCTGTGATGCTCGCCCAAAACAGAAAGGAATATCCATATATAATGTCATTTTTTGACAATACTTTCAACAGTTCAGATCTGTCCTTGTTCAGATTTTGCAAGAGATTCTCCCAAACCATATTAACAAATGCCTCTACCTGGAATAGGGAATGCATGCACACAAAGGCAAACTTTCTGCCATGTACAGCTGCAACAAAACGCTTCGCTACAATATGCAGATCATCATGTTTCAATTCGATTTTAAAAGGCACATCTAGTTGTTCCTCTTCGGTTGGATCACCGCTAGATGTCACATAATGAAATATGAACTCGAGATCCATCCTTTCAACCAACTGTCTCACATCACTGAGCAGTATTTCTCTTAGCTTTATTGCTACTTCATGATTTCTTATTCTATATGAGCCTCCTTCGTGATGGAGACAGCATCCCGCCAATTGGGATAAAATAGGTTTCATCATATTTTCAGTGTATTCTTTTTCATTGATGTCAAAAACCTTGAGTGCCCAAATAATATATTTTTTGTAAGTTTCTCTTTCCACGCGAGTCCCTGTGTCAGACCCTGCCCATAGCATCCTCTCCTCCAGGTTATTCTCCGCCAAAGCAACCACTAACAAACACGCCATCTTCTGCTTATGCAACAGGTGTTGATCCAAACATGGATAGTCCTCTGTATCTGTGAAAACAAATAACGTTTATAAGAAAGTAGTGTACAACATTGCACATGTAGATCTAAAATATAATACCTTGCGTAACGCCTTACAATTACGTAACATAGTAATGATCTCCAGAATGCATACTTTCTTCAATGGCGATAGCACAGTCGGTTCCTTCATGTGTTTCATGTCCATCCTCTTCATGAATAGTTGGACCTCCTTGTTCTGTTGTCATTGTACAGCTATTTTCCAGTACATCTCTTGTCTCCAGTGTTACAGTTTGAATTTCGTTTGTGACATTACCCTGTCCATCAACTGCCATCATGTGATTTCCTCCACCCTGTACATCTCCCTTGTCCTTGGCATACTGTAGTATCCTCTGAAGTACATACAGCCTGTATTTCTCAACGTGACAGTTCCTCATGATGCCTGGAGACTTCTCCGACAAAATTGCATCAGCAGCCTGAGAATATGAAAGTTAGAAATGAAAAGGTATCTTTCATACGTGGTTATTGAGACACATGTTGCCTTTCATATCAAAAACATAGCTACAAACCAACCTACCATCAGAACGAATAAACCACAGCTGTGTCCATCAGACTGTTCTATCACTGGGTACTGTTTCTTCATCCATGACTTGCTCCCTTCCTTAGACGTAGATTTCAAGTGGTTTACAAAGAGCCTGAGGAATACATGTATATTACTCGATGGCGATAAAGTCTTCAACTCATTTGGACTGGTGTTAAAGTAAAGGTAGAGCAGAAGGTTAATACAGCAGTGCCTAAAATATCCGGTCCTGACATTTCTGATGTTCTCTCCTGCTTTGTCCATCATTAGGTTTAATGTTAGCAAATACAGATGTTATGGTTTAAATGAATGAGTGACATAACTGTATTTATGGCATTTAAATCATTCCCACAGTGCACCCATTTGGGGAACTGAGTAACCCTGTTAACAAGTTGTTCTATATCTTCTACCCAAAAGTAAAAGCTACAAATGTGAGTGTAGTTTTTAAATGGGTCTTATTTACATTCATGTTTGTTTTTGACAAATCAACATTTCAAATTGGATGGCTTGGTTTTAAAGGATTTGCGTAATGACCAAATAGAAATACATTCTTGATATTGAAATATAATCATGTTTATCTATTATGTGCAGCCACACGCCCTGGCTTTTTTTATCTACTTCTGTCCACCTACCTCCAGTGTTGTACAACTGTGTCCTCCACATCTAAGGCGGGTTTAGAATTGACCACGCCCACTGTACCATCCTTGACATTAGCCACCAGTAGCACCCAATGTTGATTACGCGGCATGTTCACTGGCATTAAGATCCACGTATAGTTTGTCAAATTTTCCTGAAAGTTCACAACAAATGCCTTTTCGGTGTATGATCAATATATCCAAAAATATGTGCTTCACATAAGATGGATATGGTGTAGTAACAGAGATATAAGTGAATTGATATCATGAACTTGGTACTGAGAACTTCTAAAGACCCCTCTCTGACAACCAGATTTTCACTTCGTACAATGATATGTAGCAAGATGAATATGTTCATGTGCAATATCTGCTTTTGTAACTGCATATTGAAAACGAATAGCATTATGATCAATGGGGTTACTCGCTTTGACTCAATCGAAACACATTGCAGTACATAAATCAATCATGTGCACAATTGCAAGTGGCAATTACTATCACACTGAATACGCAATCATGGCATAGACCAATCATATGTTATCACAAGAAATATACAATTACTACAAAGTATCTTTCGAGTCTTGCCCATGTTCTTGGTAGGGTGGACATGCAAAGGTACACTCGGAATGACAGAATCATAGGAAATATATAAATCTCACGTCACTCACATCTTTCCCCCTTATCCTGTCTGCGTACTGTCCTGCCTCCCACAGAAGGATTGTCTCTGTAGGCAGCACCAGGCAGTGGAAGCTGACACGGGAACACCACTCTCTCTCCAGGAGATGCAGGTATGTGTCCATGATCTGGACAGGTAAGAGTTCATTTATTAGAATATTTATTATACTGTTTAATGCCCCAATGCTTTCGCTTCAAAGGGAACGCTTGTAATTTCAAATCAAAGCAGGATCCGCTGCACATCACATATCCATCATGAAGAGAATATCTCGGCTGTTAGCAATGACTGACAATTGAACTGATGATGTACTAGATTTTGTGCACAATGCCCATTGCAGGTGAGTAGTGTTATCATTGCATAATCGAGATGCATGGCAATGAGTTGATAATTAGCACTATTATATTAATTGATGGTTAACTAATACTGGTGTAAAAAGAAGAAACTGTCAAACGTTGCTGTATTAATCTTAAGACGGGGGCTCATGGTCCAAGGCGCCGCATTTCGCTTTGCAGATTCGCCATGGGAATCAACAAAGTGGTAAACGTCTAAGATATGCTTCACTTTGGAATTTCTTCATAATTTAATCCAACTCACCATGACACTACTGTTCAAAGAGGCGTTTAACCAAACTCACGCTCTACCTTGCCTACATCAAGGCACTATCAATGAGTATTACGTGACTGAACCACTCACCACCCTCACGCCCTCAGTTAATATCTAATACTGACATCATTTGATGAAATCGAAAGCCTCCCATGCTCTATGAAATGATTTTCTTGGATAATTAACTACGCATGTAGTTTGTGTGATTGTGTAAATAGAGCAGATGGACTACTTACTTCATCTGTCAGCCAGTCGTTGGTTTCCAGGCGAGACAGAACATCTCCTCTGATGGTGTAGCAGCCAACTGTGTATGTACAGTTACGTGACAGGGGGACGTCCTCTTGTACATGCTGCGGGTGTGAAGGAGGATCCTTCAGTGTTTTCAAAAAGTCCTGTACTTCAGTCCTGGTATGGCATGCTCCAACAAGTACTGCTGCGATGAGGTTTATGTAAACTGACCGGTCTTGGTTCAAGCTCAGAACGTCAGTATTTACAGAACATTTAACCCAGTTCCTTGCTTTTATTGCATCTAGATTCCAGTTCTTGTCGACCTCTTCAATAAGTGACAAGCATGCGTTGTCTTTGTTGGTACAGTCCTTGTTCCAGAACCTTGATAAAGATAAAAGCTGTTGCACGACCCTTATCACATCACGATTCCTTTCTACATCTTCTAGAAATGTGTACAGATAAGCGTAGGGTGTGTTAGTGACACAGGTTACAACTGTGTTGTCATTGTCAACTTGAGGCTGCAAACGGAGTTTCTTGACAGGGGAGCCTGACGTTGTACCCAAATATTCAATGTCATCATCACCTCTATGATCTCCTGTCCTGCTGCGTTTTTGATTTGTGTCATGATCATTCTTTGTTTCAGTCTCTGACACCTTTGCTTCATTCAATGTTACACCTAGAATAGTGTTTGATTTACCGTTGTCTTCCAATTCTGTCGGTGATGAATGATCTTCAGGGTCCAGGTTTGAGTTAGTGTTCTCCGTGACACCCGACTGTACAGCTCCACCAGTTGATTCTACTTTTCTACGTTTACTGTAACCTGGGGAATTAACTGTCTGTTGACCACGCTTCTTACGTTGAGGAGCAGGCTGTGCTTGTGTGTGGTCCCCGATATATTGCACTAGGACGTGTTTCAGAGGCTGGTTGTACAGATACGATGCTTCTCTGACAAAGGCCCTTGTTGTTGCCTTGTCCTCGGTGTAAGCCTTGTGGTACTGCTTCACTATGACTGGACTTGAGCTAGGCTGCTTCCGGGTTCCATCACTTCTGAAGTGATATTTGTCGTCCTTCCACACGTCTGTAAATATAATGTAACATCATGAGTCTCATGACATTGCAAGCGTTGTTGTTATCCTGACGATGAACCGTCCGTCAAGAAGCTTTGAATGTTAGTGTGTCACGTGTGGTGTAGGTATTAATTAATGAAACCTAAATGCAAAGTCGACTTTGTTTGTCATGGGCCAACGGACACACCACACTCATAGAACTGTAAGGTCATGCATATATGTTGTATTAGAGGTTGTAATGATAAATATCATGTCATCGGGCATATGGGTGCACATACCTTAAACCACATACCTTAAAACAATACAAATTCTTGTTTAGCTTATATTGATCAGTTGAACAATTGACTTCCTACATGTAAACATTGGATAAATGTTCGTTAAAGTACACGGTTATTGTAAAGGGGATAAAAAGAGAGAGAAGAACAGAAACAGAATATATTAGTAGTTGAAATAATGATATGGACGATTGAGCTGAATTGGCAGTGATTTATGTGTAGGATAAAACACGTCTGAGGGTCTTTATGAGAGTTAAGACCGGAATCGAAGGGATTAAACTGAGGGGCGCCAAAATGGGCCTACAATATGTGTTGCTAGCGTAAGGGTACTTGAAAAATACATTCTTGAAAACATTTAACCGCCTCTGTCGCCTAGTGATACACTCACTGGGCTGCAGATACGAAGATTACGTGTTCGATCCCCGGACGTTTAATTTGTCATTTGATTTTACATTTCATTAAATTGTTTTGTTAAATTGCAAAGTAACTTCTCCTAGCGAGTAACATGCATATGCTACAATATAAACGCAACTTCAATTAAAATATCTCTGTGACATTATAGCATCCTTGTTAATGAAATTTAACCCATTTGGAGAACAATATGAAGATGTCACTGGAGGTTTATTATGCATGGCAGTTACTCGTTAACAATATTAGCGAACATAAAATCTATTATCACGTCATGCAGAGAAATACTGGAAACCTACATGTATATACATGTGGTTTTTGAGGACATTCATCGTGTGTGTTTAACAAACCTTTTGAATTCAAATTATATTATACATAATATAAGTTTTCCATGGACTATTAACCTTTTTCTATATATCGATCCCTGCCTCATGTTAGCATTAAGCGTGAACACAACTGACTCACCTTCTCTCATACCCGATGCTATCTTATAGAGGTACACCTGTCCTCCCTGAGGTGTGGCGGGGGCAGTCTGGATGGTCTTGCTCTCATCTGGACTCCTCAGAATGTTAACAATCTCCTCCACTTTAAGCGCTGATGTTCTCCCTGTGATGTAAGGCCTGGGTGGTTTCAGACTTTTACACGCCATTTGCAAAGTTATAAATAGGCCCGTCGATAATGTTTCAAAGAGTATCCGTGGAGGTTCATTGTGTAAGAATCTCCATCAGTCACACAGGTGGGATACGCTATGAGCACCAAGGCTCCTTCATTTGAATCTGTAGTTGACAAAAAGTATATGACCTATTCACAAATTGCCGAGTTGCATCAAAGCAGTAGTATTCACGATGCAATTTCATCCCTTCATACTTCGGTTACATATTGATTATGTATAATGACGAGGCTACGTCACTTGGTTGCTATGTTTCTGAAGGTGACCTACTTCCGTGTTTGGGAATAACTGGCAACACCTGACTGCAGTTGAGTATTGACATAACAGTTGCCAAGCTACTGAATAACATTATCTTATGTGAGCATACTTAATATGTATTACTCTTTATTGACCGCCTCCTGGTCTAGTGGGTATGAAATGTCAATCGTTTGTACGATGTTAATTAGACTAAAATTGGTTTATATTTGGTGTGCAAGCTATATACAAAGGGTGGTGAACTCTGGTATAAAGTGTGTTTTAGTCTTTGTCAGTGATGTATAAGGATAGATAAAACACATTAATGGAGCAAGATCTGCAACGTGAAGTGTAAGATGCGCCGTGACCTACAGAGACCGGGGGCAGCCTTGGAATGTACAGGCCTTGTTGGCTTATATACTGGTTGTATTGGTAAACAGTACAGGTGATCGTTGTGTTTGTGTAAGTTTTGGTCTTGTGTGTGGCGTGTGGGGTGGTGCGAAGCGAGAGTATCTGTCGGGAGAGCGGAAGTTCGGTGGTTTGATGGCCGGTCGTGTCATTACAAACAATGCTTTAACATGTTACTCATCTTGCTTTAACATTGTTAACCTTGTCTTGCGCTCGGCATTAACGGTATAACACAAAGACATGTCTTCGAAGTAAATATACTCTGTCTGAGTCATATTCATATTAAAAATCCCGCATTGTCTCTCAGTTGGCCAGCAATGTCACGTCCTGACATCTTATATTTGCGTCTATTTGACAATGCAAACAAGAGTCCTTGAATTGTGGAATTAATCCTAAGAAACTTGGTATATTGGGTTAGTTTGTTTTCAAAACAGGTTTTTCGCAGAATATAACCAATACGAATTTACAATCTTGCCGTCTAGCGTCATGATCTCACAATGGACATGACGTGAGTCAGGCAAGTATTAGTCACAGTTAGAAACCTCCTTGGATGCCATCTCTTGTTTCCGGAGGTTTCTGATAAGGTTGTTCCTTATTGCCTGGATCAACAGTGCTCAATGAAGTCCATGTAACCGTTGGGTTTTGGTACAATATTTAATATAACCTGTACCCCAAATTCCACAGGTAATTATATACTTTATAATAGTGTCTACTTCCACTGAAGGATGTCTCTATAAACATTGCAATAACCCGTTTCTTCTGGCAAGTCTTTATACATCTGTCTCCAGTACCTGTCATACCTGAAGTAAGTTCATACGATTCTTCGAACCTACAACGTGGCAAGTATTTAACATGAATACCTCTCTCAGACACTGTAAACTGACTCGGAGCCGACAAGGCTTTGTTTTATCTCCTTCATGGTGAGGCGTGAACGGGGATCGAACTACCGAACTTCCGGTTCTTTGGCCAGACAACGGAGCTGGTTTCAGAATAAGTGATAATGGGCTAGGTTTTGTTTATGGATGATGTGGGGACGTGTGAATGGTGCAGTATTCCTTTACTTGTATGGATTCGGTGCAAGGTCGATTAGGGTTTGTTCCTACTTTGATGAAATTTACTTTTGTTTAACTTTTGTGAGTGGCGGTCGGTGTGTAACTCATTAAGGGACATGTAGTCAAGGGAGATAGTGATAACATCAAACAAAGATAATGTTTTGTCTCTTGGTGACACAAGTTGGCTGATTAATAAGGTATTGCCAACATAGACGCGTGTTTAGAAAATACGTTTAATCTTTATCGACGATCTACAACTTTTGTAACATTTTTGTTACAGCTAGTATACTTGGGACAGTCTGAACAGATCAAGAGAGACAAACTATCTTCTGTGAATAGTACTTAAGCTTATCGCCGAGTTGTAGTATTTGGGCATTGTAGTCTTTGACACTAAAGAATGCTTGATTCTGATTGCTTAAAAAATATGCTTTTTCCGACTGATAATTCTTTTAAATAAAGCCTCTTCACACAAGGAGTGTGAAAAGTATCGATCTATCGACAGCAGACGCATCGATGCATATAACAATGGCTGCGAGTAACCCATTACAATATTGCATACGTTCGATATCAGAACAACAGACATGAAGAAGTTTATATCAGAACACACACAGTTAAGTAAAACACACACCAACTACTATGCCAAGGCCACATAATCCTCAGTCGCTCTCGTGTCGATTGCCTGAAACTAACAGTAAACTTTAGTCGTTTTAATGCACAAATCGTATATCACAGAAGCAGGTACATATTACAAAACATTGCCTCGGACATACAATTCATATTATATTTGCCAAATTGTCATGCCTATTATCTTCTGCACACATCTAACAAATCAAGTAAAAGCGATTATCATTCTCATGTATATTTAATTACTATCACATAGTGATGATACCAGGTGTTAGCGAAAAGGTTCTGTCCCACTGGTTGCTCCGTCGTAATCACATGCAAAAGAAAAGCCAGTGTTAATAGGGAACTGCATCGCACGTCATTTTTGCCACTGATGCGTCAAATTTGGAAAGGTCCTCTTCACCTCCCCTTGAACTTTGAAAACCTTTGCATGTAAACCGAGAAGGATGACGGAAGAGATTAGCGTCATGACGAAACACGTGTTAATACAGTTGTGAATGTTCACTCATCTGTACACTATAGCAACAGATTTGTATTGGTGATAAAACTAGTGCGTCTGAAAATCCGACTTTATGTGTCCAATATTCAACAACATCCCCTCTTACATTTTATAACGTTCATAGGACTAAGTATTTCAAGTTCTGTTTGCACCATCAAAGGCTTCTTCAAGTCATTCCACACATTTTATGGTAGACATTCAAAGGATGTTAGCAAATATAACAACGTTGTCAAAGTTATGCGCGATGCTATTCAATGCATCTACAGGGACGTTTCACTCCTCCTAACTTAATGGGACTCATTTTAATGAATCGGATGGTCACGACTGGCAACCCGGACGACGTGGATATTGCTCATGATAATGATCACTGGTCCAGAAATGTTCATGGTCAGGCCAATGTCGTGGTAGGAACATTGCACGCTTTCTTCAGTAAATGTGTGGGAGTGGCGGGTGTTACCAGTAGAGCAGGGCATGCTCACCATTTTACGAAAACCTGCTGTCATCATTGTCTTTCAGTGACCCATTCATATCATTACACTGCAGTGAGACAATCGCCATATCTTAATATCGATTTTGAAAATCCGAAAATCCGAAGATCCTTGCTGAAAGCACAAAAATGTGGATACTCTTTCTTGTATGTTTTACGCTTATACACCTGACGACATTACTTGTATTTCACTTGACATTCCCAATAAGCAATACAAATTAACAGAAAAAGAAACTGTATATTTTGTCCCGTGTCCGTGCGTGCGTGCGTCAGTATGTTTCCTGTTTTCTAAGCCACATGATTGTCGCACATATGTTCCTTGTGTATCAAAAGAGATGAAGAAAATATGCTGATTGGACTGATCAACATACATATTTGGACATTGTTATCATCTTCATCCTGTGTTCAAGGTGCTATACTGCCTCCATATTGTGCAATGTGTATATGTGCCTGTATACAAACTTGCGTCCCAGTCTTACTACTTTACTCTAAGTGTACATGGATTTGTCTCATTTCCTTATCCATGTTCGAAAAACTGGAAACAGAGTCGATAGAGTTACCTCCCTTTGATCAGCTCTAACAAACGCACATTGACATTACTGACGACTGACAATGTATTGTCTACAATTTTTCTTCTATATTAGTGCACAGTGGACGCATTTGAACACCATGTCTACGACAATGGCAGATTGTGCGACGTAATGTATGTGATAAGAGAGGTTAGAAGTGAAATTGGGATAGGTTCTAACGACATCAATTCATAAACAGTGCAATGCTCAGGAGGTCAAATGGGGACCAGTATTTTTAAAGATGTATAGTGGAAAGATTTAATTTCACGTCTGATGATTGGCTGCTGGTTATTTGAAAGAAAGAGTTTTCGGTTTCACTACGTAAGTATATCAGAATATCTTAGTATGGTGTACAAATATCATTCCCATTTAATAATGATAATCATTATATACTAGTAATTCTACCATGGATTGGTAAATTACTCAAATCTGATGGGTCAATCAGAGGCTATTAAATCACACGAAACCCCCTCTGATTGAAACAGCTGGTTTGACGGCCGCATCACCGCGGAGGCTACATGTAATGTTCATGAAAAAGTACTTTTTTCAGTCATTGTCAATCTACATCTACCATTACAGGTTACAAAATGCAAAGTTGCGGCTGCTACAATATACCAAGTGTACATTTAGTGCAGAAAAGACGATAGAAATCGACAAAGAGAATTATTTAAGTTTTGGAGACAACAGAGAACTTAGAATTTGGCGCTTTTCTATGTACGACTGTGACGTCATATGTTTTGCGTCACAATGAACGAAATGACTTCATAATGGTGGCATGCGGTGTAGAGCAAAAGCCTTGCAAAGCTTGCTTAGTTTTCTTTAGGCATGCCCGCCTCATATTAGCCTCCCAAGTTGCCGTCCTTATATGCTTTCAATGCCTGTCATATGTTCGAGTGAAATATGTTAAAGGTGTTAACAAACTGCTTCAGGATATATGTATTTTGTTTACAGGCTGTTGTAGCTGATTCCGTAATTTAGATTGACAACCCATTCAAAACACTGGACTGGATACATTTGCTACACCAAAAAGTACGCGTTCTATTCACTCATGGTAGAATGGAGAAAAACATACTGTTTTTACATTGAAGGGCTAGTTTACCTTAGATTTAACTTCGCAAAATTGAATTTGTAACTGAACGCGCAGTCTACCTCCTAAGTATAACAGCCGCCTCCTTGGTCTTGTGGTAGAGCGTCCACCCGGAGAGCGGAAGGTCCTGGGCTCGAACCCCCGCCGCGTCATACCAAAAGACGTTAAAAGATGGTACTTATTGCTACCCTGTCCGGCGCACGACATTAAGGGCTAAAACAAGGACTGGTTGGCTCGGAGTCAGTATACTTAGTGGGGTATTCATGTTAAACTGCGGCATGGTATCTCACTGAGCTTGCACTATAAATCGGCATCAGTCCGGACTAGTACAAGCAGCAACAAACACACACACATACACACACAAACACACACAAACACACACACACACACACACACACACACACACACACACGCACAGAGTATAACAAATACATTTGCATAACGTTAGTTGTATCTAACACATATCCTCAGCGCGTGCCATTTGAGATCACTTGTTATTTATTTATTTTACTTTATCCAATCCAACATCCTCAGTTGAACCTTGAAAACCTGGTTATGTCCCATTCCCAGATACAATTTTCTCTGCTCTACCATATGGATGTATTACTCATCGAGGTTCATGTATTGAAGGTGATGGTGATCTCTTCAGACAGTGATGCTGTTGGCAGTCCAGACGTAGACCGATATTGCCAAGCCAGACATGTATTTATATGTCTATGAATGACTAAAACTATTAACTATGAATCCACACGGTTTTCATATCGTATGCGACAATTGTGCTACCAAAATCTGTCTATACAAATGGGGTTCACTTTATCTAATGCCTCACTTTGGGGTTTACATCTCTTTGGTTTCTTCTACACTAGTATATGTCACATAGTACCAACACTATATCTTGGTTCAATAATCCACTTGTGCTTATAAAGAAATAAATACATATCGTTGTACTCTGTGTAATATACACGTGGTAGAACTATTAAGAAAGATTGATACATTAATTGAAATAGCATTTACATAACCTTTTCGATAAAGCAGCCCCGGCTTAAGAGCACATATATGAAAGACGTCCGAAGCCATTCAAGCAAACCTGTGTCCTGGTAAATATCTTTTCTTTTGTAAATTGAACATTTCACTTTATTGGACTGGAAACCCGACACCTTCAATCAGACATTGTAGGTTCAAACCGAACCTGTAGTTACTTACCTCAAGTTTCTTCAATCACCAGTTACTAAATATCTGACACTTGTTCTGATGATCACTTCACCTATATGAGGTGGGTACGATATCTTAACCAAATAATGCCGAGTTTATTAGAGATACTGGGACAATGTTATAAACCATTTTTCATACCTTTTCTAACCTGCAATTTCAGTTGATAATGATGAAGTTTTAGCAGATTTTCTTATATAATTATGAAAAGGATTCTGTCGCTTCTATTTTCACATGCTCCCCCAGTCTTCGCGGGAGGCATCGGGAGTAGATGCGAGGTGACTGAACTGCTTCCCATGCACATCCACATCAACCAAACAGTAGAACGTTCCACTAGACAATTAGTTCAAAGGAAGTTCTTCGTTATGTACTCATATCTTAGTAAGGTATCATTTGTATCTATTCTGGCGGAAGTCAATTTTACACTACGTATTGATCACTGCATGATTATCTTATGCACTATTGAAAACTAAACTAAACAAGTTCAAGTGTTTTGGTGCTCACTTTTATGATATCATTTCCTCAATATCACAATTCACCGCTCATATTCCCCCTTCATTTCTTCTTCAAATTTTCAAATGAATGCAGCACGTTAAATTGCATACATCCCGCTACTGACATATGTAATTCATATTATATCTTTCTGTATCAGCACAGCAACATATTTGTTCCTACGTACTGTGATCAACCTGAGTATGACACCACATAGACAACCAACCTTCCCGCAAAGCCCTGACACAATGTGTACATTCCGGTATGAACAGTTCCTCCAGCGACATGAATTTGTAGCCTTGTTCGGATTTTCGGATCAAGGATTTTTATCGTGATCGATCGGTTTAAACAAGGTTCTCCTTTAATGTATCATATACTAGTGTCAGATTCCTGCACATGCCGATTTATACATATCGTATTCCTTGTTAATATTGCTCTGGGCCGAAAATATTATGTGCAAACCCCTCAAGACATTACGTCGGATGATATCTGAATGTGTATACTATTAGTTGGCTATTTTAGTATTTATTCAGTTATTGTCTGTAACATAGACTGAAGACAGAAGCATTTGTAATCGTGACCTCGAAGGAAATGTGATGGGAAGTATTTAATGGTTCTTGTATTTATCAAATTCTGAATACCGTGTATTGGTGATAAGGAAAATGAGAACGACAGGCTCATCTACACCTGAGCTGATGAAGGAGACGAATGAACAAGTGAACTGAATACACCAAGTAGTGAAATGGTAGCTATAAAAGGAATCAGCTCATTTTGGTTGAATCTAGGGGTCAATATCTCTGGATGAATTAAAAGTATTAAACCAGGTTTATGACAAATTATTATCGAAGTAAACACAACCTTTAATAATCCCAATCACCATTGCCACTCTTTAGCCTAAATATAATAATCGTTTGTGGCACACGGAGCCTTATTCAATTACACGACGAGAGACACATGACGTCAGACATTGTTCCCTTGATTGGAATTTTAACTGGATCTTCGTTGTGTTGTGCCAACGCGTCAAAAACTTGGATATAAAACCATCCAAATGTCAATTTACAATCTGACTTCATTGAACATAAGGCAACATAAACAGGTTTATTATTTACTGCACCTGAACATGACAAATGGCCAAGAAAGGACAAATATCGATATGACTTGTTGAATAGCCTACAAGAAGACAGACATGAGATCACTATTTCTCTATTATTTGTAACGACGTTTCAGGACTACTTCTTGTCCCTTCACCTGCATCATCACCGGCCTATTTTACCCATACCCATCAGCCTGATATGAAATCCTAAAGTCCGAACTCCGCGATCTGCGATCTGAAAATCGGTTGTAAGTTGACTGTAGCATATGCCGGTGACTGCCAATCTACGTGAATCAACAATGGGAATCCCCTTATGCTAGTCCGATATATAAAGCCCGTCAGTACAGTCGAAACTATCAGATTGTGTCAGCTGGCTGTGGGATACACATGTGTGAAGTAGAGGCATAATTACAGACAGCATGGGTAATATTGTTTCATGCTGGCCAATATCCCGATATCAGGTGGGTCAAGATGTTATGTATACATATGTATATAGGCATATTTCACATGCTTTCCCTATTCGAACTTTAGCGTGTCAATATGTGTAATGCGTGTGTACATGTTCACGTGAATTTGTCATTGCATTGTCTTGTTTAGTTTATGTAAGATTATCCTTATTGTTTTATTGCTGTGATGGCGTAGCTATCAATCGTGTTTGAAACTGTGTTTATTCGATTCCAGAGGCTGTCCAACACAGAGAACTCGATAAACTGCCAAAATGAACCCAATCTGACAGAGAGAGTTACATGTACGTTAAATTAAATTGTTTGTTATTTGGTTTGCTTGTTTTTTGTTTAACGTCGCACGCAGCAATATTCCAGCTATATGACGGTGGTCTGTAAATAATCGAATCTGGACCAGACAATCCACTGATTGACATCATGAGTATCGATTTACGCAATTGGGATACAATAACATGCATCAACCATGTCAGCGAGCCTGACCACACGATCCCGCTGGTCGCCTCTTATGACAAGCATAGTCATCCTTTAGTTCTTTATTTAAACAATCTGTTTGTCTTATAATTCTATTTTAGGAAGTTTAGTTCTATGTGTACCCCATTAATTTCTTTTTAAATTACTGTATGTATGTATCGTATTTTTCTTTGTTTAGTGAAATAATTTGGATTAATGAAAGCGAACCGAATGTTGTTACATCATCTATCAAACAAAATGTACACAAGTAAATTGGTAGTTTATTGTGAGTTTAATGTTGTAGTGCCAACACACTGGAACCATGCATATGCTGTAAATGGCGAGATGTTGGATACTCCAGTATCTGGAAGAGATCTCAGTCTTGTTGCAAGTCACATCGGGATCGGGTTCGAGTCTGTTGGCATCGAACTTGGACTTACTCTCGTGGTTATCGAACAAGTCACGTTTGCACACCCTTATTCACTATACATGCAGGTTGTGCACATGCTTACAAAGTGGAAGGAGAAGAACGGGAGAACTGCAACCAGCCTGGTCCTTGTCAGAGCACTGTGGAGATGCAATGACAGGTGTACCATTGAGTGGGAGGACATTCTCAACATCCTTCAGGGACCGTCCACTGTGTCTGTGTAATCAAGTCGGAGAGCTGTTTTCACATGACGCTGTCTTGCTTTACGCTGTGAATACATGAGTGGGTATATAAGTAATGCTTCACTGAGTTTCCCCGACCACATACAGAGAAATCATGCCTACATTTATGTTATCTCATATACTAGCGCTGCACTGAACACTCTTCTCATGTACAGTTATCATTGATTGATTGGGTTCCCGCTTTGAAATATCGAGTCGAGATGCTAGGTTCACTGAGGCTTATTTAGATAATTTGGGATCCTGACTGATCGGAATGATTTTCTGTTTCCTCAAGTTGCACACTGAACACTCTTCATTTAAACAGTAATATCTTTTCCGTTTGTAATACATTGTGATTCTATTTGTATGTGTTGAGAATAAATGCTTTTAATAAATAGCTGTGATGCCTTTTGTAATAACTTGTCTTTCTGTCTCTTGTGATATTTGAGGAAGAACTAGCGAGGGATGATTACATGTGTCGTAAACGTCATCCGTAATCCCAAAATCCGGAGACATAAATGCGTCTCACATAATGATTAGACTCCGGGCACGATTGAACAGTATGTGAAGTGTACTGTTCATCTGTTGTCTCTTATTTTGAATAATTTAAGAAGGGTTGGCGTAGAATCTTGCTGATTGATTACGGGCGATAATTAGTTTTGTACTTTCTGTAGTAGCTGTATTCTATTTGTAAGAATATTTCCTGGTTGGAAGTTTGCAAATACTGGTCATGGGCTGTAGTGGTTCTCAGGTATGAAATCACATGGAGATGATCCCAGAAGTTCGCGAAAAGGTATCCTGTCCCACTGGTGGCACCCGTCACAGACAAGGAAATTGTTATCCTAACCAGTCCTCTACACTTTTACCATAAAACATTTAGACAACTATCGAAGGATAATATGTGAACGCTTTTGCATGCTGACTACAAAGGGATAGCGGAAAAGATTGGCGAAATGACGAAACATGTGTAAATACAGTTGTGACTGCACTCATATCTATGCACCATTGCAACAGATTTGTAGTAGCATCCCAGAAAGGATACAATACACTGTGGTCCTTTTATATTTCATTTGTGTGAAAGAGACATTCTGCAGAAAAATCTTCAGGAAATGTATGAAGTTGTTGTCTGTCATTTGTACATTTCCGGATTTTCGGATTTATGGTGTACAGCATGCACTACCTCTCAGTCTAGTTAGTTGTGACATCCAGGGAAGGATATTGCGTGCAAATTACTGTCGTTTTGCCGTGTCTTATATCTGCATGAGTTTCGTGGCATCTATATGTATGAATACATGCTTCAATAAATGCCCATCAACAGACACGCACTGGACGCGTGGTGTTTTTTATTTCCTGCAACAGACATTATTGTGAGATAAATAATTATTACATCGTCACCAAGACTGGCCACTAGTTCATCTCTCTGTGCTCTGTTCTGAAAACTAAGAGTGAGTGAGTAAGTTGGGTTTAACGCCACTTTTAACAGTATTACAGTTATATCGTGGCGTGTCAGCCCCATGTGTGAGGAAAGCCCGAAGTTTGAAAACTAAGAAAACAATGTTGACTAAGTACATATATATATGTTTCAAGGGTGTTTTAATTTCATTCAATGGTCATTTCAGGCAATTGATACACCATAACTTCAATTGACTGATGATACTGCTCAACATCAACATATCGTATGTTATCCCACACGATTTTAGGGTTTTCGAGTAAACTAAAACCTCATCACACACACGTCTCTCGTCTCAATACTATAGTCACTTGTGGTTAAAACGTACCTCCTTTTTCTACAACCTGAGCTTCATCTTCATCTTCACGGGTATCAAACACGCTTTTAGGGCATCTGAAGTAGACAGCTTACTCCATGAGGTGTTGACATTGAGAAGATTTGATAAGCAGCCTATAACCACTGAGTATGAATGAAAATATATTTATTTAAAGATGACGTAATTGAAGAATTCCATGAGGTCAAGTACGTGTGTTTCCAAATGTCATTCCTTTACAATGCCACACACCAACTGATGATAAGCTGGTATTGAGAAAGGAACAAATGTCATATATAGTAACAGGATATATATATCGTTTCTTCACCTCGTGTGTGATATGATATGCGACGTTGACTGTAACCTACATGTAACAAATGTAGTAGAATTATAATTCTGTGTAGCTGACGATGGGTGGGTGCTTAGGTTTGGTCTGTGCAACGAAATTTATCTTTCCTGAGCGACTGAATAATAACATCAGCGAATCGAAGATTACATTTTCTGCATGCTACGATTCACACTAATTATATAAGATAACGTCAGCATGCATGATTTACTGTCATCTGGGCTTCAGAGCTACACATTTTATCTGCCCTAGCTTAACATACATGTTCAGTTGTTTCACAGATAGTCTACATATCAACAGCAATAGAAACGCTGTAGTGCAGCTCTAGCTG
Organism: Haliotis rufescens; assembly: GCF_023055435.1. Classification (NCBI taxonomy): domain Eukaryota; kingdom Metazoa; phylum Mollusca; class Gastropoda; order Lepetellida; family Haliotidae; genus Haliotis; species Haliotis rufescens. Next base: position 41,804,225 of record NW_025964372.1, on the reverse strand, counting down.
GAGACCACATTATTACAATTATCATCCCAGAGAGACATTAAAGTTGAGCAACTGCTAATTATCCATCCGTCCTTCGAAACAACTAGTCACTCATATGTACACGGGGAAGAGAGAATGAGTGAAGGTGTAATGTTTACGCAGCTTTTAGCAATATTTTAGCAATATCACGGCGGTGGGCACCAGAAATGGGCTTCACACATTGAACCCATGTGAGGATTAGAACCCGGGTCTTAGGCGTGACGAGCGAACATTATAACCACTGGACTACCCTACCGCTCCTCACGCGGAAGAATGTGCAAGTGATAACTAATTGGGTTCTTCTGTCATTCGCAATCTGAAATTCCGGAAACTGAAATGGATGTAACGAACGAACTGTTAATAGAAATGTTGTTGATCATCACATTACCTGCGTTTGAAAGATGTTTTACAAGGCGTAGAAAGTCAACGATTAGAATGTATGTGAAATTATTGTCAACAAAATTCATGATACGTGGACCTTGCAGTGGACATTTGGAAGAGGTATGATAGTGTGTCCGTCTGTCCGTGTGGACGACTTGACTACAGCTGAAGAAGATCCAATCATGATTATAGTCCAATCATGGACATTTTCGTATTGCTGACACGTCTAACATCAAGTTCGGATCCATTCTATGGTTTTGTTCTTTCAGTTTTTAGGCTGCTGATTGCAGTTTACAAAGCCTAAAATATATAGAAAATAGCTGTAGACAGCAATATGTTCCTTAAACACGCTACCTATTTATGCTAGCCGGTATTCCATATCAATGCCAAAATAACGCCCACATATATCCTACACTTTGACCAGGTCACCCAGTACCCACAATGTACCACAGCTTTTGTACACAACATGTTATTTAGTTTTGTCTTGCATTATCACAGATATTGTCATGATTTCTAGATACTTATTTAGATTGGGACCTATTATCCTTTTTAAAAGACTATTTTTGTGACAATATTCCCATGTCTATTGTCTTCGTTGCAAGACTAACATATAAGTCATGACACCTTGAAAGGGCTGGCTTGGTTATTGACTGAACAGCTGGACGTAGTGGAGAAAGGCATATCAGTGAAGCTGTCACTGCTCTCTTATCTACATGTGTAAGCGGCATACTTACCCGCATCTTGCTTTTGTGACCACACGTCAATTATCAACACTGCTGTAATGTTATTTCTTTATTATTGTTGGTCATAGTATTTGACAACAAACTTAAAATGCACGATAAGAGGTATAACCCCCATATAGGTCTATTATAATCTCTTTCACATACACACCATTTTGCCAAACTCCGCCTTTATATCAGTTTTGAAATCCGAAAATCCGAAATTCCTGAATCTTTGGTTGAAGCTATTGCGAGAGAGAGAGTGAGACGTTGTGTCCCCTCTCGTGCCGGGGCTTCCCGCAATGCTCACATATAGCTTAGAGTTTTTGATTTAGTCATACCAGTTGAACACACAGAGTGGTGTATATGTATAGGCAGCATGGGGAATATTTCCTCGTGCTTCTCCGGACTTCAGTGGCAGGTACGTCTTAATAACGCCCTTTTAGATATGTTCATTAAGGTGCAATAATGGTAGTAATATATGTACACATCATTTAACACTACACGTGTGGCATTCTGTATATATGCTTAATAGTGGATATAAGGTAACGAACATACGGTTCAAAGTCTTTATATACTCACTCCTGTTCCGGCAGACATTGTCTTTGTTTATCATTCCATATTCAGTATTATTGTGTGGAAGTTTATCATCCCATATTAAGTGTTATAGTGGGGAAGTTTGATCCCACCTGTAGAATAATACTGTATTTGAGTTCAACGCCTTTCAGGAAATACTACAGCATATCATCTCAACATACAACTGATAGTGTGTGTTTTTCGTTCTAGAGAATGCACCAGTCAAGCAAAGGGCTGATCGAGTATTACATCCAACAGATCATAAGCAGAGGTGCGTTTACTATAACTGCCCATTAAATTGATAATTTTGTGCGACATTCTTTATCATAATTTGAAGATTTCATTTCAGAAATTTGGTAATATATGCCTTGTGTTCAGCATAAACTTTCAACATATTTTAATCGTTATTATGATGACATATATGTATATGGGAGGATATGTGCAACTTCTTTTTCTGTCAATTTGTATTGCTTATTTCGAATATCGATGAGCATTGGAGATAAATAAAGGTTAATTCGATACCACATGTCAATCACACAAAACAGAAAGAAACCTGTTGATGTGAGCCTTTGTAGTAGAATTGGTGTTTCATCAAGTAATACAGATTTCTGTGTAGGTTCAACACGCCGTGTGAACGAGAGACTGAAGACTCATGTAACTCCACGACATCTCGGACTTGTTGCGAGACATATCGGGATGGGATTTGAGCACGTCGGGATTGAACTTGGGCTCAGCGTTGTGGCTATCCAACAGGGCAGAGTTGCACACCCATGTTCAATGTATATGCAGATCTTGATTATGCTCACTAAATGGAAGCATTTGAATGGCAGTTCGGCCACCTATCTGGACCTGGTCAAAGCACTATGGACATGTAAAGAGAGATGCACGATCGAATGGGAGGACATTCTCAACATCCTGCAGTGACGGCCCTCCTTGTCAGTGTAATTGCACCTAAGGCGGAGAAATATTACAAGAAATGAAACTTTGTTTTTATCATTTCGAACATGACTATCGTCATACCTTTTTACCTTCTTCAGAGATATTGTAATCTCACCTCTACTTTACAGCGATCAGTAAACGGTGGGCATATCGTCATACATTTTTACCTTGTTCAGAGATATTGTAATCTCACCTCTACTTTACAGCGATCAGTAAATATATTTATCAAATCACTGTTTCTTTGTGTTTTCTGCATTTGCAAGTTTACCCCAAGAACACGTGGAGTCAGATTGTACCAATGGCGGCTGCTACCTGTTGGGCAGGACATGCGTGCACTTTCACAAGACGTGGTGTCATCAGTGATTTTTCGTAATCTATTCCTATAGTTTTCTCCCCTATTTTGCCGTTTACGCCCAATGGAATCTGTTTCGGTGGATATCCAAGACTGGTTATTCTCTGGCGTTGACATTTTATATTTATTGAATTTAGAATGCTACGGATTCGATTTTACATTTGAAATATCTCCCGTAAATAATGACAGTTCATAGTGATGCTTATAATAAAGTCATGATCGTAAAATGGAGTCTGCTTACCACAGAGATTTCTTGTGATTATGCAAAAGGTTTTGTCGCTCTTATCCATACAAACATCTCTGACGAATTCAAATACCTCCACCTCACAGTGATAGCAATGATTAATTACTCAGAAATGCACATACTTTCTAAATTAAATTGAATAAAAAACTGATTATTCAGTCAGTAATCAGAACATATTCGTAATTCGTAGTTCGATCACAGTGCTATACAACCTTCATATTGTACATCGTTTCAAATATTCAAACCCTCCCTCTGTTTATATCACTAGAAATAGCATAAGTAAGCGTATACGTTTTCTCTCCCTTTCTCACAACCTGAACAATAGGTAACAGGTACTATGGTTGTGGTGATCAAAAGATCAAAATTTCATGTACATGAGGTGAAGAACAAATTTGCTTCATGGTATGATTTAAAACAGGAAAATACTATTTCCATTCTGGAAAATGAGTTCAACACAAAACAGAACATTTAAAGCCGTTCAAACATCAGTGCACTTCATTTCATTATACCTTGCGTCATTATTACGTACATTTGCCACATTCAGACACAAAGTCATTTAAGCCCAGTACGAACAACTACAGGTGATGCCTCTATTGACAATACGCCTGTCAGCTTTTTACCCACAGTATCCAGGTTTCGTCAGGATAACTTCCGTATCAAATGCTAACATAATATCTGAAAACAGGGTTGCCTCCCTTTGACCAGCTACCGTAAATGTGGTATGCATTATTCAACCTTTTCTATCCCTGGCATTGTCTACAACTGACTTTGTTGACTGGATACAAGACAGGATAATGTTTATAACGGCGGTGGCAGTAAGGCTTACGATAGTATTCCAGTTATATCACGGCGTGACAGCTTAATGTGAGAGGAAAGCCCAAGTGATGAATGTCTCAGACGTTTACCACTTCGGTGAAACCCAAGAGCACGGGTATGGTGCTGACAAACCTAGAAACATAAACTGGGCGAACATGGATTCGAACCCACAATTAAAGGTCTCTGGCGTGCCCAAAGGACGCAACTCTGCACAGCGAATCACGGCGCCTTAAACGGCTGGGCCATTCGTACCCCGAAAATCTTCAGACCTGACTTCACAAACAATATTCAGTATACGTTTGCCGAGCATAAATAAGGAGGCATTTTTTTATTTTTTCCCTCATTTGATTCATTCTCTGTAGAGGTGAGGCAAGGCAAAATGAGCTTCGAGGTTAAACGTTGCGTTCAAGAATATTGCACTTATATGAAGTGACGTGCATGCACGTGTATGTGTATATGTATGTGTGTCTGCTCATGTCGTTTTTACAGAACAAGCCACTGATACACCATGCCGAAGTTTTAACATGAATACCCCACTTTGACACTGTATACTGACCACAAACTGACCAGTCTTATCCCCTCAATGCTGAGCGCCAGGCGGGGTAACAAGTGAACCATATTTTAACGTTACTGGGCAGATATTCTCTACCTTTACGCAGATGCTTAAGGAAGTTCAGGCGTGGTATACATACCCTCAATATACAATTATACAGACACTCCAAAGATAATGAGGCTTTAACATCGATGTGTCCTTTCTGCAAATATAACCAAGAAAATGAATACCATGTTTTATTGATTTGTCCAGTATATGAGGATATAAGAATCAAATACCTGCCTAACTATTATTATACGTATCCATCACAAAGAACATTTGTACAGTTAATGAACAGCAAAAATAGCCACATTCTTCTCAGACTTGCAGTTTGTGTTTAAAAGATATTTGAAAGAAGTATAAAACATTGAATATAAATAAAACTGTGTACACCATATTTAGCTACAATCTAATCAGTATACAAGTGGTGCTTCACGACGGATTGTTTTACAACAAAATGTCATTGTGCTATTGGCCTTATGGCCACACATACGAAATAAGTCTGTCTGATACTCTATCCATACGACAATGGAGGCGGTCTGGCCCACCTTATTTCAGAGCAAGGGATTTACAAATAAATTGATGCTTATTTATGCCATGTAACCTGGATAACTTCCTTCAATTGTTAGTTTGTTTTGGTTTGGTTTTGCGTATTCTCTTTATTTGAATATAATTAACAAAGACACTTATTTGTCTTTTTCACAGGGAAAGTGTATATTTAGATCATGATAGTGAATATAGTTTGTGATTGGTTCTGATTATGATACACGCTGCACTGGTATGGCTCAGTCTGTGTGACTTCACTGCGTTTGGATAAGCACCTTTTTCTAACTGTATACATATTCAGATATATACTCATAAAGGAACAATCGGACCCAATTGCCTCGAACTCCTGGGGACCAAAGAAATAGTTCGACTTATCCGAACTATTTGAATTCGACCTGGATCTTGATAAGTTTTACCTTTTAACTTTGGGGACTATAAATTGAACTCAAAACACCCATGTCTAGCATTCAGGTAACAATACTATAAATATGGTAAGATGTTGGACTGTGATTTCGGCTGGACTCGTGGAATCGGCACATCCGAGTTCAAGACATCGGGGTTCGACTGTATATGTACGTCTGCATAATTGCATAAGGATTTTCATATATTTGTCACATGAATGAAACTGGTGACATTTTAGAAATTAAAATTAATCGCCTCTGTATGTTTATATTGTATGGCACAGTGTTACGAGGGGATTTCCGAATTAAAACGCGAAGGTTAACTTAGGAAACGGTTCAAACTATATTGCCAAATCAGTAAATCAGCATACAATATAAATGAATAAAAAACAACTTCTATTGACAAACATAATTGTAGGTCTACAGTCACAAAGGGGTTATACATTTGGTCAACTATGGGCAATACATAACAGGCCATTTAACTAATGCAGCACTAACAAGAGTTATCTGATGATAAAAGTATATAAATTACACCATGAATGTTAGTACAATAGTGTTATTAGAATAGTGCTTCCAACATCTTTCGTTCCTTAGATACGTTTTCAGATACAATGTTTGTAATAAAAACGATATCTTACGGGGATTCATTCAGTGATCTATCACATAATATGTCACATACGAATATGTCAGATATCATGGAAGAATGTAATACTGGTTGGTTTTCCCCATGACTATAAAGTCTGTATTTGTTTAAGGGACACAGCTCAAAGAATTCTATTTGATCTTAGCATTTTCATGTTTGCCAAGACATCATGGAAATTAATAGGATAAATTGCTTTGAAATAAAACAATCATTATATTCCTGAATATGAGGTCACCGTGAACATACTTTAAAGTCTTTATTGCATGTACAACAGGTTACATGGCTTCGTATTGGGAGTGAGACTTCACAACTCTGACACTGGAAATGGTGCAGAAACAAATCAAAGTGACAATACCGACTATGATAGAAAGACACCCACGTGTTCCTGCAAGTACATATTTTACACAGCGACATGTAGCTGCATTGTGTACGTCAAGCTGTAACACACTGAAATCTGCATATGTCCAGTTATAAACGTTTGTAAGAAACTGTTATGTAATCTTCTAAACATTAAAGTTAGCCATGTTCCTAGAATTTGTAAAGTACAATGGTTTTTCTATGGAATCGAAATGCATACCGAAACGTCAAAACTACATCGACACAAATCACTCCCACTAATTTCAACATAACACGGGGGTACGGGTGGCCCAGTCGTCTAAGGCGCCGCGATTCGCTGTGCAGAGCTGCGTCCCTTGGGCACGCCAGAGACCTATGATTGTTGGTTCGAATCCAGGTTCGCCCAGTTTATGTTTCTAGGTTTGTCAGCACCATACCCGTGCTCTTGGGTTTCACCAAAGTGGTAAACGTCTGAGACCTCCATCACTTCGGGCTTTCCTCCCACATTAAGCTGACACGCCGTGATATTACTGGAATACTGTTAACAGCAGCGTTAAATCCAACTCACACACTCACTCAATTCAACTTAAAACAATGCCCCAGGAAAGTTCGGTACACACTGAAATGTGCATATGTCCAGTTAGGAACATTTGAAAGAATCTATTAAGCAACATAAAGGATTTTTTCGTCATGAAGTTAGCTTAGTCCTAGCATTTGTAGAGTAAAATGTTTGTTTTTTATGGAATTGATATGCTTACCGAAACATCAATGCTACATCGACACAAATGACAAATAGCTCGTTATTTTCTGCAAACCAAATTCGGTCGACTAACCCCTAATGGAGGTTGTAAAACTGTATATGAATACTGTAACACTGGACACCATAATAACAATGATAACTCCTTTCTAGACCACTTTTAGAGCTGCTGCAGCTCTATCTTTTCCCCAGACTCAGTGTAGTGAATGATAACATTCTCAGAATTACTAGTGGCATCTGAACTAGGCAATTTGTCACCAACTACTGGAGCATGGACATAGGTGGGAACATGACTTGAGTTTCCATATATGGCTTCTGATCTTTGATTGGGTGAACGTATCTCCATGCGTGCAGGATCTGTATGGAGGTTGTTAACATTTCCGTCTATATGATATGGTTGGGATGACTGCAAGGCGACGTATCTCTCTTCCATAACACTTTGTCTGTCTGTGGAAACTGCTTGTCCCAGTTGACTCGGAACATAAACCCCTGGCAATTCTACTGATGTGTGGTTCACGGGGCACGTTGATGTTAGTGGTGTGGATGTAAGCAAACCGCCATTGTTATAGCTTCCGTGTGGAATTGACGATGATTTCATAAGAAACTGGCCATCGGTTGTCACCCTGAAACAATATCACATGCACTTGACATAACATTTCAGATAAAATAGGACTTAATCAAAATAGTGATGCTATTGTGACATATAATACAAAATCAAGATGTAAAAGCCTCCAGCGCTTACGAATTCGTATCTAATGAAAAAGACTCCAAACTAAATGGAAGCCCCATATACTCATGAACGTAAACCACTGAATCATTCAATATTATACACAGTGAAGCCTAATTAATTTCAAATATTGGTTAACATAATTTCAGTGTTTTTGCAAAGTCCCCACTGACATATGTAGCCCATGGAAAATAAGGTTTCACTTGGAACAAATAGCAATAGAGTTCATTTCACCACAATGCATTTCTACAAGGTCCCCAAAACAACATACTTAAAGTTCCAAGCAATCCCAGTTTGGGAAATATGTCTAATTTACATAATCCAATATGGCAACCAACTGTCAATAGTATTTTCCTTATTTCAGATGAGGTTCAATGTTTTGATGAAAAACAGCTTGTGTTGTGTTGCAAAATAGCCATATTATGTTTGTAAAAATATATTCATAACTATTGATCGTTTTCGACTATTGACAAATCTACAAAACATCAAGATGGCCGGCAATTTCAAGATGGCCGACACATTTCCTAAATATGAGTTTAGAATGTTGAAGCTTTTATATCTGAAACAGTGTGCTGGGACTAATATGCATAAAACTTGTCACACTAACTGACTGGCCCAAAATTCCAATATGACCTCCAAGACATGGACAGACATGGAATATCAATACACTGTTGGTCTCTCATGACATATTTGATTTATTGATTTGGGACTTTTAGAATGTTCTTTGGGGGGCCTTGTAGAAATGCTCTGTCCGTATTCTTAGATAAATGATAGATATTTTGATAAATGTCTGATGGTACTGTCCTCTTCGAGGTCTCATATGGTTTCGTGAGATTTCAAAACTGTTCTGCAAAACAGCGTATACAATATATGTGTTTGGGCTGTCAACTCAAGCATGATTTCCACATTGCTCTCACCTATCTTTAAGTGTACCATGGTTGGTTGTCAGGTCATGTAAAGTTGTTGCCTCAGTTATAATCCTTGAAATATCATCGTAATGTTGTGCCTCTGCTTTTTGTAAAGCAGTTTCTTCTTTATCGTCTTTCTCATAAACATTTGCCTTGTTCTGTAATAACACCTCCACAACCTCCCTGTGTCCTTGCAAGGTTGCATCATGTAGAGGTGTGCAGCCTTCCTTATCTTTCTCATCCACATTTGCCTTGTTCTGTAATAACACCTCCACAACCTTCCAATGTCCCTGCTGGGCTGCATCATGTAGAGGTGTGCTCCCTTCCTTATCTTTCTCATCCACATTTGCCTTGTTCTCTAATAACACCTCCACAACCTCCCTATGTCCCTGCCAGGCTGCATCATGTAGAGGTGTGCGGTCTTCCTTATCTTTCTCATCCACACTTGCCTTGTTCTCTAATAACACCTCCACAACCTCCCTATGTCCCTGCCAGGCTGCATCATGTAGAGGTGTGCGGCCTTCCTTATCTTTCTCATCCATATTTGCCTTGTTCTGTAATAACACCTCCACAACCTCCCTGTGTCCCTGGGAGGCTGCACGATGTAGAGGTGTGCGGCCTTCCTTATCTTTCTCATCCATATTTGCCTTGTTCTGTAATAACACCTCCACAACCTCCCTGTGTCCTTGCAAGGTTGCATCATGTAGAGGTGTGCGGCCTTCCTTATCTTTCTCATCCACATTTGCCTTGTTCTGTAATAACACCTCCACAACCTCCCTATGTCCCTGCCAGGCTGCATCATGTAGAGGTGTGCGGCCTTCCTTATCTTTCTCATCCATATTTGCCTTGTTCTGTAATAACACCTCCACAACCTCCCTGTGTCCCTGCCAGGCTGCACGATGTAGAGGTGTGCGGCCTTCCTTATCTTTCTCATCCATATTTGCCTTGTTCTGTAATAACACCTCCACAACCTCCCGATGTCCTTGCCAGGCTGCATCATGTAGAGGTGTGCGGCCTTCCTTATCTTTCTCATCCACATTTGCCTTGTTTTGTAATAACACCTCCACAACCTCCCTATGTCCCTGGTCGGCTGCGAGATGTAGAGGTGTGCTGCCGCCTTGATGTTTCTCATCCACATTTGCCTTGTTCTGTAATAACATCTCCACAAGCTCCCTATGTCCATGGTGGGCTGCAAGATGTAGAGGTGTGTTGCCATCATTACGTTGTTCATTCACATTTGTCCTGTTCTGTAATAACACCTCCACAACCTCCCTATGACCGTGGTAGGCTGCAAGATGTAGAGATGTGTTGCCATCATTACTTTTTTCATCCACATTTGTCCTGTTCTGTAATAACACCTCCACAACCTCCCTATGTCCCTGCCAGGCTGCAAGATGTAGAGGTGTGTTGCCATCATTACGTTTTTCATCCACATTTGCCTTGTTCTGTAATAACACCTCAACAACCTCCCTTTGTCCCTGGTAGGCTGCATCATGTAGAGGTGTGCTGCCATCATTACGTTTCACATCCTTATTTGCCTTGTTCTGTAATAACACCTCCACAACCTTCCTATGTCCCTCAAAGGCTGCACGATGTAGAGGTGTGCGGCCTTTCTTATCTTTCTCATCCACATTTGTCTTGTTCTGTAATAACACCTCCACAACCTCCCTATGTCCCTGGTAGGCACCGTCATGTAGAGGTTTGCCGCCATCATTCTGTTTCTCTTTCACATTTGCCTTGTTCTGTAATAACACCTCCACAATCTCCCTTTGTCCCTGCCAGGCTGCACGATGTAGAGGTGTGCCGCCATCATTACGTTTCTCGTCCACATTTGCCTTGTTCTGTAATAACACCTCCACAACCTCCCTTTGTCCCTGGTAGGCTGCATCATGTAGAGGTGTGGGGCCATCATCACGTTTTTCATCCACATTTGCCTTGTTCTGTAATAACACCTCCACAACCTCCCGATGTCCCTGGTCGGCTGCAAGATGTAGAGGTGTGCCGCCATCATCACGTTTGTCATTCACCTTTGCCTTGTTTTGTAATAACACCTCCACAACCTCCCTATATCCTTGCCAGGCTGCAAGGTGTAGAGGTGTGCTGCAATCATTACGTTTCTCATTCACATTTGACTTGTTCTCTAACAACACCTCCACAATTTCCCTATGTCCCTGGTAGGCTGCAAGGTGTAGAGGTGTGCTTCCATCATCACGTTTGTCATTCACCTCAGCCTTGTTCTGTAATAACACCTCTACAACCTCCCTATGTCCCTGCTGGGCTGCAATGTGTAGAGATGTGCTGCCATCATCACGTTTGTCATTCACCTTTGCCTTGTTCTGTAATAACACCTCCACAACCTCCCTATATCCCTGCCAGGATGCAAGATGTAGAGGTGTGCAGCCATCATTATCTTTCACATGAATTATTCCCTTGTTCTGTAATAACATTTTAACAACTTCTGTGTTTCCATATATACATGCCAAATGAAGCCCAGTTTCACCCTTCTTGTTTTGCTCACCAATGTCCACTAGTTCCTGTAACAGATAGCTTACAAAGCTAACATTTCCAACTGCACATGCGTAATGTAAAGGTGTTGATCCTTCAGGGTCTGTTATATTGACATTCAGTTTTCCCATTTTCGTAATTGTATCCATGGTATCTTTGCCCTTTAGGCACAAGTATGCAAAATGTACATATGTATTTTGGGGGGTATTTTTTTTCTTGTTCATCTTTATCAAATAACACAATCTGGAAGCCACTGCAAAAAACCCACCCATACAGGCAATGTCCAAAAGTGAACATTTACCAAACTTGACTCCCAGATCATCTACAACTGCCAACTGCAGTTTGATGATAAGAGGTCTTGGGAGTTCGGGTAGCGTCATACACAGCGTATCCAACTTCCAGTTATTTTTTTAACACAAGTACTCGAAGTTGGCCAAACTACTCCCAAAGCAACTTCCAAACAAAGCTTCCTGTCTGTTCTTTACCTCAAACTGAACACTGTTCAATGCTTTCTTCAGCAAATTCGAGTTGTCTGTGATGCTCGCCCAAAACAGAAAGGAATATCCATATATAATGTCATTTTTTGACAATACTTTCAACAGTTCAGATCTGTCCTTGTTCAGATTATGCAAGAGATTCTCCCAAACCATATCAACCAATGCCTCTACCTGGAATACGGAATGCATGCACACAAAGGCAAACTTTCTTCCATACACAGCTGTAGCAAACCGCTTCGCTACAATATGCAGATCTTCATGTTTCAATTCGATTTTAAAAGGCACATCTAGTTGTTCCTCTTCGGTTGGATCCCCGCTAGATGTCACATAACGAAATATGAACTCGAGATCCATCCTTTCAACCAACTGTCTCACATCACGTAGCAGTATTTCTCTTAGCTTTATTGCTACTTCATGATTTCTTATTCTATATGAGCCTGCTTCATGATGGAGACAGCATCCCGCCAATTGGGATAAAATAGGTTTCATCATATTTTCAGTGTATTCTTCTTCATTGATGTCAAAAGCCTTGAGTGCCCAAACAATATATTTTTTGTAGGTTTCTCTTTCCACGCGAGTCCCTGTGTCAGACCCTGCCCATAGCATCCTCTCCTCCAGGTTATTCTCCGCCAAAGCAACCACTAACAAGCATGCCATCTTCTGCTTATGCAACAGGTGCTGATCCAAACATGGATAGTCCTCTGTATCTGTGAAAACAAATAACGTTTGTAAGAAAGCAGTGTACAACATTGCACATGTAGATCTAAAGTATAATACCTTGCGTAACGCCTTACAATTACGTAACAAAGTAATGATCTCCAGAATGCATACTTTCATCACTGGCGACAGCACAGTCGGTTCCTTCATGTGATTCATGTCCATCCTCTTCAGGAATAGTTGGACCTCCTTGTTCTGTTGTCATTGTACAGCTATTTTCCAGTACATCTCTTGTCTCCAGCGTTACAGTTTGAATTTCGTTTCTGACATTACCCTGTCCATCAACTGCCATCATGTGATTTCCTCCACCTTGCATATCTCCCTTGTCCTTGGCATACTGTAGTATCCTCTGAAGCACATACAGCCTGTATTTCTCAACGTGACAGTTCCTCATGATGCCTGGAGACTTCTCCGACAAAATTGCATCAGCAGCCTGAGAATATGAAAGTTAGAAATGAAAAGGTATCTTTCATACGTGGTTATTGAGACACATGTTGCCTTTCATATAAAAAACATAGCTTCAAACCAACCTACCATCAGAACGAATATCCCACAGCTGTGTCCATCAGACTGTTCTATCACTGGGTACTGTTTCTTCATCCATGACTTGCTCCCTTCCTTAGGCGTAGATTTCAAGTGGTTTACAAAGAGCCTGAGGAATACATGTATATTACTCGATGGCCATAACATCTTCAACTCATGTGGACTGGTGTTAAAGTAAAGGTAGAGCAGAAGGTAAATACAGCAGTGCCTAAAATATCCGGTCCTGGCATTTCTGATGTTCTCTCCTGCTTTATCCATCATTAGGTTTAATGTTAGCAAATACAGATGTTATGGTTTAAATGAGTGAGTGACATAACTGTATTTATGGCGTTTAAATCATTCACACAGTGTACCCATTTGGGGAACTGAGTAACCCTGTGAACAAGTTGTTCTATATCTTCTACCCAAAAGTAAAAGCTACAAATGTGAGTGTATCGAGAATTTTTCAATGGGTCTTATTTATATTCATGTTTGTTTTTGACAAATCAACATCTCAAATTTGATAGTTTGGTTTTAAAGGATTTGCGTAATGACCAAATAAAAATACATTCTTGATGATTTTTAAATATAATCATGTACTTTTTTAATGTGCAGCCACACGTCCTGTTTTTTTGTATCTACCTCTAGCGTTGTACAAATGGGTCTTCCACATCTAAGGCGGGTTAAGAATTGACCACGCCCACTGTTCTGTCCACCTACCTCCAGTGTTCTACAACTGTGTCCTCCACATCTAAGGCGGGTTTAGAATTGACCACGCCCACTGTACCATCCTTGACATTAGCCACCAGTAGTACCCAATGTTGATTACACGGCATGTTCACTGGCATTAAGATCCATGTGTAGTTTGTCAAATTTTCCTGAAAGTTCACAACAAATGCCTTTCCGGTGTACAATCAATATATCCAGAAACACGTGCTTCACATAAGATGGATATGGTGTAGTAACAGAGATATAAGTGAATTGGTATCATGAACTTGGTACTGAGAACTTCTAAGGAACTCTCTCTGACAACCAGATTTTCACTTCGTCCCAATAATATGTACTAAGATGAATATGTTCATGTGCAATATCTGCTTTTGTAACTGCATATTGAAAACGAATAGCATTATGATCAATGGGGCTACTGGCTTTTACTCAATCTAAACCCATTGCAGGACATGAATCTTTCATGTGCACAATTGCAAGTGGCAATTACTATCATACTGAATACGCAATCATGGCATAGAAGAATCATATGTTATCACAAGAAATATACAATTACTACAAAGTATCCTCCGAGTCTTGCCCTTGTTCTTGGTAGGGTTGACATGCAATTGTACACTCGGAATGACAGAATCATAAGAAATATAAAAATCTCATGTCACTCACATCTTTCCCCCTTATTCTGTCTGTGTACTGTCCTGCCTCCCACAGAAGGATAGTCTCTGTAGGCAGCACCAGGCAGTGGAAGCTGACACGGGAACACCACGCTCTCTCCAGGAGGTGCAGGTATGTGTCCATGATCTGGACAGGTAAGAGTTCATTTATTAGAATATTTATTATACTGTTTAATCCCCCAATGCTTTCGCTTTAAAGGGAACGCTTGTAATTTCAAATCAAAGCAGGATCCGCTGCACATCAAATATCCATCATGAAGGGAATATCTCGGCTGTTAGCAATGACTGACAATTGAACTGATGATTTAATAGATTTTGTGCACAATGCCCATTGCAGGTAAGTAGTGTTATCATTGCAGAATCGAGATGCATGGCAATGAGTTGATAATTAGCACTATTATATTAATTGATAGTTAACTAATACTGGTGTAAAAAGAAGAAACCGTCAAACGTTGCTGTATTAATCTTAAGATGGGGGCTCAGTGGTCCAAGACGCCGCATTTCGCTTTGCAGATTCACCATGGGAATCAACAAAGTAGTAAACGTCTACGATATGCATCACTTTGGAATTTCTTCATAATTTAATCAAAGTCATCATGACACTACTGTTCAAAGAGGCGCTTAACCAAACTCACGCTCTAGCTTGCTTACCTCAAGGCACTATCAATGAGTATCACGTGACTGAACCACTCACCACCCTCACGCCCCAATTTTTTTTATTTTCTTAGATGATTAACTACGCATGTAGTTTGTGTGATTGTGTAATAGAGCAGATGGACTACTTACTTCATCTGTCAGCCACTCGTTGGTTTCCAGGCGAGACAGAATATCTCCTCTGATGGTGTAGCAGCCAACTGTGTATGTACAGTCACGTGACAGGGGGACGTCCTCTTGTACATGCTGCAGGTGTGAAGGAGGATCCTTCAGTGTTTTCAAAAAGTCCTGTACTTCAGTCCTGGTATGGCATGCTCCAACAAGCACTGCTGCGATGAGGTTTATGTAAACTGACCGGTCTTGGTTCAAGCTCAGCACGTCAGTATTTACAGAACATTTAACCCAGTTCCTTGCTTTTATTGCATCTAGATTCCAGTTCTTGTCGACCTCTTCAATGAGTGACAAGCACGGATTGCCTTTGTTGGTACAGTCCTTGTTCCAGAACCTTGATAAAGATAAAACCTGTTGCACGACCTTGATCACATCACGATTTCTTTCAACGCCATCAAGAAATGTGTACAGATAAGCGTAGGGTGTGTTAGTGACACAGGTTACAACTGTGTTGTCATTGTCAACTTGAGGCTGCCAACGGGGTTTTTTGACAGGGGAGCCTGACGTTGTACCCAAATATTCAATGTCATCATCACTTCTATGATCTCCTGTCCTGCTGCGTTTCTGATTTGTGTCATGATCATTCTTTGTTTCAGTCTCTGACACCTTTGCTTCATTCAATGTTACACCTAGAATAGTGTTTGATTTACCGTTGTCTTCCAATTCTGTCGGTGATGAATGATCTTCAGGGTCCAGGTTGGAGTTAGTGTTCTCCGTGACCCCCGACTGCACAGCTCCACCAGTTGATTCAACTTTCCTACATTTACTGTCACCTGAGGTATTAACTGTCTGTTGACCACGCTTCTTGCGTTGTGGAGCAGGCTGTGCTTGTGTGTGGTCCCCGATATATTGCACTAGGACGTGTTTCAGAGGCTGGTTGTACAGATACGATGCTTCTCTGACAAAGGCCCTTGTTGTCGTCTTGTCCTCGGTGTAAGCCTTGTGGTACTGTTTCACTATGACTGGACTTGAGCCAGGCTGCTTCCGAGTTCCATCACTTCTGAAGTGATATTTGTCATCCTTCCAGATATCTGCAAATAGAAATTAACATCATAACATTGCAAACAATGTTGTAATCCTGAAGATGAACTATCCCTCAAAAAGCTTTGTTTGTTAGTGTGTCACCTGTGATGTAGATGTTAATTAATAAAACTGTGAAAAGTCAATAGTGTAACATCAACCCACCTCAATGCCAAATCAGCTGTAAGGTCATGCATAAATATGTTGTATTAGAGGTTGTGATGATAAATACCATGTCCTTTTTTTCCTTCCCTGAGATGCAACACGATACTTGATTCTTGTTTAGCCCATATTGATTAATCCAACAATGGATTTTCTACAAGTTGACATCAAACAATGTTCATTATTTAAGTACACAATTGTTGTAAAGGGGATGGAAAGAGTGAAAAGAAAAACATAAATAGAACATGTTGCGAAAGAAGTCGTTTTGATAATGATACAGACACATAAACATAATTATTGTAGTCACTTAGTGCACGACTATCACTTGTCAACAATATTAGCGAACATAAAACCGGTTATCACAGGGCTGTACAAGGAAGCTGATACCAGGGCAGGGTGACCCCGACGTCAAGCAGACTATTACTAATAACGTACATGTATATGAATGTGGCTTTGAGGACATTGGTCATGTGTACTTAACAACCCCAATGAATTCAAATTGTGTAATAAATAATATCAGCTTTCCATGAAATATTAACATTGTTCATATGTATTAATCCCTGACTCATGGTAATATTAAGCCTGAACACAGCTGCCTCACCTTCTCTCATTCCCGAGGTTATCTTATAGAGGTACACCTCCCCTCCATGGGGTGTGGCGGGGGCATTCTGGATGGCCTTGCTCTCATCTGGACTCCTCAGAATGTTAACAATTTCCTCCACTTTAAGGGCTGAGGTTCTCCCTGTCAGGTAAGGCTCGGGTGGTTTCGGATTAGGCGCCATTTTGTAAAGTTATTAATAGTCACATGAGTCACACAGGTGTGATAAATAATCGGTTGTTCACTTGAACCTGTAGATGACAAAAGGTTATATGCTGAACTACACCCAAGCATGAATATTCATTATGTACCCTGTATTTGTCTACGCATCAGTGTTGGTCTTGTTATAACGGCTCCGGGCTTCAAAAACGTCTCTCCTTGTACCGCAGGGGACGTTCTGTAATTGGTTTGTTGTTCTGTGTGTGGCTTGCGGGGAAAATAAAGCGAGTCTGTCCGGAGAGTGGAAAATAGGTAGTTCGCGCTCCGGCCGCGTTTTACCAAACGACGTTAAATGATGATATTTGTTATTACCCTGCATTATTTCTGCAGTACACTGTGTGACCATATTTCAAGATGAGCATTGTACATGTCCGAGTAACAATCCAAAAAAGCGTCAGTCTTCGTGATCAGGTGAATCCACTTAATATACATACTTTATTGTGGTTTCAAATCAGGTCTTGATCAAAATATAACATAATATTACAAATTTCAATATTGTTGTCTGGCGACATGAGTAGAGAAATGTTACTCAGTTAGAAACCTATTGTTTTCAAAGGTTTCTGATATTGTAACAATGACCTCTGTTGATCTTTATTGCCTGGTTCAACCTATGCTCACTGAGAGAATGAGTGAGTGAGTATGGTTTTACGCCGCTTTTTAGCAATATTCGAGCAATATCACGGCGGGGGACACCAGAAATTGGCTTCACACATTGTACTCCACGTCGCCGAGGATGTTTTTTTAACAATTTTCATAATAACCTGTACCCCAACTTACACAGATAATTATAATTAACAATGTCTTCCTCCATTGAAGTATCCCAGCATTGTCATTGTTCTAAAGTTGAAATTTGGTTGATCTGAGTTTGCTTACTTGAAAAACATTGTATCAACATTGTTTCAACTCCGTTCGATATTGATATCATCCATAACAATTTTGTCTGAGATATTGAAATTGTTTCAATCTGACTTTCAAAAATGAAAAGTAAACTAAAAATCAATATTTCATCAAACATTTCACAGGTTGTTTATGAAATATGTGTTTTTGTTGTTAGTTGGAGTCAATATATTTAGACTCAAGACGTTTTTGACCAAACGATAATGATTAAGTAAGACTCGGAAGGGAACGACTAGTAAAGTTGAATGAAGCCAAGGCAAATTTAGTTGTACCAGATGATTCTGCACCCATGTATTAAGGGGCTAAAACAAGGACTGGTCGGCTCGGAGTCAGTATACTGTTTCTGAGTGGGGTATTCATGTTAAACTGCGGAATGGTATCTCAGTGAACTAGCTCTATAAATCGGCATCAGTCCGGACTAGTACAAGCAGCCACACACACACACGTACATGCACGTCGCTATATAAGTGCAATAATCTTGGACGCGACGTTAAACCAAATTTCACCTCACCTCAAGGTTAATTACCAGATGATTCTGCACCCAGATTCTTCAAGACAAGACATGTGCCATATCCGCTCCAGGAGGATGTTAAAGCTGATCTGGATAGACTTTGAACAGTCTGGTATCATATCCAAGCTTTGATCTCAGTGATTTGGACGCACCCATCGTTCCCATCGTTCAAACATGGGCAGGTCAGACTATGTGGATACTTTATGGTCACTGTGAACCCAGTGCTGCTGACTCATTCAATGGGGAAGGTAGACCTTAATTTTTACGAAGATAGACCTGAAGGGAAGGGAAATTGGGTTTAAGGTCACGTCTAAGTTTAGTACACTTATATAGCGACGTGCACGGACCTTCCGCTCTCCGGATAGATGCTCTATCACTAGACCACAGAAGCGGTCTAGTGATAGGGCCGTGTTGCAGAAGTATTGTTTTAGTGCAGCGTTAGGTGAGTAGAAGGTTATACAGATACAGCAGGGCATGTTAACCCTTTCGTAAGGACCTGGTGTCATACCTGATTAATTTTGTCTCTGATCATGTGCGCAATTTTGCATTTACACGCTGTGGAACCTGTTTCGGCACATAAGAGAGACTTGGCTCAGAAGATTTGAATTAAAAGGTAAGTGGGTAAATAGAGGTGGGTGACAGGGTGGACAGGGTTGACCAGATGGATGTAGATCTCGTTCGTTCGTTCGTTTGTTGTTTAACGCCACACTCAGCAATATTCCAGTTTATAACGGCGGTCTGTAAACAATCGCGTTATGTAGCCAAGTATCTACGTAGTTTACACTTGGGAAACTCTAAAACGTTGAAATAGCGAGTAACCATACTGGATTCAATGAGTTTCCTGGACTTAATATGCAGCAGTAGTATCTTAGCTGAACCGTAAACAGTATTGCAATCAATTATTTTCTTGTGGATGTTTACTTCTTTGAGTCAGTTGTTAAATGTCATTTTCACCTTCCCACACACAATGACATGCAGCCCTAAACACTCTTAGGACGTTTTCGCCCACTAAATGATATTGCGAAATGAATTAAATGCCATGTGCAGAAGCTGTTAATCTTGTCAGTTACACCTCCCCGGGAAGGATACTGCATGCACACTGCTGTCACATACATCAACCAAACAACATAGCTGCCGGAAAGGTTCAGCTTAATATTGTCCACATATGACGCCTTTACATTGTGTATGGCTTCGCAGGCCCCGTTTTCCTAAGCGATCTTAGCGCTACGACTGTCGTAGGTCTATGCTAAAGTGTGGGAGTTACGGTCGCCCTGGTGCTACGATCGCTTTGTATGAATGACGGGTGCTACCGGTAGGACAGGACATGTGCACCCTTTCCTCGAACACCTGGTGTCATCATTGATTTTCAGTGGTACATTCATATATTTATTTATTCTCGTGCATTGACAATTATATATTGTGGAACGGCGAAGGGACCTTCGATCTTAACCTCAATCGGTGTCACGGTGTACGAAAACCACTTGAGTGTGACATCATAACTCCAACGAACCTTTTGCCAGTCACTGCTACAATGTATATACGCCGGTATGTGCATCCATGTAGTGACATATATTTATAGCCTTGCAAGGTTGACGTTTGTCGCATTTTCGGACCTAGATCGGTTCAAACACTGTACCGTGGTTGTCAAAGGAGCATGTGCAGTTCGTGATCAGGTGTTACGTATTAGTTTCATCAAGGAACGGCTGTAAGCCAAATCCTTAATAGAGCTTTGACTGCTCCACATTAACTACCGACTGTTTGAGTATGCTTGCATTGAAAAAAAGCACCTTATTTATTCTGTATTAGAATAGTATCGTTATGCGTACGGGTGTGTTTTTCCTCATTATCTTATTTGATACATTTGCATCATCAATTTATTCCTGATTTCAAATACAAACTTTTGACAAATTTACCATAGCCTTCACACAATGTAATCCCCACTAAACTTCCTTTACATAAAGGGCGATAACACAGTAAGACACCATACGCTGGGCTCGCATATATCTATTACACAGCGTTAGGCTGGCTAGACTGTCAGGTCACATCACCACAATCTCTGATGACTCTTACATCATTTGAGGCCTACATTCTGTGTAGTGGAAACTCGAGTTTGACACTATGTGTACACTATTGGTTCGATCGTATTAGTTGTGCGACAGGGAAAATCCCTATTTATAGACAGGCGGACGATATCTCTCCTGGCGAAGTCAAGTGTGTAGTGAATGAATATGTCAATTCCTGACACACGATTTTTCGGGGGATAAAGAACGTGTGCTGAGAACAACAGGCAAATGTTTTCATGAGTTGATGAAAGCAACACGCTCAAAGTAAACAAATAGATCATTTAATAAAACAGATATATTATTAATTATAGAAATTAAGTGCCAATATCATTACATATCCGGATGCCCCTTTACCTACACGTACACTCTATAACCGCTTGGCTACCCACCGCCCCAGTATCAATGCACACGATGTGCATACTGATGATTCAATTCAAACCAACCAGTCGTTTAATGCACCTGGACTAGAAAGCAGGCCCAGTGAATGAAACACTTATTTACACCGTCATTGCTATTTAACCCCCACACACCCCAAGATTGAAATGGTTTATGAAATCCGAAAACCTGCGGTCCGAGAGCTGGAACAAGATTGTCACCTGTGCCTCACAGGTCCTACAACAATTCCCGTACAGCAAGCAGGGGGAATCCCCTTTCCCTATTCATATGTGTTTAATGTAGTTGTGTTAAGTTGTCATATTGTCGCGGCGACTGAGGGATACACATGTATGTTTCATTTTCTCACTAGACGTCGTAGATACAGGCAGCATGGGTAATATTGTTTCATACTGGTCAAGATTCAGATATCAGGTAATATTCCCTTCACGTATTTTCTTAACAATTAATGAATATGTACACGTGCAATTGCGACTTTATGTTTATTTATGCATACTAGTGAATGTAACATTACCCTACTTCTTGTGACGCTACAGTTCTCAATCGTGGTTTAAAACTGGTTTAAAGTTTACAATATGCGGGATCCAAGCGTCACCAGGAATATGCCTCATTGTGTTCATTTTGATTCCAGAAAATGTTCAAGACAGACGACCACATGACCTGCTATTCTTGTAGGTACAACACCCTGGAACCAAGCATATGCTGTGAATGAAGAGAGGCTGAATATCCCTGTATCTGAAAGAGATCTCAGCCTTGTTGCAAGTCACATTGGGATAGGGTTTGAGTGTGTCGGCATCGAACTTGGACTTACTCTCGTGGTTATCGAACAAGTCACGTTTGCACATCCATGTTCACTGTACATGCAGGTTGTACACATGCTTACGAAGTGGAAGGAGAAGAATGGAAGATCTGCCACCAGCCTGGTCCTCGTCAGAGCATTTCGGAGATGCAACGAGAAATGTACGATTGAGCGGGAAGACATTCTGAACATTCTTCAGGGATCGTCCACTATGTCAGGTTAATAAAGTGCTGCTCTGAACACCCTTCTCAAGTACAGTTATCACTGATTTATTGATTGGGAGGATATTCTCAACACCCTTCGGGGACTAACATCTATTTCTGCGTAGCCATGCACCTGCATGTACGAATCACATTTAGAGGAAACATCCGCTTTGAAATATCGAGTCGCAATACTAGATTCACTGAGGTTTCTGTGCACAATTTGGGATCATGACTGAACTGAATGATTTTTGCTTCCTCGTGCAAGTTGCGCACTGAACACTCATCATATGTACAGTTATCATTAATTTGCCGTATATAATACATTGTGATTGTATTTGTATGTTAATAAACTGCTATGATGTCCTTTGTAAGAACTGGTCATTCTGCCTCTTGTGATATTCGCGGAACAGTGACCGAGGGATAACAAGCTGTGCTCTAAACGTCATCCGTAGTCCGAAAATCCGGAAACATAATTGCCTCTCACATAACATATGTCCCGACTGTATTAAGGATTGAAAATTCTAAATATTTTTAGAATGTAATTTCAAGGGTACTGTCTATCTGTTTATTCTGATTTTGAACACTATTACAAGGTTTGCCGGTTGTAGAATTGTTTTTGATTCATTAAGGACGCCATTATTTTCTGACTTTATATATTAGCTCTATTCTACTTGTAAGGTCATGTTGCTGAGATATATATAGACATAAACATGTTCCTTAAAACATGCTACCTATGTATATGAGCCAGTGCCCAATAAAATATCTAAACAACGCCGAAATATAGCCTGGTAAATAACAATATGCAAAATTTACTATTGGTCTTATGGCTTAATATACAATAAATATTGTTTTAGATATATGAACAATTATTATGCATATGATGCAGTTGCTTGTTTAGATTGATAACAAATGACAACTGTTGCAATTTTTTCAACAGTCGTTATAATGCACAAATCTTATATCACAAAAGCAGGAACTTATGTTACAAAACATTGCCTCGGATATACAATTTATATTATATTTTATTATTTCAATCGAAGGTCATTATTGAACAAATTGTCATGCCTATTTTCTTCTTCGCAAATCTAACAAATAAAAAGAAAAGCGATAACATTATCATGTATTTTTTCATTACTATCACATAGTTATGATACCGAGTGTCAGCGTAAAGATGAGCGTGTCCTGTCCCACTGGTTGCACCGTCTGAAACACATGCAAGAGAAAAGCCAGTGTTATCCAGTGCGAACAGACACGGGCTCATATAGTCAAAATCGGAAACTGCATCGCACGTCATTTTTGCCACTGATGCTTCAAATTTGGAAATGTTCTCTTCACCTACCGTAAAACGTAAAACACGTTAGCATGTGGACTGAGAATGATGACGGAAGGGATTGACGTCAAGACGAAGTATGTGTTGATACAGATGTTCTCTCATCTCTACACTACAGAAACATATTTGTATTGGTGATAAAACTAGTGGGTCCAACAATTCGATTTTATGTGTCTAATATTCAACAATATCCCCTCTTACATTTTATAACTTTAATAGGACTAAGTCTTTCAAATAAGGTTGCACCATCAAAGGCCTGTTCAAGTCATTTCAAACATTTTATTGTAGACATTCAGAGGATTTTATCAAACATAACACGCTGTTTGTCAACATCATGCGCGATGATCTGACATGCCATGACATTACAGGGACGTTTTACTCCTCCTAACTTAATGGCACTCATTTGAATCGATGGGATGGTCACGATTGCTCATGATAATGATCACTGGTCTAGAAACGATTATGTTCAGGCCAACGTCGTGGCAGGAACATTGCACACTTACTTTAGTAAATTTGTGGGAGTGGTGGGCCGCCCAAGTAGAGCAGAACATGTTCAACATTTTCTCGAAAACCTGGTGTCATCATTGCTTTTCAGTAGTATTACACTGCATCGAGACAATCGCAATATCTTTATATCGATTTTGAAAATCCGAAAATCCGTTGATCCTTGCTGGAAGCGAACATGAACGATAGAGAAGTAGTAGTTTCATATTGTGGTGGGGGATTCCGGAATTTGCTCACGTGAAGCTGCCAGTTCTCGATTCAGTCCGATCATTTCAGGTGAGTGTGAGATACAGATAGCATGGGGAATATTCTGTCGTGCACCTCAGGAATTCAATATCAGGTACTGTACGTCTAAACGATTTTCTAGTATATATGATAAATGTGCAATTTGTAATACTCAGCACTCGACCCTCAGAGTATAGCATTCTAAATGCATCATACTGGGTGTTATTTAACAGTGATTGACCAAATTCTTTGATATTCTCATTGACTATGTCAGTGATAGTCAGCAGCCCAGTAAGGTGTTCATCATTTGAATGTCAACATGACATTGCAGATTGTATGTTATTCCATACAAATGAAATTATCAAGTGGAGCATGGTGAAAGTTTAATGTTTTCTTTGACTATGAAGTAAAATGCAATGCGTGTCCAGAAATGATCCAGCATGTGAGCTTAACACTGTTAGTGTGTACTTTCTATTCTAGAGTTTGACAAACAACGAACTGACCTGTCTTTGTATTCAGCAGATCGTAAAGAAATGTTTGTTTTACTCATTCTTCATAATATCTGTTTTGACGATTGTATGAATGCATTTTCTTCTGAAACTTTCTGGTAGTTTTTTTTAAGCTGTTTGACAATATAGTTCGGTAATTGAGTTAGGTTAATTCAAAACATATCAATAAAATACAAAAGTGTTCGTGAAACCAGAAGTCAAACCAACTCCTTCAAGCTCCCTCAGCTGGGAATCCCCGGGTAACAACATCTATGTTCTGCTGAATGCGTTTGTTTCTGAGGCAACCGGGTCTGGAATTGCCTTTCAAATGATTTGCGAAATGTTGAATCATATATAGATTCCTGCAGGCTTCTTTGGAATTGATCAGGCTCCATATAGAAATGCTTGCTCAATATGTAAAGCTGATACATGATTAAGTCCCCTGTGGTTTCCTGTATTTCTCTTTAACTGTTTTACTGTAATATGTTTTAGCTTCCCATGCACATGTTATCATTTCAGTTATTTTTTCTCTTAAACTGTTTTGTCGCAATAACAGCTCTCCGGAACTAAGATTATATTCTTACATCTAATTACAGCCGTTAAATAACATATTGTGTCTCTTGTATTTGTCACATAGGTTCAGCACATTGTGATAAAGGACAACTCAAGACTCCAGTGACGAGACGAGATCTCGGACTTGTTGCGAGACATATCGGGATCGGCTTTGAGCATGTCGGGATTGAACTTGGGCGCAGCGTTGTGGCTATTCAACAGGGCAGAGTTGCACACCCATGCTCACGAAATGGAAGCAGTGGAATGGCAGTTCGGCCACCTATCTGGTCCTGGTCAAAGCACTTTGGACATGTAAAGAGAGATGCACGATTGAATGGGAAGACATTCTCAACATCCTGCAGTCACTGTAATCTCAGTTATAATATACATTCAATAAATGGTGGAATCATGATATTTTGATATCGATATCACCCCGCCTGTACAGCGATCAGATGTGTCGAGGTAAAAGTGGCTATGTGAGTTGCCTTCATGTATAGCAAATATATATAGTTATCACACCCATCGGGGGATTTTTCCGCTCCCTGTCTGGCCTGTGTAATAATATGAAATGCTAAATTCGGAATACTTTGGATTCCATTTGATCTGTGAAATATCGCTCAGAAATATACAAAGAATAATGAAAGATCGTAGTCTTGTGTTTTATCATATTTCAGTTAACTTCAATCGGAAGGAACATATACTACAGTGTTGAGCTCGGTAATGCGATGAAGTCTATATTTGTCACATATCCAGCACTTCATTTCCACGACTCAAGGTGGTGTCTTAGTAGTCTGATGCGTTGCAGATAGCTGTACATAATCAGCGTGACGAAATCCTATGATTGTGAGTTCGAATCCCAGATTTGTGCTGATTATGATTGTTGGTTTGTTAGAAACATACCCATGATCGGAGGTTCTGCCATAGTGGTAAACGTGAATGATATGCGATACAGTTTTCCTCCGAGTTAAGTTGACACTGCATAAAATAACACACACTTATGATAAAGTCAGATTCGAAAAATCTGCGTTACGTTTGGCAGATATTTCTAATTATTCTCTGTTCTGTTCCATCATATCTCCATTTCAGAATGTTGATATATGATTAGTTCACGTGATCTTGATAAAGTTCTATGCATTCTGCCTGGGTGGAACATAAATGTCTCAGCGGGAGAATAATCGCTTATACCCCGCCACGAAGAAGACGGGCATCACGTGATCATTGAGCGGGAGAATGAATCCCTTCAACCCCGCTTCGAAGCAAAAAGCCGCACTCTTTTTCCGAGTCAGTGAAAGTCGCGTGACATAGCACAAGTTATCCTCAGCTCAATCGAACATCTGTTTTCTATCAATTTTGCTTTTGCTTCAATTCTTTAACAAGTGTAACATGTCAGTAAGATAAATTCGTTTTAGCAGTACCACGAGGGGTTCATGTGGTTTAATGCGTCCGACCCTATGTTAAATACCACGAGCCGCAGGCTTATAATACTTCCACCTCACAGTGATAGCAATGATAAAAAAATATTCAAGTGTTTGTAAACAGAAATCAGCACATATTCGTAACGACATGCATTTCTTTTCAATAAGCCTTTTCACTACAGTCCGAAAATCCGAAAATCCTGAAACGTCTTACCGCCCGCTTTACTATTTACACACAATTTAACTTTAACAGAGTACCACAAACTACAGGTGATGCATAATTCTCACACGAAACAGAATAATAAAAGTAACCACTATTTTGTATGCAGTCGTGATACCAAGGTTTTTAACATTTTAATTTATTATGTCCACATACCACAAGCGCATCAAACTTGTCATAAACGTTATTGTCATGTTGAGAATCGAACCCGACGTAGTCGATCGTCAAGCCATTCAAGTAAGCTTGTGTCCGGGTACACGAGAAGGTAAAATATTTTCTTTGTAAATGGAAAATTTCACTTCATTGGTCCAAAAACCTGTCCCATGTATAGTTCAAATGTATAATTTATTCAATCACCAATTACTTAATATCTGACAATTGTTCTGTGTAACGTGGGTACGATATATTGACCATAAAATATTGAGTTTATCTGGGATAATCGTACATTGTTGTATACTATAACCATTCTGCATATTCCTCTTCAGCTGACGAAGATTAGGGTTTAGCAGATATTCCTTTTATAATAATGAACAGAATTTTAACTACAGATTATCCCTCAGTCTTCGCGGGATATATCGGGAGTAGATGCGAGGTGACTGAACTGCTTCCCAATGCACATCGACATCAATCAAACAGTGGAACGTTCCACTAGACAATTAGTTCAAAGGAAGTTCTTCGTTATGCACTCATGTCACAGTGAGACATCATTTATATCTATTCTGGCGGAAGTCAATTTTACACTACGTATTGATCACTGCCTGGTTATCTTATGCACTATTGACAACTACACAGGTTCAAGTGTTTTGTGCACACTTATATGATGCACACTTATATGATGAGACATGTGAATGTAGACAACATGTTATATCATTTCCTCAATATACCAAACCACATCACTGCTCATATTTCCCCTTATTTCTTCTTCATATTTTCAAGCCCATTCAGCACGTAAAATCGTATACACCCCCTACTGACACTACCCGCGAAATCATATCCTTATCCGCACAGCAACATAACTGTTCCTTCGTACACATTCCGGTATGTACAGCTCCTCTAGCGACATGTATTTACATGTATAACATTTTGTCGGATTTTCGGATCGATGATTTTAGTGTGGTAGATCGGTTTGATCTAATTGATCATATTACGGCGTAAGCTTCCAACACTTACCGATGTATATACGTATCATGTTCCTTGGTAATATTGCTTTGAGACACATATATCATATGCAAAAGTTTTTGTTTGAACATCCTTGCCAAAATACATAGACTGAAAACAGAAACATTTATAATCGTAACATCAAAAGAAATGTGATGAAATGGTTTTAATGGTTCTTGTCTTGATCAGTTTCTGCATACCGTGTATTGATGATAAGGAAAATGAGAACACGCGTATCTACAGATGATCTGATGAAAGCCAACATGAACAATTTAACTGAATAAACTTAAACAAGTGTATTATTTACTGCACCTGAACAAGACAGATGGCCCAGAAAAGACAAGTATCGGTATGACTTGCGTGCAAGTATGATCCAAACACACGTGAAACTCTTATGGATCACAACTTCTCTATTGTTTGCTACGACATTTGAGGACTACTTCTTCACCTTTCACCTGCATCCTCACACGATGAACGGGCAAGAAGTTGTCATCCAAACACCTTTCATTTTGTCACATTCTTCCAACTTCTAAAAGGCTATAAACACACGACTGACGCAAGTGTTTATACTACCGGCACAAGTATTTTACCCATGCCTATCATCCTGATATGGCGAATGAAATCCTAAAATCCGAACTGCGATCCCAAAACCGGTTGTAAGTTGCCTGTGACTGACAATTCCCTACCAAAGGCAGGGGAATCCTCTTACGCTACTTCCAAATATAAAGATTGTCAGAACCGTCGACAGTATCAGACTGTGTCAGCTGGCTGTGGGATACACGTGTGTGAAGTAGAAGCATAGATACTCACAGCATGGGTAATAATGTTTCATGCTGGTCAAGATTCCGATATCAGGTGGGTATATATACAGCCACAGGTTTATTTCACGTTCTTTCCCGATTCGAACGTTAACGTATCAATGTTTATAATGCGCGTCGGCGTGTGTACACGTGCATTTGTTATTGCATTGTTTTGTTTAGTTTAGTTTATGTAAGATGATCTATTGCTATGATAGTGTAGCTATCAATCGTGTTTAAAACTGTGTTTATTCGATTCCAGAGACTGACCACCACAGGGAACTCCATAAATTGCCATTATAAACGCGACCCGGCAGAGAGAGGTACGTTGGAACACATTGTTTCATTTTTTTAGTTTCATTGAATTGAAACGATCTGTTTGTCTTATAATATTTGAGGAAGTATAGCTCTATGAGTACCACAATCATTTTTTCCACATTACCATATGGATGAGTGGATGAATTGATGGACGGGTCGTTTTTGTTTAGTGAGGCTAATTTAGAATAATGAAAGCGAACTGAGTGTTGTTACATCTATCATACACAATGTACACAAGTAAATAGGTAGTTTATTGTGAGTTTAATGTTGTAGGGCCAAGACACCTGAACCAAGCATATGCTGTAAATGAAGAGATGTTGGATACTCCTGTATCTGGAAGAGATCTCAGCCTTGTTGCAAGTCACATCGGGATCGGGTTCGAGTCTGTTGGCATCGAACTTGGACTTACTCTAGTGGTTATCGAACAAGTGACTTTCGCACATCCATGTTCACTGTACATGCAAGTTGTACACATGCTTACAAAGTGGAAGGAGAAGAACGGGAGAACTGCAACCAGCCTGGTCCTTGTCAGAGCACTGTGGAGTTGCAATGACAGGTGTACCATTGAGTGGGAGGACATTCTCAACATCCTTCAGGGACCGTCCACTTTGTCCGTGTCATCAAGTCGGAGAGCTGTTTTCACCTGACGCTGTCTTCCTTTACGCTGTGAATACACGAGTGGGTATATAAGTAATGCTTCACTGAGTTTCCCCGACCACATAAAGAGAAATCATGTCTACATTTATGTTCTCTCGTACGAGCGCTGCACTGAACACTCTTCTCATGTACAGTTATCATTGATTGATTGGGTTCCCGCTTTGAAATATCGAGTCGAGATGCTAGGTTCACTGAGGCTTATGTAGATAATTTGGGATCCTGACTGATCTGAATGATTTCTGTTACCTCAAGTTGCACACTGAACACTCTTCATTTGAACATTAATATCTTTTCCGTTTGTAATACATTGTGATTCTATTTGTATGTGTTGAGAATAAATGCTTTTAATAAATTGCTGTGATGCCTTTTGTGATATTTGAGGAAGAACTAGCGAGGGATGATTACATGCGCCCTAAACGTCATCCATAATCCGAAAATCCGGAGACATAATTGTGTCTCACAATATGATTTGACTCTACAATGTCCGGTCACGATTGAACAGTCGAATTAATTGTGTTATGTTGTTCCAAGTGAACTGTTTATCCGTTGTCCTCCTATTTTGAACAATTTCACAAGGGTTTGCCGGTCGTAGAATCTTGCTGATTGATTACGGACGATCATTTATGTTTTACTATCTGTAGTAGCTGTATTCCATTTGTAAGAATATTTCCTGGTTGGAAGTTTGCAAATACTGGTAATGGGCTGTAGTGGTTCTCAGATATAAAATCACATAGAGATGATACCAGAAGATCGCGAAAAGGTATCCTGTCCCACTGGTGGCACCCGTCACAGACAAAGAAATGGTTATCCTATCCAGTCCTCTACACTTTTACCATAAAACATTTAGACAACTATCGAAGGATAATATGTGAACGCTTTTGCATGCTGACTGCAAAGGGATAGCGGAAAAGATTGGCGTAATGACGAAAAATGTGTAAATACAGTTGTGACTGCACTCATATCTATGCACCATTGCAACAGATTTGTAATGGGGAAAAATCTAGTTGTTTCGAAAATCCGATTTTATGTATTCAATAATATACCCTTTTAGATTCTACAAATAGCTTGATAAAGAATTCGAATGACAAAATTACAAGTAATGGTCTCAATTATAGAGAAGCCTGAAATACAGTCACTTTCTTTATGCATAGAAAAGATCAAAATAGCAATGAGAAGTATATAAATGGATCAATGAAAATCAGTGATGACACCAGGTAATCAACAGAATGATTAGCATGTAATGCTCTACCAGAAGCACCCGCCACTCTCATAAATTTCATAAAAGATGTAAGCTATTTGTTGTTGCCAAATGCCGCTACCAGCAATACTCCTGACATATCACGGTGGCCTGTAAAGTATCGAGTCTCGACCAGAGAATCCAGGGATCACTATCATGAGCAATGATTCACGTCGTCGGGTTACTACTCCACTCTGTCAACCAAGTCACCAAGCATGACCACCAGATCCATTTAAGTAAGTGAGTTAGGTGTGAAATCTCCCTGTAAAGGTCATAGTATGGGATAGAATAACAAATCATTTTGACAGGTAGCATGTCATATTAAGTAAAAAAATTACCTAATTTCCTATTTCTGGGATGACTTGATCAGGCCTGTGATGCCGAACCTTGATTGAATTTAAGCTTAGTTGTAAGAAAAGTGTGTCTTTCCAGGAAATTTGATGATATGTACATGCGTTTAAGTACATAAGCAACAGGAAAATATAGATGACATAAGTTGAAGCTTAAGGCATATTGGTCCACGTGAAGTTCACCTTGAAACATCAATAGAACGAGATGTTTGTATAGTTTGTACTATTTCTACACTAATGAACGTCACATAATACGAACATTATATCCTGGAACACTAACGTGGATGTCAAGTGCTTTTTACCCCTTGGGTCAATAACACTGTCAAAAGCGGGAGTTTAAAATGTTACTTCATGTAAAATACCTGCAATATAACTATGAAAACCACTGAAATGAAATACTATTTACGCTGTACTTTTCGATAAAAAAATCTCCGCTTCAGAGTATAGGACAGGCCTAGTCGATCGCCAAGTCATTCAAGAGACGACAAGAACGTTTACTTGTCTTGTGACTTAGCTAGTCCGAAAATCCGACACAGTCAATCAGAGGTTCTCCGTTCCAACTGGATTTATTCACGTCACAACTCCATTCAAAAATATTAATGCATTTCAAAATAGTTATTCAATTGTCAGTTATTTAAGATCCTTTTGCGAAGGAAACATTCTGCAGAAAAATCTTCATGAAATGTTTAAAGTTGTTGTTGGTCATTTGTACGTTCACACACACACACACACACACACACACACACACACACACACACACGCACGCACGCAAGCACACATATTCCTTTATCATTACGCATGTCGCTTTTATCAAAACTTGATGTATCGGGAATAGATGTGAGATGATTCAACTGCTGTACGTACACATCGAGGTCAATTAAACAGTAAAAGGTTCCGCCTTCGCAATCAGTTTAAGTGAAGTTCTTCGCTATGTTGTTATATCCCATTGAGCTCTCAACGCAAAATGACCTGATAATGTGTATAAGTTCATATCATATTATGTACTATTGAAAAGGAAACACATTCACTTGTATTGGTGCACATTTACATGACGAGACGGTTTACTTTGGTTTCTCCAGTATGCCAATCCACACCACCACTATTTTTCTTCTGCAGCTATTCATGCTTTCAAGCCCATTCAACTCGTAAAATTTGCCCCATTAAGTATTTCCTGGATATGATCATATGTGATCCTTTTCAAATTTCAGTTTTGCGAAACATCTTCATGAAAAGTTTGGAGTTGTTGTTTGTCTTTTGCTCATTCAAACACACACACACACACACACACACACACACACACACACACACACACACACACACACACACACACACACACACACACACACACACACACACACACACACACACACACACACACACACACACACATGAACACACACACACACACATGAACACACACACATGAACACACACACACATGAACACACACACACACACACGAACACACACACACAGAGAAAACAAAACACACACACACAAAAACAACCGAAAAAACAACAACACACACACACAGCCTAAAGACGTTTCCGCCAACTAGTTGACATTGTGAAGTGAATGTACAACTAGTCGGATTTTCGGATTCATGATGTATAGCATGCATTACCTCTCAGTCTTCTTAGTTGCTACACCCTGGGAAAGATATTGCATGCATAATACTGTTGTTTTGCCCTGGTCTAATCACTTCGAAACGAGCTAACTATGCCCAAAACAGGAGAATGCGGGATCGCGTGAACGCGAGATTTGGCAAACGCGAGATTGCAACATTGGTCAAGTGTCGCGATCTCGCGTTCTCGCACTTTTGAAAATAGTGACATATAACTGTATAGGCAATTGACATAAATTCCCGAGACCGCGACATTGTTCAAGTGTATAACATGAGGTCCGTATCCTACCTAGAACTAACTGCTTGTCTCAACCACAGTGTTATGAACTGATTTTGATAACTAAACGAAACGCCATATGCTATGTCGGATTGTCGGATTGTCCTGTTCACATCTTGCATGAACTCCCTGCGATATGCCCGAACTGTGTTTCGTTTCGTTTTATTGCGTAGAGCGCAACCCCCGTTTCAGACAAACCATAGTCCTAGTCCGATAGATTATTACAGAAAGGGTTTTATTTAAAGATGACGTAATTGAAGAATTGTATTCAATGAGGTCAAGTACGTGTGTTTCAAAATGTCATTCCTTTACAGTGCCACACACCAACTGATGATAAGCTGGTATTGAGAAAGGAACAAATGTCATATATAGTAACAGGATATATATATCGTTTCTTCACCTCGTGTGTGATATGATATGCGACGTTGACTGTAACCTACATGTAACAAATGTAGTAGAATTATAATTTTGTGTAGATGACGATGGGTGGGTGCTTAGTTTTGGTCTGTGCAACGAAATTTATCTTTCCTGAGCGACTGAATAATAACATCAGCGAATCGAAGATTACATTTTCTGCATGCTACGTTTCACACTAATTATATAAGATACCGTCAGCATGCATGATTTACTGTCATCTGGGCTTCAGAGCTACACATTTTATCTGCCCTAGCTTAACATACATGTTCAGTTGTTTCACAGATATTCTACATATCAACAGCAATAGAAACGCTGTAGTGCAGCTCTAGCTGGAGACCACATTATTACAATTATCATCCCAGAGAGACATTAAAGTTGAGCAACTGCTAATTATCCATCTGTCCTTCGAAACAACTAGTCACTCTGCCTCATATGTACACGGGGAAAGGAAGAATGAGTGATGGTGTAATGTTTACGCAGCTTTTAGCAATATTTTAGCAATATCACGGCGGTGGGCACCAGAAATGGGCTTCACACATTGAACCCATGTGAGGATTCGAACCCGGGTCTTAGGCGTGACGAGCGAACACTGTAACCACTGGACTACCCTACCGCCCCTCACGGGGAAGAATGGGCAAGTGATAACTAATTGGGTTCTTCTGTCATTAGCCATCTGAAATTCCGGAAACTGAAATTGATGTAACAAACGAACTGTTAATAGAAATGTTGTTGATCATCACATTACCTGCGTTTGAAAGATGTTTTACAAGGCGTAGGAACAAAGAAAGTCAACGATTAGAATGTATGTGAAATTATGTCAACAAAATTCATGATACGTGGACCTTGCAGTGGACATTTGGAAGAGGTATGATAGTGTGTCCGTCTGTCCGTGTGGACGACTTGACTACAGCTGAAGAAGATCCAATCATGATTATATTCCAATCATGGACATTTTCGTATTGCTGACACGTCTAACATCAAGTTCTGATCCATTCTATGGTCTTGTTCTTTCAGTTTTTAGGCTGCTGATTGCAGTTTACAAAGCCTAAAATATATAGAAAATAGCTGTAGACAGCAATATGTTCCTTAAACATGCTACCTATTTATGCTAGCCGGTATTCCATATCAATGCCAAAACAACGCCCACATATATCCTACATGTTGACCAGGTCACCCAGAACCCACAATGTACCACAGCTTTTGTACACAACATGTATTTAGTTTTGTCTTGCATTATCACAGATATTGTCATGATTTCTAGATACTTATTTAGATTGAGACTATTTTTGTGACAATATTCCCATGTCTATTGTCTTCGTTGCAAGACTAACATATAAGTCATGACACCTTGAAAGGGCTGGCTTGGTTATTGACTGAACAGCTGGACGTAGTGGAGAAAGGCATATCAGTGAAGTTGTCACTGCTCTCTTATCTACATGTGTAAGCGGCATACTTACCCGCATCTTGCTTTTGTGACCACACGTCAATTATCAACACTGCTGTGATGTTATTTCTTTATTATTGTTGGTCATAGTATTTGACAACAAACTTAAAATGCACGATAAGAGGTATAACCCCCATATAGGTCTATTATAATCTCTTTCACATACACACCATTTTGCCAAACTCCGCCTTTATATCAGTTTTGAAATCCGAAAATCCGAAATTCCTGAATCTTTGGTTGAAGCTATTGCGAGAGAGAGTGAGACGTTGTGTCCCCTCTCGTGCCGAGGCTTCCCGCAGTGCTCACATATAGCTTAGAGTTTTTGATTTAGTTGAACACACAGAGTGGTGTACGTCAGTGTCATATATGTATAGGCAGCATGGGGAATATTGCCTCGTGCTTCTCCGGACTTCAGTATCAGGTAAGTCTTAATAACGCCCTTTTAGATCTGTTCATTAAGGTACACTAATGGTAGTAATATATGTACACATCATTTAACACTACACGTGTGGCTTTCTGTATGCTTAATAGTGGATATAAGGTAACGAAAATACTGTTCAAAGTCTTTATATACTCACTCCTGTTCCGGCAGACATTGTCTCTGTTTATCATTCCATATTCAGTGTTATTGTGTTGAAGTTTATCATTCCATATTAAGTGTTATTGTGTGGAAGTTTATCATTCCATATTAAGTGTTATTGTGTGGAAGTTTCATCCCACCTGAAGAATAATACTGTATTTGAGTTCAACGCCTTTCAGGAAATACTACAGCATATCATCTCAACACACAACTGATAGTGTGTGTTTTTCGTTCTAGAGAATGCACCAGTCAAGCAACGAGCTGATCGAACAGATCATAAGCAGAGGTGCGTTAAATTATAACTGCCCATTAAATTGATAATTTTGTGCGACATTCTTTATCATGATTTGATGATTTCATTTCAGAAATTTGGCAATATATGCCATATGTGTTCAGCATAACTTTCAACATATTTTGATCGTTATTATGATGACAAATATGTATATGGGACGATTTGTGCAACTTTTTTTTCTGTCAATTTGTATTGCTTATTTGGAATATCGGTGAGCATTGGAGATAACTTAAGGTTAATTCGATACCACATGCCAATCACACAACAATCACAACAGAAAGAAACCTGTTTATGTGAGCCTTTGTGGTAGAACTGGTGTTACACTAAGTAATACAGATTTCTGTGTAGGTTCAACACGCCGTGTGAACGAGAGACTGAAGACTCATGTAACTCCACGAGATCTCGAACTTGTTGCCAGACATATCGGGATCGGCTTTGAGCATGTCGGGATTGAACTTGGGCTCAGCGTTGTGGCTATCCAACAGGGCAGAGTTGCACACGCGTGTTCAATGTATATGCAGATCTTGATTATGCTCACGACATGGAAGCAGTGGAATGGCAGTTCGGCCACCTATCTGGACCTGGTCAAAGCACTATGGACATGTAAAGAGAGCTGCACGATCGAATGGGGGACATTCTCAACATCCTGTAGTGACGGTCCTCCTTGTCAGTGTAATTGCACCTTGGTAGAAGAAATATTCATAAATATGAAAACAAACTGTGTTTTTACAATTTCGACCATACCTTTTTACCTTGTTCCGAAATATTGTAATCTCAGGTCTACTATACAGCAATCAGTAAACAGGGAGCATATCATCAGTCATCATGTTTGGGAAATAAATATATTTATCAAATCACTGTTTCTTTGTGTTTTCTGCATTTGCAAGTTTACCCCAAGAACACGTGGAGTCAGATTGTACCAATGGCGGCTCCTACACATGGAGTCAGATTGTACCAATGGCGGCTCCTACACATGGAGTCAGATTTTACCACTCGCGGCTGCTACCGGTTGGGCAGGACATGCGTACACTTTCGGAAGACGTGGTGTCATCAGTGACTATCAGTTATCCATTCCTATAGTTTTCCCCGCTATTTTGCCTTTTTACGCCCAATGGAATGTGTTTCGGTAGAAAATCAAGACTGGTTATTCTCTGGCGTTGTATATTTATTAAGTTTAGAATGCTACGGATTGGAGCTTACATGGTAAATATCTCCCGGAAATAATGAAAGTTCATAGTGATGCCTTTAATAAAGCCATGATCGTAAAATGGAGTCGGCTTACAACAGCAGGGTTTTGTCTCTCTTATCCATACAAACGTCTCTGACGAATTCAAATACCTCCACCTCACAGTGATAATGATACATTACTCAGAAATTCACAAACTTTCTAAATTAAATTGAATAAAAACTGATTATTCAAGTCAGTAATCAGAACATATTCGTAATTCGTAGTTCGATCACAGTGCTATACAACCTTCATATTGTACATCGTTTCAAATATTCAAACCCTCCCTCTGTTTATATCACTAGAAATAGCATAAGTGAGCGTATGCGGTTTCTCTCCCTTTCTCACAACCTGAACAATAGGTTACAGGTACAATGGTTGTGGTAATCAAAAGATCAAAGTTCCTTCATGGTATGATTTAAAACAGGAAAATGCTATTTCCATTCTTGAAAATGAGTTCAACACAAAACACAACATTTAAAGCCGTTTAAAAATCAGTGCACTTCATTTCATTATACCTTTCGTCATTATTACGTACATTTGCCACATTCAGAAAACAAAGTCATTTTAGCCCAGTACGAACAGCTACAGGTGATGCCTCTATTGACAATACGCCTGTAAGCATTTTACCCACAGTATCCAGGTCTCGTCAGGATAACTTCCGTACTTTTCAAATGCTAACATAATATCTGGAAACAGAGTTGCCTCCCTTTGACTAGCTACCGTAAACGTGGTATGCATTATTCAACCCTATCTATCCCTGACATTGTCTGCAATTGACTTTGTTGACTGGATACAAGACAGGGTAATGTTTGTAACGGCGTTGGTAGTACAGCTTGCGATAACATGTAATTGAAATGAAATCTTGATAATTTGACATCGGCAAGGGACAATCACCATGCTTCGTCAATGTCGGGTGTGAGTGGGGCTGAATCTAATTTCCTTTCTAATTAAATCTCCAGAGTGTGTGAGTGAGTGAGTTGGGTTCAACGCTGCTTTTAACAGTATTCCAGTTATATCACGGCGTGTCAGCTTAATGTGACAGGAAAGCCCGAAGTGATGCAGGTCTCAAACGTTTACCACTTTGGTGAAACCCAAGAGCACGGGTATGGTGCTGACAAACCTACAAACATAATCTGGGCGCACCGGGATTCGCACCCACAATCACAGGTTTCTGGCGTGCCCAAGGGACGCAACTCTACACAGCAAAAGGCGGAGCCCTAGACGACTGGGCCACTCGTACACCGAACATCTTAAGGTTTAACGTTGCGTTCAAGAATACTGCTCTTATATGAGGTGACGTGCATGCACGCGTGTGTGTACATGTATGTGTGTCTGCTCATGTCGTTTTTACAGAGCAAGCCACTGATACACCATGCCGAAGTTTTAACATGAATACCCCACTCTGACACAATATACTGACCTCAAATTGACCAGTCTTATCCCCTTAATGCTGAGCGCCAGGCGGGGTAACAAGACCACCACATTTTAACGTTACGGGGCAGATACTCTCTCCCTATACGCAGATGCTTAACGAAGTTCAGGTGTGGTATACATACCCTCAATATACAATTATACAGACATTCCAAAGATAATGATGTTTTAACATCGATGTGTCCTTTCTGCAAATATAACCAAGAAAATGAATACCATGTTTTATTGATTTGTCCAGTATATGAGGATATAAGAATCAAATACCTGCCTAACTATTATTACACGAATCCATCACAAAGAAAATCTGTACAGTTAATGAACAGCAAAAATAGCCATATTCTTCTCAGACTTGCAGTTTGTGTTTATAAGATATTTGAAAGAAGGATAATACATTGAATATAAATAAAACTGTGTACACCATATTTAGCTACAATCTAATCAGTATACAAGTGTTGCTTCACGACGGATTGTTTTACAACAAAATGTCATTGTGCTATTGGCCTCATGGCCACACATACGAAATAAATCTTTCTGATACTCGATCCATAAGACAATGGAGGCGGTCTAGCCCACTTTATTTCAGAGCAAGGTATTTACAAATGCAATGGTGTATGATGACAATTCTAGCAGGCTTCATCATCACACATGTAATGTGCTTGCAAAACATGCTGCTTATTTATGCCATGTAACCTGGATAACTTCCTTCAATTGTTAGTTTGTTTTGGTTTGGTTTTGCGTATTTTCTTTATTTGCTTATAATAAACAAAGACACTTATTTGTCTTTTTCACAGGGAATTTTTTATTTAGATAAGTCTAGTAAATATAGTTTGTGATTGGTTCTGATTATGATACACGCTGCACTGGTATGGCTCAGTCTGTGTGACTTCACTGCGTTTGGATAAGCACCTTTTTCTACCTGTATGCATATTCAGATATATACACATAAAGGAACTATCGGACCCAATTGCCTCGAACTTCTGGGGACCAAAGAAATAGTTCGACTTCTCCGAAATATTTGAATTCGACCTGGATCTTGATTAGTTCTACCTTTTAACTTTGGGGACCGTAAATTGAACTCAAAACACCCATTTCGAGCATTCAGGTAACAATAATAGAAAACGGTTCAAACTATATTGCCAAATCAGTAAATCAGCACAAAATACAAATGAACAAAAAACAACTTCTATTGAAAAACATAATTGTAGGTCTACAGTCACAAAGGGGTTATACAATGGGTCAACTATGGGCAATACATAACAGGCCATTTAACTAATGCAGCACTAACAAGAGTTATCTGATGATAAAAGTATATTAATTACACCATGAATGTTAGTAGAATAGTTCGCTCCTTAGATACGTTTTCAGATACAATGTTTGTAATAAAAACGATATCTTACGGGAATTCGTTCAGTGATCTATCACATAATATGTCACATAAGAATATGTTTGATATCATGGAAGAATGTAATACAGGTTGGTTTTCCCAATGGCTATATAGTCTGTATTTGTTCAAGGGACACAGCTCAAAGAATTCTATTTGATCTTGTCTTGGCAAACATGAAAATGCTATCATGGAAATTAATAGGATAAATTGCTTTGAAATAAAACAATCATTATATTCCTGAATATGTGGTCACCGTGAACATACTTTAAAGTCTATATTGCATGTACAACAGGTTACATGGCTTCGTATTGGGTGTGAGACTTCACAACTCTGACACTGGAAAGGGTGCAGAAACAAATCAAAGTGACAATACCGACTATGATAGAAAGACACCAACGTGTTCCTGCAAGTACATATTTTACACAGTGACATGTAGCTGCAAACATTCATTGTGTACGTCAATCTGAACTCACTCCCACTAATTACAACAAAACACTTTGCTTTAAGAAAGTTCGGAACACACTGAAATCTGCATATGTCCAGTTGGAAACTGTAAGAAACTGTTATGTAATTTTCTAAACATAAATGATTTTGTCGGCATGAAGTTAGCCATGTTCCTAGAATTTGTAAAGTACAATGGTTTTTCTATGGAATTGAGATCCATACAGAAACGCCAAAACTACATCGACACAAATCACTCCCACTACTTTCAACATAACACAGGGGCACGAGTGGCCCAGTCGTCTAAGGTGCCGCGATTCGCTGTGCAGAGTTGCGTCCCTTGGGCACGCCAGAGACCTATGATTGTTGGTTCGAATCCAGGTTCGCCCAGATTATGTATCTAGGTTTGTCAGCACCATATCCGTGCTCTTGGGTTTCACCGAAGTGGTAAACGTCTGAGACCTGCATAACTTCGGGCTTTCCTCCCATATTTAACTGTCACGCCGTGATATAACTGGAAAACTGTTAAAAGCAGCGTTAAATCCAACTCGCACACTCACTCAATTCAACTTAAAACAATGCCCCAGGAAAGTTTGGTACACACTGAAAGGTGCATATGTCCAGTTAGGAACATTTGAAAGAATCTATTATGTAATCCTCTACGCAACGTAAAGGACTTTTTTCGACATGAAGTTAGCTATGGTCCATTAGCTATGGAATTGATATGCTTACCGAAACATCAATGCTACATCGACACAAATGACAAATAACTCGTTATTTTCTGCATCCCAAATTCAGACGACTGACCCCTAATGGAGGTTGTAAAACTGTATATGTATACTGTATCACTGGACACCATAATAACAAGTGGGAACATGACTTGAGTTTCCATATATGGTTTCTGATCTTTGATTTGGTGAACGTATCT
This sequence comes from Haliotis rufescens, assembly GCF_023055435.1. Classification (NCBI taxonomy): domain Eukaryota; kingdom Metazoa; phylum Mollusca; class Gastropoda; order Lepetellida; family Haliotidae; genus Haliotis; species Haliotis rufescens. Next base: position 41,762,645 of record NW_025964372.1, on the reverse strand, counting down.
CCATGTGTGCAGGATCTGTATGGAGGTTGTTAAGATTTCCGTCTATATGATATGGTTGGGATGACTGCAAGGCGATCTCTTCCATAACACTTTGTCTGTCTGTGGAAACTGCTTGTCCCAGTTGACTCGGAACATAAACCCCTGGCAATTCTCCTGATGTGTGCTTCACGGGACAAGTTGATGTTGGTGGGTTGGATGTAAGCCAACCGCCATTGTTATAGCTTCCGTATGGAACTGACGATGATTTTATAAGAAACTGGCCATCGGTTGTCACCCTGAAACAATACCACATGCACTTGACACAACATTTCAGAGAAAATAGGACTTAATCAAAATAGTGATGCTATTGTGACATATAATACAAAATCAAGATGTAAAAGCCTCCAGCGCTTTCGAATTCGTATCTAATGAAAAAGACTCCAACTAAATGGAAGCCCCACATACTCATAAACGTAAACCAACGAATCATTCATTATTATAGACAGTGAAGCCTAATCCAGTTAAAATATTGGTTAACATAATTTCAATGTTTTTGCAAAGTCCCCACTGACATATGTAGCCCATGGAAAATAAGGTTTCACTTGGAACAAATAGCAATAGAGTTCATTTCACCAAAATGCATCTCTACAAGGTCCCCAAAACAACATACTTAAAGTCCCAAGCAATCCCAGTTTGGGAAATATGTCTAATTTACATAATTCAATATGGAAACCATCTCTCAATAGTATTTTCCTTATTTCAGATGAGGTTCAATGTTTTGATGAAAAACAGCATGTGTTGTGTTGCAAAATAGTCATATTACGTTTCTAAAAAGATATTCACACGTATTGATCGTTTTCGACTATTGACAAATCTACAAAACATCAAGATGGCCGGCAATTTCAAGATGGCCGACACATTTCCTAAATATGAGTTTAGACTGTTGAAGCTTTTATCTCTGAAACAGTGTGCTGGGACTTATATGCATAAAACTTGTCACACTAACTGACTGGCCCAAAATTCCAAGATGACCTCCAAGACATGGTCAGACATGGAATATCAATACACTGTTGTTCTCTCATGACATATTTGATTGATTGATTTGGGACTTTTAGTATGTTGTTTTGGGGTCTTGTAGAAATGCTCTGTCTATATTCTTTATTTAGCTGAAATAGATATTTTGATTTATTGTCTGATGGTACAGTCCTCTTCGAGGTATCATATGGTTTCGTGAGGTTTCAAAACTGTTATGCAAAACAGCGTATACAATATATGTGTTTGGGCTGTCAACTCAAGCATCATTTCCACATTGCTCTTACCTATCTATAATTGTACCATGATTGGTTGTCAGGTCATGTATATTTGTTGCCTCAGTTATAATCCTTGCAATATCATCGTGATGTTGTGCCTCTGCTTTTTGTAAAGCAGTTTCTTCTTTATCGTCTTTCTCTTAAACATTTGCGTTGTTCTGTAATAACACCTCCACAACCTCCATGTATCCCTGCCAGGCTGCATCATGTAGAGGTGTGCAGCCTTTCTTATCTTTCTCATCCACATTTGCCTTGTTCTGTAATAACACCTCCACAACCTCCCTGTGTCCCTGCCAGGCTGCATCATGTAGAGGTGTGCTGCCTTCCTTATCTTTCTCATCCACATTTGCCTTGTTCTGTAATAACACCTCCACAACCTTCCTATGTCCCTGCCAGGCTGCATCATGTAGAGGTGTGCTGCCTTCCTTATCATTCACATCCACATTTGCCTTGTTCTGTAATAACACCTCCACAACCTCCCTGTGTCCCTGCCAGGCTGCATCATGTAGAGGTGTGCAACCTTCCTTATCTTTCTCATCCATATTTGCCTTGTTCTGTAATAACACCTCCACAACCTTCCTATGTCCCTGCCAGGCTGCATCATGTAGAGGTGTGCGGCCTTCCTTATCTTTCCCATCCACAATTGCCTTGTTCTGTAATAACACCTCCACAACCTCCCAATGTCCATGCCAGGCTGCAAGATGTAGAGGTGTGCTGCCGTCTTGATGTTTCTCATTCACATTTGACTTGTTCTGTAATATCACCTCCACAACCTCCCTACGTCCCTGGTAGGCTGCCTCATGTAGAGGTGTGTTGCCATCATCACGTTTTTCATCCATATTTGCCTTGTCCTGTAATAACACCTCCACAACCTCCCTATGTCCCTGGTAGGCTGCAAGATGTAGAGGTGTGCTGCCATCATTACGTTTTTCATCCACATTTGCCTTGTTCTGTAATAACACCTCCACAACCTCCCTATGTCCCTGCGAGGCTGCATCATGTAGAGGTGTGCTGCCATTATAACGTTTCTCATTCACATTTGCCTTGTTCTGTAATAACACCTCCACAACCTCCCTATGTCCCTGGTAGGCTGCATCATGTAGAGGTGTGCTGCCATCATTCCGTTTCTCATCCACATTTGCCTTGTTCTGTAATAACACCTCCACAACCTCCCTATGTCCCTGGGAGGCTGCAAGATGTAGAGGTGTGCGGCCTTTCTTATCTTTCTCATCCACATTTGCCTTGTTCTGTAATAACACCTCCACAACCTCCCTATGTCCCTGGTAGGCTGCATCATGTAGAGGTGTGCTGCCATCATTCCGTTTCTCATTCACATTTGCCTTGTTCTGTAATAACACCTTCACAACCTCCCTATGTCCCTGGGAGGCTGCACGATGTAGAGGTGTGCGGCCTTTCTTATCTTTCTCATCCACATTTGCATTGTTCTGTAATAACACCTCCACAACCTCCCTATGTCCCTGCAAGGCTGCAAGATGTAGATGTGTGTTGCTATCATTACGTTTCTCATTCACATTTGCCTTGTTCTGTAATAACACCTCCACAACCTTCCTATGTCCATGGTAGGCTGCATCATGTAGAGGTGTGCTGCCATCATTCCGTTTCTCATTCACATTTGCCTTGTTCTGTAATAACATCTCCACAACCTTCCTATGTCCCTGGTCGGCTGCATCATGTAGAGGTGTACGGCCTTCCATATCTTTCTCATCCACATTTTCCTTGTTCTGTAATAACACCTCCACAACCTTCCTATGTCCCTGGTAGGCTGCATCATGTAGAGGTGTGTTGCCATCATTCCGTTTCTCATTCACATTTGCCTTGTTCTGTAATAACACCTCCACAACCTTCCTATGTCCCTGGTAGGCTGCATCATGTAGAGGTGTGCTGCCATCATTACGTTTCTCATTCACATTTGCCTTGTTCTGTAATAACACCTCCACAACCTCCCTGTGTCCCTGGTAGGCTGCATCATGTAGAGGTGTGCTGTCATCTTGACGTTGCCGATGCACATTTGCCTTGTTCTGTAATAACACCTCCACAACCTCCCTTTGTCCACGGTAGGCTGCATGATGTAGAGGTGTGTTGCCATCATTACGTTTCTCATCCACATTTGCCTGGTTCTGTAATAACACCTCCACAACCTTCCAATGTCCCTGGTCGGCTGCATCATGTAGAGGTGTGCGGCCTTCCTTATCTTTCTCATCCACATTTGCCTTGTTCTGTAATAACACCTCCACAACCTTCCAATGTCCCTGGTCGGCTGCATCATGTAGAGGTGTGCGGCCTTCCTTATCTTTCTCATCCACATTTGCCTTGTTCTGTAATAACACCTCCACAACCTTCCTATGTCCCTGGTAAGCTGCATCATGTAGAGGTGTGCTGCCATCATTCCGTTTCTCATCCACATTTGCCTTGTTCTGTAATAACACCTCCACAACCTTCCTATCTCCCTGGTTGGCTGCATCATGTAGAGGTGTGCTGCCTTCCTTATCTTTCTCATCCACATTTGCCTTGTTCTTTAATAACACCTCCACAACCTTCCTTTCTCCCTGGTAGGCTGCATTATGTAGAGGTGTGCTGCCATCATTCCGTTTCTCATTCACATTTGCCTCGTTCTGTAATAAGACCTCCACAACCTCCCAATGGTCCTGGACGGCTGCAAGATGTAGAGGTGTGTTGCCATCATTACGTTTCTCATTCACATTTGCCTTGTTCTGTAATAACACCTCCACAACCTCCCTGTGTCCCTTGTTGGCTGCATCATGTAGAGGTGTGCTGCCATCATTCCGTTTCTCATTCATATTTGCCTTGTTCTGTAATAACACCTCCACAACCTCTCTATGTCCCTGGGAGGCTCCACGATGTAGAGGTGTGCTGCCTTCCTTATCTTTCTCATCCACATTTTCCTTGTTCTGTAATAACACCTCCACAACCTCCCTGTGTCCCTGCCAGGCTGCATCATGTAGAGGTGTGCGGCCTTCCTTATCTTTCTCATCCACATTTGCCTTGTTCTGTAATAACACCTCCACAACCTCCCAATGTCCATGCCAGGCTGCAAGATGTAGAGGTGTGCTGCCTTCTTGATGTTTCTCATTCACATTCGACTTGTTCTGTAATATCACCTCCACAACCTCCCTGTGTCCCTGGTAGGCTGCCTCATGTAGAGGTGTGCTGTCATCTTGACGTTGCTCATGCACATTTGTCTTGTTCTGTAATAACACCTCCACAACCTCCCTATGTCCCTGCCAGGCTGCAAGATGTAGAGGTGTGTTCCCATCATTACGTTTCTCATCCACATTTGCCTGGTTCTGTAATAACACCTCCACAACCTTGCTATGTCCCTGGGAGGCTGCATCATGTAGAGGTGTGCTGCCATCATTACGTTTCTCATTCACATTTGCCTTGTTCTGTAATAACACCTCCAAAACCTTCCTATGTCCCTGGGAGGCTGCATCATGTAGAGGTGTACGGCCTTTCTTATCTTTCTCATCCAAATTTGCCTTGTTCTGTAATAACACCTCCACAACCTTCCTATGTCCCTGGTGAGCTGCATCATGTAGAGGTGTGCTGCCATCATTCCGTTTCTCATTCACATTTGCCTTGTTCTGTAATAACACCTCCACAACCTTCCTATGTCCCTGGTCGGCTGCATCATGTAGAGGTGTGCGGCCTTCCTTATCTTTCTCATCCACATTTGCCTTGTTCTTTAATAACACCTCCACAACCTTCCTTTGTCCCTGGTAGGCTGCATTATGTAGAGGTGTGCTGCCATCATTCCGTTTCTCATTCACATTTGCCTTGTTCTGTAATAACACCTCCACAACCTCCCAATGTTCCTGGACGGCTGCAAGATGTAGAGGTGTGTTGCCATCATTTCGTTTCTCATTCACATTTGCCTTGTTCTGTAATAACACCTCCACAACCTCCCTATGTCCCTGCCAGGCTGCATCAAGTAGAGGTGTGCTGCCATCATTCCGTTTCTCATTCATATTTGCCTTGTTCTGTAATAACACCTCCACAACCTCTCTATGTCCCTGGGAGGCTGCACGATGTAGAGGTGTGCAGCCTTCCTTATCTTTCTCATCCACATTTTCCTTGTTCTGTAATAACACCTCCACAATCTCCCTGTGTCCCTGCCAGGCTGCATCATGTAGAGGTGTGCGGCCTTCCTTATCTTTCTCATCCACATTTGCCTTGTTCTGTAATAACACCTCCACAACCTCCGAATGTCCATGCCAGGCTGCAAGATGTAGAGGTGTGCTGCCGTCTTGATGTTTCTCATTCACATTTGACTTGTTCTGTAATATCATCTCCACAACCTCCCTATGTCCCTGGTAAGCTGCCTCATGTAGAGGTGTAGGGCCATCATCACGTTTTTCATCCACATTTGCCTTGTTCTGTAATAACACCTCCACAACCTCCCTATGTCCCTGGTAGGCTGCAATATGTAGAGGTGTGCTGCCATAATTACGTTTTTCATCCACATTAGCCTTGTTCTGTAATAACACCTCCACAACCTCCACGTGTCCCTGCCAGGCTGCATCATGTAGAGGTGTGTTGCCATCATTACGTTTTTCATCCACATTTGCCTTGTTCTGTAATAACACCTCCACAACCTCCCTATGTCCCTGCCAGGCTGCAACATGCAGAGGTGTGTTGCCATCATTACGTTTCTCATTCACATTTGCCTTGTTCTGTAATAACACCTCCACAACCTCCCTATGTCCCTGGGAGGCTGCACGATGTAGAGGTGTGTGGCCTTTCTTATCTTTCTCATCCACATTTGCCTTGTTCTGTAATAACACCTCCACAACCTCCCTATGTCCCTGGTAGGCTGCATCATGTAGAGGTGAGCTGCCATCATTACGTTTCTCATTCACATTTGCCTTGTTCTGTAATATCACCTCCACAACCTCCCTATGTCCCTGGTAGGCTGCACGATGTAGAGGTGTGCGGCCTTTCTTATCTTTCTCATCCACATTTGCCTTGTTCTTTAATAACACCTCCACAACCTCCCAATGTCCCTGCCAGGCTGCAAGATGTAGAGGTGTGTTGATATCATTACGTTTCTCATTCAAATTTGCCTTGTTCTGTAATAACACCTCAACAACCTTCCTATGTCCATGGTAGGCTGCATCATGTAGAGGTGTGCTGCCATCATTCCGTTTCTCATTCACATTTGCCTTGTTCTGTAATAACACCTCCACAACCTTCCTATGTCCCTGGTCGGCTGCATCATGTAGAGGTGTGCTGCCTTCCTTATCTTTCTCATCCACATTTGCCTTGTTCTGTAATAACACCTCCACAACCTTCCTATGTCCCTGGTAGGCTGCATCATGTAGAGGTGTGTTGCCATCATTCCGTTTCTCATTCACATTTGCCTTGTTCTGTAATAACACCTCCAGAACCTTCCTATGTCCCTGGTAGGCTGCATCATGTAGAGGTGTGTTGCCATCATTACGTTTCTCATTCACATTTGCCTTGTTCTGTAATAACACCTCCACAACCTCCCTGTGTCCCTGGTAGGCTGCATCATGTAGAGGTGTGCTGTCATCTTGACGTTGCTCATGCACATTTGTCTTGTTCTGTAATAACACCTCCACAAACTCCCTATGTCCCTGGGAGGCTGCACGATGTAGAGGTGTGCGGCCTTTCTTATCTTTCTCATCCACATTTGCCTTGTTCTGTAATAACACCTCCACAACCTCCCTTTGTCCATGGTAGGCTGCATGATGTAGAGGTGTGTTGCCATCACTACGTTTCTCATCCACATTTGCCTGGTTCTGTAATAACACCTCCACAACCTTCCTATGTCCATGGTAGGCTGCATCATGTAGAGGTGTGCTGCCATCATTCCGTTTCTCATTCACATTTGCCTTGTTCTGTAATAACACCTCCACAACCTTCCTATGTCCCTGGGAGGCTGCATCATGTAGAGGTGTGCGGCCTTTCTTATCTTTCTCATCCACATTTTCCTTGTTCTGTAATAACACCTCCACAACCTTCCTATGTCCATGGTAAGCTGCATCATGTAGAGGTGTGCGGCCATCATTCCGTTTCTCATTCACATTTGCCTTGTTCTGTAATAACACCTCAACAACCTTCCTATGTCCATGGTCGGCTGCATCATGTAGAGGTGTGCGGCCTTCCTTATCTTTCTCATCCACATTTGCCTTGTTCTGTAATAACACCTCCACAACCTTCCTATGTCCCTGGTAAGCTGCATCATGTAGAGGTGTGCTGCCATCATTCCGTTTCTCATTCACATTTGCCTTGTTCTGTAATAACACCTCCACAATCTTCCTATGTCCCTGGTAGGCTGCATCATGTAGAGGTGTGCGGCCTTCCTTATCTTTCTCATCCACATTTGCCTTCTTCTTTAATAACACCTCCACAACCTTCCTATGTCCCTGGTAGGCTGCATCATGTAGAGGTGTGCTGCCATCATTCCGTTTCTCATTCACATTTGCCTTGTTCTGGAATAACACCTCCACAACCTCCCAATGGTCCTGGACGGCTGCAAGATGTAGAGGTGTGTTGCCATCATTACGTTTCTCATTCACATTTGCCTTGTTCTGTAATAACACCTCCACAACCTCCCTGTGTCCCTTGTTGGCTGCATCATGTAGAGGTGTGCTGCCATCAATTCGTTTCTCATTCATATTTGCCTTGTTCTGTAATAACACCTCCACAACCTCCCTATGTCCCTGGGAGGCTGCACGATGTAGAGGTGTGCGGCCTTTCTTATCTTTCTCATCCACATTTGCCTTGTTCTGTAATAACACCTCCACAACCTCCCTATGTCCTTGCCAGGCTGCATCATGTAGAGGTGTGCTGCCATAATTGTCTGTCACATGACTTATTCCCTTGTTCTGTAATAACATTTTAACAACTTCTGCATTCCCATATATACATGCCAAATGAAGTCCAGTTTCACCCTTCTTGTTTGGCTTACCAATGTCCAGTACTTCCTGTAACAGGTAGCTTACATTGCTAACATTTCCAACTGCACATGAGTAATGAAAAGGTGTTGATCCTTCAGGACCTATGATATTGATGCTACGTTGTCCCTTCTTTATAACTATATCCATGATATCTTTGCCCTTTTGACACATGGCTGCATAATGTACATAAGTATTCTTTCTTGAACTGTTCTTGTTCTGGCTCGTCTTCATCAAATGTGACAGTCTGGAAGCCACTGTAGACAACCCACCCATACAGGCAATGTCCAAAAGTGAACATTTACCAAACTTTACTCTCAGATCATCTACAACTGCCAACTGCAGTTTGATGATAAGAGGTCTTGGGAGCTCGGGTAGCGTCATACACAACATATCCAACTTCCAGTTATTTTTGGAACACAAGTAATCGAAGTTGGCCAAACTACTCCCAAAGCAACTTCCAAACAAGGCTTCCTGTCTGTTCTTTACCTTAAACTGAACACTGTTCAATGCTTTCTTCAGCAAATTCGAGTTGCCTGTGACGCTCGCCCAAAACAGAAAGGAATATCCATATATAATGTCATTTTTTGACAATACTTTCAACAGTTCAGATCTGTCCTTGTTCAGATTATGCAAGAGATTCTCCCAAACCATATTAACAAATGTCTCTACCTGGAATAGTGAATGCATGCACACAAAGGCAAACTTTCTGTCATGTACAGCTGCAACAAACCGCCTTGCTACAATATGCAGATCATCATGTTTCAATTCGATTTTAAAAGGCACATCTAGTTGTTCCTCTTCGGTTGGATCACCTCTAAATGTCACATAACGAAATATGAACTCGAGATCCATCCTTTCAACCAACTGTCCCACATCACTGAGCAGTATTTCTCTTAGCTTTATTGCTACTTCATGATTTCTTATTCTATATGACCCTGATTCATGATGGAGACAGCATCCCGCCAATTGGGATAAAATAGGTTTCATCATATTTTCAGTGTATTCTTCTTCATTGATGTCAAAAACCTTGAGTGCCCAAACAATATATTTTTTGTAGGTTTCTCTTTCCACGCGAGTCCCTGTGTCAGACCCTGCCCATAGCATCCTCTCCTCCAGGTTATTCTCCGCCAAAGCAACCACTAACAAGCATGCCATCTTCTGCTTATGCAACAGGTGCTGATCCAAACATGGATAGTCCTCTGTATCTGTGAAAACAAATAACGTTTGTAAGAAAGCAGTGTACAACATTGCACATGTAGATCTAAAATATAATACCTTGCGTAACGCCTTACAATTACGTAACATAGTAATGATCTCCAGAATGCATACTTTCATCACTGGCGATAGCACAGTCGGTTCCTTCATGTGTTTCATGTCCATCCTCTTCATGAATAGTTGGACCTCCTTGTTCTGTTGTCATTGTACAGCTATTTTCCAGTACATCTCTTGTCTCCAGCGTTACAGTTTGAATTTCGTTTGTGACATTACCCTGTCGATCAACTGCCATCATGTGATTTCGTCCACCATGCATATCTCCCTTGTCCTTGGCATACTGTAGTATCCTCTGAAGTACATACAGCCTGTATTTCTCAACGTGACAGTTCCTCATGATGCCTGGAGACTTCTCCGACAAAATTGCATCAGCAGCCTGAGAATATGAAGGTTAGAAATGAAAAGGTATCGTTCATACGTGGTTTTTGAGACACATGTTGCCTTTCATATCAAAAACATAGCTTCAAACCAACCTACCATCAGAACGAATATCCCACAGCTGTGTCCATCTGACTGTTCTATCCCCGGGTACTGTTTCTTCATCCATGACTTGCTCCTTTCCTTAGACGTAGATTTCAAGTGGTTTACAAAGAGCCTGAGGAATACATGTATATTACTCGATGGCAATAAAGTCTTCAACTCATGTGGACTGGTGCTAAAGTAAAGGTAGAACAGAAGGTAAATACAGCAGTGCCTAAAATATCCGGTCCTGGCATTTCTGATGTTCTCTCCTGCTTTGTCCATAATTAGGTTTTATGTTAGCAAATACAGATGTTATGGTTTAAATGAATGAGTGACATAACTGTATTTATGGCGTTTAAATCATTCACACAGTGTACCCATTTGGGGAACTGGGTAACCCTGTGAACAAGTTGTTCTATATCTTCTACCCAAAAGTAAAAGCTACAAATGTGGGTGTATCGAACATTTTTCGATGGATCTTATTTACATTCATGTTTGTTTTTGAGAAATCAACATTTCAACATTTCAAATTGGATAGCTATTTTTAACATTTATAATGTGCAGCCACACGTCCTCTTCTTTTTTTTTTATCTACCTCTAGTGTTGTACAAATGAGTGTTCTACATATAAGGCGGGTTTAGAATTGACCACGCCCACTGTTCTGTCCACCTACCTCCAGTGTTGTACAACCTTGTCCTCCACATCTAAGGAGGGTTTAGAATTAACCACGCCCACTGTTCCATCCTTGACATTAGCCACCAGTAGCACCCAATGTTGATTACGTGGCATGTTCACTGGCATTAAGATCCACGTGTAGTTTGTCAAATTTTCCTGAAAGTTCACAACAAATGCCTTTCCGGTGTACGATCAATATATCAAGAAACACGTGCTTCACATAAGATGGATATGATGCAGTAACAGAGATATTAGTGAATTGGTATGATCTTGGAACTTAGAACTTCTAAAGACCCCTCTCTGACAACCAGATTTTCACTTCGTAAAATAATATGTAGCAAGACGAATATGTTCATGTGCAATATCTGCTTTTGTAACTGCATATTGAAAACGAATAGCATTATGATCAATGGGGTTACTGGCTTTGACTCAATTGAAACCCATTGCAGCATATGGTCGCTTCGTGCGCACAATTGCAAGTGACAACTTCTAGCATGCCGAATACGCAATCATGGCATAGACGAATCATATGTTATCACAAAAAACATACAATTATTACAAAGTATCTTTCGAGTCTTGCCCTTGTTCTTGGTAGGGTGGACATGCAATGGTACACTCAGAATGAAAGAATTATAAGAAATATAAAAATCTCACGTCACTCACATCTTTCCCCCTTATTCTGTCTGTGTACTGTCCTGCCTCCCACAGTAGGATTGTCTCTGTAGGCAGCACCAGACAGTGGAAGCTGACACGGGAACACCACTCTCTCTCCAGGAGGTGCAGGTATATGTCCATGATCTGGACAGGAAAGAGTTCATTTATTAGAATGTTTATTATACTGTTTAATCGCCAAATGCGTTTGCTTCAAAAGGAACGCTTGTAATTTCAAATCAAAGCAGGATCCGCTGCACATCACATATTCATCATGAAGAGAATATATCGGCTGTTAGCAATGACTGACAATTTGACTGGTGATGTACTAGATTTTGTGTACAATGCCCATTGCAGGTGAGTAGTGCCATCATTGCAGAATCGAGATGCATGGCAATGAGTTGATAATTAGCACCATTATATGAATTGATAGTTAACTAATACTGGTGTAACAAGAAGAAACCGCCAAAAGTTGCTGTATTAATCTTAAGATGGGGTCTCAGTGGTCCAAGGCGCCGCATTTCGCTATGCAGATTCACCATGGGAATCAACAAAGTGGTTAACGTCAAAGATGTGCATTACTTTCTTCATAATTTAATCCAACGCACCATGACACCACGCCTACCTCAAGGCACTATCAATGAGTATTAGGTGACTGAACAACTCACCACCCTCACGCCTCCAGTTTATATCTAATACTAACATCATTTGATGAAATCGAAAGCCTCCCATGCTCTATGAAATGATTTTCTTGGATGGTTAACTAGGCATGTAGTTTGTGTGATTGTGTAAATATTGCAGGTGGACTACTTACTTCATCTGTCAGCCACTCGTTGGTTTCCAGGCGAGACAGAACATCTCCTCTGATGGTGTAGCAGCCAACTGTGTATGTACAGTCACGTGACAGGGGGACGTCCTCTTGTACATGCTGCAGGTGTGAAGGAGGATCCTTCAGTGTTTTCACAAAGTCGTAAACTTCAGTTCTGGTATGACATGCTCCAACAAGTACTGCTGCGATGAGCTTTATGTAAACTGAACCGTCTTGGTTCCAGCTCAGACCGTCAGTATTAACAGCACATTTAACCCAGTTCCTTGCTTTAATTGCATCTAGATTCCAGTTCTTGTCGACCTCTTCAATGAGTGACAAGCACGGATTGCCTTTGTTGGTACAGTCCTTGTTCCAGAACCTAGATAATGCTAGGACATGTTGCACGACCTTTATCACATCACGATTCCTTTCTACTTCTTCTAGAAATGTGTACAGATAAACGTAGGGTGTGTTAGTGACACAGGTTGCAACTGTGTTGTCATTGTCAACCTGAGGCTGCAAACGAGGTTTCTTGACAGGGGAGCCTGACGTTGTACCCAAATATTCAATGTCATCATCACTTCTATGATCTCCTGACCTGCAGCGTTTCTGATTTGTGTCATGATCATTCTTTGTTTCGGTCTCTGACACCTTTGCTTCATTCAATGTTACACCTAGAATAGTGTTTGATTTACCGTTATTTTCCAATTCTGTCGGTGATGAATGAACTTCAGGGTCCAGGTTGGAGTTAGTGTTCTCCGTGACCCCCGACTGCACAGCTCTACCAGTTGATTCTACTTTCCTACATTTACTGTCACCTGAGGTATTAACTGTCTGTTGACCACGCTTCTTGCGTTGGGGAGCAGGCTGTGCTTGTGTGTGGTCCCCGATATATTGCACTAGGACGTGTTTCAGAGGCTGGTTGTACAGATACGATGCTTCTCTGACAAAGGCCCTTGTTGTCGCCTTGTCCTCGGTGTAAGCCTTGTGGTACTGCTTCACTATGACTGGACTTAAGCCAGGCTGCTTCCGAGTTCCATCACTTCTGAAGTGATATTTGTCATCCTTCCAGATATCTGCAAATAGAAATTAATATCATAACATTGCAAACAATGTTGTAATCCTGAAGATGAACTATCCCTCAAAATTCTTTGTGTGTTAGTGTGTCACCTGTGATGTAGATGTTAATTAATAAAACTGTGAACAGTCAATAGTGTAACATAACTCTAAAATCAACCCACCTTAATGCCAAATCAGCTGTAAGGTCATGCATAAATATGTTGTATTAGAGGTTGTGATGATAAATACCATGTCCTTTTTTCCTTCTCTGAGATGCAACACGATGCTTGATTCTTGTTTAGCCAATATTGATTAATCCAACAATGGATTTTCTACTAGTTGACATCAAACAATGTTCATTATTTAAGTACACAATTGTTGTAGAGGGGATGGAAAGAGTAAATAGAAAAACAAAGATAGAACATAAGTAAAAGAAGTCGTTTTGATGATGATACAGACAAATAAACTTAATTCACGTAGTCACTTATTTGCACGACTATCACTTGTCAACAATATTAGCAAACATAAAACCGGTTATCACAGGGCTGTACAAGGAAGCTGATACCAGGGCAGGGTGACCCCGACGTCAAGCAGACTATTACTAATAACGTACATGTATATGAATGTGGCTTTGAGGACATTGGTCATGTGTACTTAACAACCCCAATGAATTCAAATTGTGTAAAAAATAATATCAGCTTTCCATGAAATATTAACATTGTTCATATGTATTAATCCCTGACTCATGGTAATATTAAGCCTGAACACAACTGCCTCACCTTCTCTCATTCCCGAGGTTATCTTATAGAGGTACACCTCCCCTCCATGGGGTGTGGCGGGGGCAGTCTGGATGGTCTTGCTCTCATCCGGACTCCTCAGAATGTTAACAATTTCCTCCACTTTAAGGGCTGATGTTCTCCCTGTCCGGTAAGGCTCGGGTGGTTTCGGATTAGGCGCCATTTTGTCAAGTTATTAATAGTCACATGAGTCACACAGGCGTGATAAATAATCGGTTGTTCACTTGAACCTGTAGATGACAAAAGGTTATATGCTGAACTACATCCAAGCATGAATATTCTTATATACCCTGTATTTGTCTACGTATCAGTGTTGGTATTGTTATAACGCCTCAGGGCGTCATAAACGTCTCTCCTTGTACCGCAGGGGACTTTCTGTTATTGGTTTGTTGTTCTGTGTGTGGCTTGCGGGGAAAAATAAAGCGAGTCTGCCCAGGAAAATAGGTGGTTCGAGCCCCGGCCGCGTTTTACCAAACGACGTTAAATGATGATATTTGTTATTACCCTGCATTATTTCTGCAGTACACTGTGTGACCATATTTCAAGATGAGCATTGTACATGTCCGAGTAACAATCCAAAAAAGCGTCAGTCTTCGTGATCAGGTGAATCCACCTAATATACATACTTTATTGTGGTTTCAAATCAAGTCTTGATCAAAATATAACAAAATATTACAAATTACAATGTTGTTGTCTAGCGACATGACTAGAGAATTGTTACTGAGTAAGAAACCTTTATTGCCTGGTTCAACCTATGCTCACTGAGAGAATGAGTGAGTGAGTATGGTTTTACGCCGCTTTTAGCAATATTCCAGCAATATCACGGCGGGGGACACCAGCACATGGCTTCACATATTGTACCCATGTCAGGAATCGAACCCGGGTCTTCGGCGTGACGAGCGAACGCTTTAACCACTAGGCTACCCGACCGCCCCCTGACAAAATGAACTACACGTCACCGAGGATGTGTTTTTACAATTTTCATAATCACCTGTACCCAAACTAACACAGATATTCATACTTTATAATAATGTCTACCTCCACTGAAGTATCCCAGCATTGTCATTGTTCTAATGTTGAAATTTGGTTGATCTGAGTTTGCTTACTTGAAAATCATTGTATCAACATTGTTTCAGCTCCGTTCGATATTGAAATTTGTTTCAATCTGACTTTCAAATACGAAAAGTAAACACCTGGTGTCATCATTGATTTTCAGTGGTACATTCATACATAAAATTATTTATTCTCGTGCATTGACAATTATATATTGTGGAACGGCACCCTACCTTTAATTTTAACATCAATCGGTGTCATAGTGTACGAAAACCACTTGAGTGTGACATCATAACTCCAACGAACCTTTTGCCAGTCACTGCTACAATGTATATACGCCGGTATGTCAATCCGTGTAGTGACATATATTTATAGTCTTGCATGGTTGACGTTTGTCGGATGTTCGGACCTAGATCGGTTCAAACACTGTACCGTGGTTGTCAAAGGGGCATGTGCAGTTCGTGATCAGGTGTTACGTATTAGTTTCATCAAGGAACGGCTGTCAGCCAAATCCTCACCTGCACCGGAGTCATGTGAGATACGAAAACGCTCTCCCAACTTATGATGACTGTTAGGTATGCGGAAGCCATCAACTCCTCAATTAATTGTTGGGTTGCAGATACAAACAACTGGAACAGACAGACAGACAATGTCCTTTCCTCTATAGCCTAGGCTCTATTCAACAGGGCAGAGTTGCACACCAATGTTCAATGTATATGCAGATCTTGATTTATGCTCACGATATGGAAGCAGTGGAATGGCAGTTCGGCCACCTATCTGGTCCTGGTCAAAGCACTCTGGACATGTAAAGAGAGATGCACGATTGAATGGGAGGACATTCTCAACATCCTGCAGTCCCTGTAATCTCAGTAATAATAAACATACAATAAATGGTGGAATCATGATATTTTGATATCGATATCACCCCTCCTGTACAGCGATCGGATGTGTCGAGGTAAAAGTGGCTATGTGATTTGCCTTCATGTATAGCAAATATATATAGTTACCACACCTATCGGGGGATTTTTCCGCTCCCTGTCTTGCCTGTGTAATAATATGAAATACTAAATTCGGAATGCTTTGGATTCCATTTGATCTGTGAAATATCGCTCAGAAATATACAAAGAATAATGAAAGATCGCAGTCTTGTGTTTTATCATATTTCAGTTAACTTGAATCGGAAGGAACATACACTACCGTGATGAACTCGGTAATGCGAACAACAATGATTTGTCACATATCCAACACTTCGTTTCCACGACTCAAGGTGGTGTCTTAGTAGTCTGATGCGTTGCAGATAGCTGTACATAATCAGCGTGACGAAATCCTATGATTGTGAGTTCGAATCCCAGATTTGTGCTGATTATGATTGTTGGTTTGTTAGAAACATACCCATGATCGGAGGTTCTGCCAAAGTGGTAAACGTGAATGATCTGCGCTATAGTTTTCCTCCAAGTTAAGTTGACACTGCATCAAATAACACATACTTATGATAAAGTCAGATTCGAAAAATCTGCGTTACGTTTGGCAGATATTTCTAATTATTCTCTGTTCTGTTCCATCATATCTCCATTTCAAAATGTTGATATATGATTGGTTCACGTGATCTTGATAAAATACTATGCATTCTGCCTGTGTGGAACATAAATGTCTCAGCGGGAGAATAATCGCTTATACCCCGCCACGAAGAAGACAGGCATCACGTGATCATTGAGCGGGAGAATGAATCCCTTCAACCCCGCTTCGAAGCAAAAAGCCGCACGCTTTTTCCGAGTCAGTGATAGTCGCGTGACATAGCACAAGCTATCCTCAGCTCAATCGAACATCTGTTTTCTATCAATTTTGAATTTGCTTCAATTCTTTAACAAGTGCAAATTAAAACATGTCAGTTAGATAAATTCGTTTTAGCAGTACCACGAGGGGTTCATGTTGTTTTATGCGTCCCGCCCTATGTTAAATACCACGAGCCGGAGGCTTATAATACTTCCACCTCACAGTGATAAAAAAACTTATTCAAGTGTTTGCAAACAGTAATCAGAACTTATTCGTAACGCCATTCATTTCCTTGCAATAAGCCTTTTGACGGTAGTCCGAAAATCCGAAAGTCTTGAAACGTACCATCCGCTTTACTATTTAGTAACAATTTAACTTTTAACAGAGTACCCCATACCACAGGTGATGTATAATTCTCACACGAAACAGAATAATAAATGTAACCACTGTTTTTTATGCAGTCGTGATACCAAGGTTTTTAACATGTTTTGCTCGTAATGTAAGTCAGTTTAATTTATTATATCCACATACCACAAGTGCATAAACTTAAACGTTATTGTCATGTTGAGAATCGAACCCGACGTAGTCGTTCGTCAAGCCATTCAAGTAAGCCTGTGTCATGGTACACGAGAAGGTAAATATATTTTCATTGTAAATGGAAAATTTCACTTCATTGGTCCGAAAACGCGACACCTTCAATCAGTCATTGTACGTTCAAACCAGATACACTTACGGGTAACATTTCTGTCCCATAGTTCAAATGTATAATTTATTCAATCACCAATTACTTGATATCTGACAATTGTTCTGATGCTTACTTCGCCTGTGTAACGTGGGTACGATATATTGACCATAAAATATTGAGTTTATCTGGGATAATCGTACATTGTTGTATACTATAACCATTCTGCATATTCCACTTCAGCTGATGAAGATTAGGTTTTAGCAGATATTCCTTTTATAATAATGAACAGAATTTTAACTATACATGATCCCTCAGTCTTCGCGGGATATATCGGGAGTAGATGCGAGGTGACGGAACTTCTTCCCATGCACATCGACATCAATCAAACAGTAGAACGTTCCACTAGACAATTAGTTCAAAGGAAGTTCTTCGTTATGCACTCATGTCTCAGTGAGACATCATTTATATCTATTCTGGCGGAAGTCAATTTTACACTACGTATTGATCACTGCCTGGTTATCTTATGCACTATTGACAACTACACAAGTTCAAGTGTTTTGTGCACACTTATATGATGCACACTTATATGATGAGACATTTGAATGTAGACAACTTGTTATATCATTTCCTCAATATAACAATCTACATCACTGCTCATATTTCCACTCATTTCTTCTTCATATTTTCAAGCCCATTCAGCACGTAAATAGAGGTTATCACGCGAGTGTGTTTGGGGATGGTAAATATCCTGCATTAGGAATAAACATTGTATTTAGCGAGCCTTGGCGAGCTAAATACATAGTGTTTATTCCTAATTCAGGATATTTACCATCCCCAAACACACAAGCGTGATAACCTCTTTATCATATAATGTCATTCTTTAATTCTGTGCTTCAAAATCGCTTTCCCTTTCTCACAAATATTACCAAAACATTGCGAGTTTTCCTGGAATGCGCGCATTAATATTTATTACGTCACAGGGTAAGTGATGTGTCAGTCGGACAGTGACAGTAGCCAATATAGTTCCAACTGAAATCTGTTTCTTATACAGTGGCGAAGCAACATATACGCAAAACAACAATTGTTTTTAATTGCCTTTCGCGGCAATCCATCGGTCTGTCCGCTAGAGTAACTGCCCTTTGTCAAAGGGAAGCTACTCTAACCCTAGTCTATGAGACGTCACGGCCACGGTCAGACGTTGTTGACAGTCGGTCTGTCCTGTCATAACGATAAGAAGTGTACTCATATGTACACACAGCGACAAAACGAAACAAGGTAACAATTCAAACATATTCCCGTCAAATCCAACTATTTTAATTTGTGGAGAAGGTTTCAAGCCGCAGAGGTCTACATGCACAGATATGGCTACTGATCCCGCTTGGCAAGGCCTCGTGCCCTCGCCAAATTGTTTCGAAATTTATATCTCCAAAGTTGCCAAAACTTATAAAATGCCTTAGTTGCGTCACAGTGAGACACAGATTTTCAGTATATTAGACTGTTCTTTTGATAATGATAGCAATTATCGCTGTAGTTAATCCAGATTCCCGATGGTTAATTCTGACTCGATCGCCGAATGACGAGTGCGACGCCATGTTTGTTTATAAACAGTGAAAGTAGTCCCTACTTGACCTTTGATATTTGCATCTCTATCCGCATATGACCCCAACGGATATCGTTTTTATCCGTTGGCTTTATCCTGCCGAGAAACCTACCCATTATATGATAAAATCGTATACACCCCCTACTGACACTACCCGCGAACTCATAGTATGTCATTTCCTTATCAGCACAGCAACATAACTGTTTCTTTGTACTGTGATCAACTGGAGAAAGACATCATATATCCAACCAACCTTCCCTCAAAACACTCACACAATGTACACAATCAGGTATGTACAGCTCCTCTAGCGACATGTATTTTTAGCTTTTTGTCGGATTTTCGGATCGATGATTTTTAGTGTGATAGACCGGTTTGATCTAATTGATCATATTACGGCGTAGGCTTCCAACACTTATCTGATGAAAGCCAACGTGAACAATTAACTGAATAAACTTAAACAAGTGTATTATTTACTGCACCTGAACAAGACAGATGGCCCAGAGAAGACTAGTATCGATATCACTTGCGTGCAAGAATGATCCAAACAGACATAAAACTCTTATCGATTACAACTTCTCTATTTCAGGGCTACTTCTTCTCCTTTCACCTGGCAAGATGAACGGGAAAGAAGTTGTCTTCCAACTTCCAAATTGCTATACACACACGACTGATGGCAAGTGTTTATACTTCCGGCACAAGTATTTTACCCATGCCTATCAAACACAATGTACACAAGTAAATAGGTAGTTTATTGTGAGTTTAATGTTGTAGGGCCAAGACACCCGAACCAAGCATATGCTGTAAATGACGAGATGTTGGATACTCCTGTATCTGGACGAGATCTCAGCCTTGTTGCAAGTCACATCGGGATCGGGTTCGAGTCTGTTGGCATCGAACTTGGACTTACTCTCGTGGTTATCGAACAAGTGACTTTTGCACATCCATGTTCACTATATATGCAAGTTGTACACATGCTTACCAAGTGGAAGGAGAAAAACGGAAGATCTGCCACAGGACTGGTCCTTGTCAGAGCATTGTGGAGATGCAATGACAGCTGTACCATTGAGTGGGAGGACATTCTCAACATCCTGCTGTCACCAGCATCTACGTCTGGGTAATCAGGGCGGGAATATTACTGTGGAGTACACCCTCTGGCTTTATTGCTGTGAACACGCGAGTGGGGATATAAGTATGTTTCACTGAGTTTCCGCAACAACATGTAGTAAAATCATGCCTTATTTTTTCTTTCCTCGTGCTAGTGCTGCACTGAACACTCAACCATGCTTCAGGGACTACCATCTATTTCTGTATAGAACTGAACGCTCGTCATATGTACAGTTATATATTTTCCGTATATGATACATTGTGATTGTATTTGTATGTCTTTCAGAATAAATGTTGTAAATAAACTGCTACGATGCCCTTTGTAAGAACTTGTCTTTCTGCCTCTTGTGATATTAGCGGAAGATTGAGCGAGTTGTGAAGAGATTTGCCCTAAACGTAATCCGTAATCCGAAAATCCGGAAACTGAAACTAACGTAACGAAAGAACTGCCTCTCACAAAACGCTAACTTTCACACCCACTCAATGCAACACTTAATTACCGAATCCCTTCATCTCGACCCTAAATATTGAACTGACAGGAACCTACTGCCATTGAAACAGCTGTATGCTATTTGGTAGTTTATTTCCTGGTTGGAATCGTGCAATCGACTCTGATTGATTTTAACAGACATTTTCTAGTGAATTTGGAAAGGGTTTTGGCGCTTGATTCTATTCACATACTTATCAAGTAGTAGTTCGCAGGCATAATGGATGACAGCTTGCGACAGGTCTAGTAATGCAGAAAGTGTGATCACATTCTTAAGGCCAGTGCACATCATTAATGCACAGATTGACATATTCTTATAAAACTTTAAGGACCACAAGATTCGGGTTCTCCTTTACCTATATACGACTCAAGAGAAGTTTATATGTAGACATAAACGTGTTTCTTTAAAAAAAGCTTTCTATTTATATGAGCCAGTATTAAATATTAACAACGCCGACGTATGTCCTACATTTGACGCACTTCACAAATAATACCATAGGTCTTAAATACAATATTTATTTTTATTTTTGACTTACCCTGCCAAAGACATTCTGTTTAATATATTCATTTTGTAGGGTTATATCAAGATCAATAGATACGTGCAATCAGACACCGTTGTGTCGAACTTTGGTGTGTCGAACTTACGTTTGTCTCGAAGTAAAACATTGGTCCCTGCGTATTCTATCTTTATTTATTTTCAGTTGCGTCAAACCTCGGATAACTCTTAGTATTTACGTATCTCTCTTTAACGATGTTTGACTATTTATATTAATACCTTCAAAGATGCTACTATAATTATAATATATGTTTAAAGCTTACATCAATGGGATACACTGTACCAAAACAAACTCTCAAAATATCCATTTTTTATTTCATTTGAGACCATATTCCCATGTCTATTTTCTTCGTCGCAACATGAACATGTCATGCATGTATCCTAGAAAGGGAGGAATCTATTAGTGACTGAACAGCTGGGCTTAGTGGAGAAAGAATGAAGTGACTGTTCCCTCATATGTTCACTTCAGCCAAAGGCTACATTAAGTAAGGATAATAATTTATGGATGAACAACTTCTTTATAACAATTATCAAGCAAGTGTTAGAACCTACACCGAAACGTCGCTCTTAATTGTAATAAAGAAGTTGTTCATCCATAAATTTGTATCCTTTTTAGTACTCCAACTTCTAAATGCCTATCAAAGAAGTTAAAGACTAATTTGCCTAATGAACTCCTAACTCCGAAAATCCGACTTTTGTGTCCCATATTCAGCAACATACAATCCTTCCCTCTATGAATGGCTTCGTATTTGATTTACAAACTTGACGAACATTATCTCAGTATCAAATATACATGATTTTTTTTTCACTTACCTTTTCACTATTAATACCAATACACGTTAGCCAATCTCAAATGTTGTGAAAAAGCAGCTTTTACACTGTTTGAAAAGAGAATATTGCATCCTTAATTTCTTCACTGATCCCGTGACATTGGGGGTTATCTTATCCCTCAGCTTTATAACGGCATTCCAACCTTGTGTTTTTATTTTCCAACACTATTGTCGTGTGGATTGTTTATGAAGGTTGTTCACAGTCTCTCACACCACACTTAACACACATGACAAGCAGTATCCCCTGATATAGGGCTTTTGTAATGTGGTTCTCATTACACATCAGTTTGACGCACGCCGTCAGTGTAAATACGAAAATCCGTAAATCCGAAATCCTTGATTGAAGCCTTGGATCGAGAGAGAAGTTGTGTCCAACCTGGTACAGGGGATTCCCCTATTGCTCACATGTAGCTGAGAGGTCTTGATTCAGTCAGGTAGGTTCAACAAACAGAGTAGTGCACTTCGGCGTCATATAAAGTTAGATACAGACAACATGGGGAATCTAGTCTCGTGCTTCTCAGGACTTCAGTATCAGGTACGTCTTAATAACTTTCTTCTATGAAGATGTTTATACACTTAAGCTAGCAGTAATATAACATGTACACAGAATTCAATCCTCAGCTTAGTGCATTTTGTATGCTTAATAGTGGATATACAGTAACAGAGCTATTGACCAACGTGATATTGTGTGCTTTTCGTTCTAGAGAATGCACCAGTCGAACAACGAGCTGATCGAGTATTGCATCCATCAGAACATAGGGAGAGGTGCGTTAAATTCCCATTTTAAAAAGATAATTGTGTAAGACATTGAACGTCTCAATTTGAAAAATTTAATTTCAGAAATTTGGTTATATATCCCATTTGTTCAGTATTACTATAAACTTTGTGGTCATTATTTTGACGACATAAACGTATATCAGAGGATATACACAGTTTCTTTTTCTGTCATTTTGTAATGATGATTATCGATCAGTATTTGAGATACGTTAATTCGATATCACATATCAATCAAACAATAAACAGAACCTGTTTATATGTGGTGATTTTGGCGTTACGTCAAGTAATACAGATTTGTGTGTAGGTTCAACACGTCGTGTGAACGAGAGACTGAAGACTCCTGTAACTCCACAAGATCTCGGACTTGTTGCGAGACATATCGGGATCGGCTTTGAGCATGTCGGGATTGAACTTGGGCTCAGCATTGTGGCTATCCAACATGGCAAAGTTGCACACCCATGTTCAATGTATATGCAGGTCTTGATTATGCTCACTTAATGGAAGCAGTGGAATGGCAGTTCGGCCACCTATCTGGTCCTGGTCAAAGTACTCTGGACATGTAAAGAGAGATGCACGATCGAATGGGAGGACATTCTCAACATCCTGCAGCTGCGGTCCTCCTTGTCAGTGTAATTGCAACTCGGTCGGAGAAATATTACAAGAAATGAAACTGTGTTTTTATGATTTCTAAAATGGCTACCGTCATACCTTTAGCTTGTTCAGAGATATTGCATATAATCAGTCATCATGTTTGGGAAATCTATATATTTATCAAGTCATTGTTTCTTTGTGTTTTCTGCATTTGCAAGTTTACCCCAAGAACACGTGGAGTCAGATTGTACCAATGGCGGCTCCTACCGGTTGGGCAGGACATGCGTACACTTTCACAAGACGTGGTGTCATCAATAATCCATTCCCATAGTTTTCGCCGCTCGTTGCCTTTTACACCCAATGGAATGTGTTTCGGTGGATATCCGAGACTGGTTATTCTCTGGCGTTGACGTTTTATATTTATTGAATTTAGAATGCTACGATTTCGATTTTACATGTGAAATATCTCCCGGAAATAATGACAGTTGATAGTGATGCTTTTAATAAAGTCAGAATCGTAAAATGGAGTCTGCTTACAACAGAGATTTCTTGTGATTATGTAAAGGGTTTTGTCGCTCTTATCCATACAAACATCTCTGACGAATTCAAATACCTCCACCTCACAGTGATAGCAATGATAAATTAGTCAGAAATTCACAAACTGTCTTAATTAAATTGAATAAAAAACTGATTATTCAAGTCAGTAATCGTATTCGTAATTCGTAATTCGATCACAGTGCTATACAACCTTCATATTGTACATCGTTTCAAATATTCAAACCGTCCCTCTGTTTATATCACTAGAAACAGCACAAGTAAGGGTATACGTTTTCTCTCCCTTTCTCACAACCTGAACAATAGGTTACAGGTACAATGGTTGTGGTGATCAAAAGATCAAAATTTCATGTACATGAGGTGAAGAACAAATTTGCTTCATGGTATGATTTAAAACAGGAAAATACTATTTCCATTCTGGAAAATGAGTTCAACACAAAACAGAACATTTAAAGCTGTTCAAACATCAGTGCACTTCATTTCATTATACCTTTCGTCATTATTACGTACATTTGCCACATTCAGACACAAAGTCATTTAAGCCCAGTACGAACAACTACAGGTGATGCCTCTATTGACAATACGCCTGTCAGCTTTTTACCCACAGTATCCAAGTTTCGTCAGAATAACTTCCGTATCAAATGCTAACATAATATCTGAAAACAGAGTTGCCTCCCTTTGACAAGCTACCGTAAACGTGGTATGCATTATTCAACCTTTTCTATCCCTGGCATTGTCTACAACTGACTTTGTTGACTGGATACAAGACTGGATAATGTTTATAACGGCTTACGATAGTATTCCAGTTATATCACGGCGTGACAGCTGAATGTGAGAGGAAAGCCCAAGTGATGAATGTCTCAGACGTTTACCACTTCGGTGAAACCCAAGAGCACGGGTATGGTGCTGACAAACCTAGAAACATAAACTGGGCGAACATGGATTCGAACCCACAATTAGAGGTCTCTGGCGTGCCCAAGGGGCGCAACTCTGCACAGCGAATCACGGCGCCTTAGACGGCTCGGCCATTCGTACCCCGAAAATCTTCAGACCTGACTTCACAAACAATATTCAGTACACGTTTGCCAAGCATAAATAAGGAGGCATATTTTATTTTTTGCCCTTATTTGATTCATTCTCTGTAGAGGTGAGGCAAGGCAAAATGAGGTTTGAGGTTTAACGTTGCGTTCAAGAATATTGCACTTATATGAGGTGACGTGCATGCACGCGTGTGTGTATATGTATGTGTGTCTGCTCATGTAGTTTTTACAGAGCAAGCCACTGATACACCATGCCGAAGTTTTAACATTACTACCCCACTCTGACACAATATACTGACCACAAATTGACCAGTCTTATCCCCTTAATACTGAGCGCCAGGCGGGGTGACAAGACCACCACAATTAAACGTTACTGGGCAGATACTCTCTCCCTTTACGCAGATGCTTAACGAAGTTCAGGTGTGGTATACATACCCTCAATATACAATTATACAGACACTCCAAAGATAATGATGTTTTAACATCGACGTGTCCTTTCTGCAAATATAACCAAGAAAATGAATACCATGTTTTATTGATATGTCCAGTATATGAGGATATAAGAATCAAATACCTGCCTAACTATTATTATACGTATCCATCACAAAGAAAATCTGTACAGTTAATGAACAGCAAAAATAGCCATATTCTTCTCAGACTTGTGTGTGTTTATAAGATATTTGAAAGAAGGATAATATATACATTGAATATAAATAAAACTGTGTACACCATATTTAGCTACAATCTAATCAGTATACAAGTGGTGCTTCACGACGAATTACAACAAAATGTCATTGTACTATTGGCCTCGAGGCCACACATACGAAATAAATCGGTCTAATACTCTATCCATAAGACAATGGAGGCGATCTAGCCCACTCTATTTCAGAGCAAGGTATTTACAAATACTTGATCATCACACATGTATTGTGCTTGCAAAACATGCTGCTTATTTATGCCATGTAACCTGGATAACTTCATTCAAATGTCAGTTTGTTTTGGTTTGGTTTTGCGTATTTTCTTTATTTGATTATAATCAACAAAGACACTTATTTGTCTTTTTCACAGGGAAAGTGTATATTTAGATCAGGATAGTGCCTGAATATAGTTTGTGATTGGTTCTGATTGTGATACACGCTGCACTGGTATGGGCTGTCTGTGTGACTTCACTGCGTTTGGATAAGCACCTTGTTCTACCTGTATACATATTCAGATATATGAACATAAAGGAACAATCGGACCCAATTGCCTCGAACTTCTGGGGACCAAAGAAATAGTTCGAGTTATTCGAACTATTTGAATTCGACCTGGATCTTGATAAGTTTTACCTTTCAACTTTGGGGACTATAAATTGAACTCAAAACACTCATGTCGAGCATTCAGGTAACAATACTATAAATATGGTAAGATTTTGGACTGTGATTTCGCCTGGACCCTGGAATCGGCACATCCGAGTTCAAGACATCGGGGTTCGACTGTATATGTACGTCTGCATAACATCATAACGATTTTCATATGTTTGTCACATGAATGACACTGGTGACATTTTAGAAATTAACAGTAATCGTTACTGTATGTTTATACTGTATGGCACAGTGTTACGAGGGGATTTCCGAATTGACACGCGAAGGTTAACTTAGAAAACGGTTCAAACTATATTGCCAAATCAGTAAATCAGCATACAATATAAATGAATAAAAAACAACTTCTATTGAAAAACGTAATTGTAGGTCTACAGTCACAAAGGGGTTAAACAATGGGTCAACTATGGGCAATACATAACAGGCCATTTAACTAATGCAGCACTAACAAGAGTTATCTGATGATAAAAGTATATTACTTAAACCATGAATGTTAGTACAATAATGCTTCCAACATCTTGCGCTCCTTAGATACGTTTTCAGATACAATGTTTGTAATAAAAACGATATCTTACGGGGATTCGTTCAGTGATCTATCACATAATATGTCACATAAGAATATGTCAGATATCATGGAAGAATGTAATACTGGTTGGTTTTGCCCATGACTATATAGTCTGTATTTGTTTAAGGGACACAGCTCAAAGAATTCTATTTGATCTTAGCATTTTCATGTGTGCCAAGACATCATGGAAATTAATAGGATAAATTGCTTTGAAATAAAACAATCATTATATTCCTGAATATGAGGTCACCGTGAACATACTTTAAAGTCTATATTGCATGTACAACATGTTACATGGCTTCGTATTGGGTGTGAGACTTCACAACTCTGACACTGGAAATGGTGCAGAAACAAATCAAAGTGACAATACCGACTATGATAGAAGACACCCACGTGTTCCTGCAAGTACATATTTTACACAGCGACATGTAGCTGCAAACATTCATTGTGTACGTCAATCTGAACTCACTCCCACTAATTTCAACAAAACACTTTGCTTTAAGAAAGTTCGGAACACACTAAAATCTGCATATGTCCAGTTATAAACATTTGTAAGAAACTGTTATGTAATCTTCTAAACATTAAAGTTAGCCATGTTCCTAGAATTTGTAACGTACAATGAGTTTTTCATGGAATCGAGATGCGAACAGAAACGTCAAAACTACATTGACACAAATCACTCCCACGGGGGTACGGGTGGCCCAGTCGTCTAAGGCGCCGCGATTCGCTGTGCAGAGTTGCGTCCCTTGGGTACACCAGATACCTATGATTGTGGGTTCGAATCCAGGTTCGCTCAGATTATGTTTCTAGGTTTGTCATAACCATACGCGTGCTCTTGGGTTTCACAAATAACTCGTTATTTTCTGCAAACCGAATTCGGACGACTGACCCCTAATGGAGGTTGTAAAACTGTATATGTATACTGTAACATTGGACACATCATAATAACAATGATAACTCCTTTCTAGACCACTTTTAGAGCTGCAGCAGCTCTATCTTTTCCCCAGACTCAGTGTAGTGAATGATGGTATTCTCAGAATTACTAGTGGTATCTGAACTAGGCAATGTGTCACCAACTACTGGAGCATGGACATAGGTGGGAACATGACTTGAGATTCCATATATGGTTTCTGATCTTTGATTGGGTGAACGTATCTCCATGTGTGCAGGATCTGTAAGGAGGTTGTTAAGATTTCCGTCTATATGATATGGTTGGGATGACTGCAAGGCGATCTCTTCCATAACACTTTGTCTGTCTGTGGAAACTGCTTGTCCCAGTTGACTCGGAACATAAACCCCTGGCAATTCTTCTGATGTGTGGTTCACGGGACACGTTGATGTTGGTGGTGTGGATGTAAGCCAACCGCCATTGTTATAGCTTCCGTGTGGAACTGACGATGATTTCATAAGAAACTGGCCATCGGTTGTCACCCTGAAACAATACCACATGCACTTGACACAACATTTCAGAGAAAATAGGACTTAATCAAAATAGTGATGCTATTGTGACATATAATACAAAATCAAGATGTAAAAGCCTCCAGCGCTTTCGAATTCGTATCTAATGAAAAAGGCTCCAAACTAAATGGAAGCCCCACATACTCATAAACGTAAACCAACGAATCATTCAATATTATACACAGTGAAGCCTAATTAAGTTCAAATATTGGTTAACATAATTTCAGTGTTTTGGCAAAGTCCCCATTGACATATGTAGCCCATGGAGAATAAGGTTACACTTGGAACAAATAGCAATAGAGTTCATTTCATCACAATGCATTTCTACAAGGTCCCCAAAACAACATACTTAAAGTCCCAAGCAATCCCAGTTTGGGAAATATGTCTAATTTACATAATCCAATATGGCAACCATCTGTCAATAGTATTTTCCTTATTTCAGATGAGGTTCAATGTTTTGATGAAAAACAGCATGTGTTGTGTTGCAAAATAGCCATATTATGTTTCTAAAAAGATATTCACAACTATTGATCGTTTTCGACTATTGACAAATCTACAAAACATCAAGATGGCTGGCAATTTCAAGATGGCCGACACATTTCCTAAATATGAGGTTAGGCTGTGGAAGCTTTTATCTCTGAAACAGTGTGCTGGGACATATATGCATAAAACTTGTCACACTAACTGACTGGCCCAAAAATCCAAGATGACCTCCAAGACATGGACAGACATGGAATATCAATACACTGTTGGTCTCTCATCACATATTTGATTGATTGATTTGGGACTTTTAGTATGTTGTTTCGGGGGCCTTGTAGAAATGCTCTGTCCATATTCTTTTTTAGCTGAAATAGATATTTGATATATGTCTGATGGTACTGTCCTCTTCGAGGTCTCATATGGTTTCGTGAGGTTTCAAAACTGTTCTGCAAAACAGCGTATACAATATATGTGTTTGGGCTGTCAACTCAAGCATCATTTCCATATTGCTCTTACCTATCCATAATTGTACTATGGCTGCTTGTCAGGTCATGTATATTTGTTGCCTCAGTTATAATCCTTGCAATATCATCGTGATGTTGTGCCTCTGCTTTTGTAAAGCAGTTTCTTCTTTATCGTCTTTCTCATCCACATTTGCCTTGTTCTGTAATAACACCTCCACAACCTCCCTATGTCCCCGGTAGGCTGCAAGATGTAGAGGTGTGCGGCCATCATCACGTTTATCATCCACATTTGCCTTGTTCTGCAAAAACACCTCCATAACCTCCCGATGTCCCTTCCTGGCTGCATCATGTAGAGGTGTGCTGCCATTATCACGTTTATCATGCACATTTGCCTTGTTCTGTAATAACACCTCCACAACTTCCCTATGTCCCCGGTAGGCTGCAAGATGTAGAGGTGTGCGGCCATCATCACGTTTATCATCCACATTTGCCTTGTTCTGCAAAAACACCTCCATAACCTCCCGATGTCCCTTCCTGGCTGCATCATGTAGAGGTGTGCTGCCATTATCACGTTTATCATGCACATTTGCCTTGTTCTGTAATAACACCTCCACAACTTCCCTGTGTCCCTCCCAGGCTGCATCATGTAGAGGTGTGCGGCCATCATCACGTTTACCATCCACATTTGCCTTGTTCTGTAATAACACCTCCACAACCTCCCGATGACCCTTCCAGACTGCATCATGTAGAGGTGTGCGGTCATCATCACGTTTGTCATCCACATTTGCCTTGTTCTGTAATAACACCTCCACAACCTCCCTATGTCCCCGGTAGGCTGCAAGATGTAGAGGTGTGCGGCCATCATCACGTTTGTCATCCACATTTGCCTTGTTCTGTAATAACACCTCCACAACCTCCCTATGTCCCTGGTAGGATGCACGATGTAGAGATGTGCAGCCTTCCTTATCTTTCTCATCCACATTTGCCTTGTTCTGCAATAACACCTCCATAACCTCCCGATGTCCCTTCCTGGCTGCATCATGTAGAGGTGTGCTGCCATCATCACCTTTCTCATGCACATTTGCCTTGTTCTGTGATAACACCTCCACAACCTCCCTATGTCCCCGGTAGGCTGCAAGATATAGAGGTGTGCGGCCATCATCACGTTTATCATCCACATTTGCCATGTTCTGTAATAACACCTCCACAACCTCCCGATGTCCCTTCCTGGCTGCATCATATAGAGGTGTGCTGCCATCATCACCTTTCTCATGCACATTTGCCTTGTTCTGTAATAACACCTCCACAACCTCCCTCTGTCCCTGCCAGGCTGCATCATGTAGAGGTGTGCGGCCATCATCACGTTTGTCATCCACATTTGCCTTGTTCTGTAATAACACCTCCACAACCTCCCTATGTCCCCGGTAGGCTGCAAGATGTAGAGATGTGTGGCCATCATCACGTTTGTCATCCACATTTGCCTTGTTCTGTAATAACTGATCCACAACCTCCCTCTGTCCCTGCCAGGCTGCATCATGTAGAGGTGTGTGGCCATCATCACGTTTGTCATCCACATTTGCCTTGTTCTGTAATAACACCTCCACAACCTCCCGATGTCCCATCCTGGCTGCATCATGTAGAGGTGTGCGGCCATCATCACCTTTCTCATGCACATTTGCCTTGTTCTGTAATAACACCTCCACAACCTCCCTCTGTCCCTGCCAGGCTGCATCATGTAGAGGTGTGCGGCCATCATCACGTTTGTCATCCATATTTGCCTTGTTCTGTAATAACACCTCCACAACCTCCCTCTGTCCCTGCCAGGCTGCATCATGTAGAGGTGTGCGGCCATCATCACGTTTGTCATCCACATTTGCCTTGTTCTGTAATAACACCTCCACAACCTCCCGATGTCCCTGCCAGGCTGCATCATGTAGAGGTGTGCTGCCTTCCTCATCTTTCTCATCCACATTTGCCTTGTTCTGTAATATCACCCTCACAACCTCCCTATGACCCTGGTAGGCTGCATCATGTAGAGGTGTGCTGCCATCATTACGTTTCTCATCCACATTTGCCTTGTTCTGTAATAACACCTCCACAACCTCCGTATGTCCCTGCCAGCCTGCATCATGTAGAGGTGTGCTGCCATCATCACGTTTCTCATCCACATTTGCCTTGTTCTGTAATAACACCTCCACAACCTCCCTATGTCCTTGCCAGGCTGCATCATGTAGAGGTGTGCGGCCAGCATTTTCTGTCACATGACTTATTCCCTTGTTCTGTAATAACATTTTAACAACTTCTGCATTCCCATATATACATGCCAAATGAAGTCCAGTTTCACCCTTCTTGTTTGGATTACCAATTGCCACTGATTCCTGTAACAGGTAGCTTACAATGCTAACATTTCCAACTGCACATGAGTAATGTAAAGGTGTTGATCCTTCAGGACCTATGATATTGATGCTACGTTTTCCCTTCTTTATAACTATATCCATGATATCTTTGCCCTTTATTATACTGTTTAATCCCCCAATGCTTTCGGTTCAAAGGGAACGCTTGTAATTTCAAATCAAAGCAGGATCCGCTGCACATCACATATCCATCATGAGGAGAATATCTCGGCTGTTAGCAATGACTGACAATTGAACTGATGATGTACTAGATTTTGTGCACAATGCCCATTGCAGGTGAGTAGTGTTATCATTGCATAATCGAGATGCATGGCAATGAGTTGATAATTAGCACTATTATATTAATTGATGGTTAACTAATACTGGTGTAAAAAGAAGAAACTGTCAAACGTTGCTGTATTAATCTTAAGACGGGGGCTCATGGTCCAAGGCGCCGCATTTCGCTTTGCAGACTCGCCATGGGAATCAACAAAGTGGTAAACGTCTAAGATATGCTTCACTTTGGAATTTCTTCATAATTTAATCCAACTCACCATGACACTACTGTTCAAAGAGGCGTTTAACCAAACTCACGCTCTACCTTGCCTACATCAAGGCACTATCAATGAGTATTACGTGACTGAACCACTCACCACCCTCACGCCCTCAGTTAATACCTAATACTGACATCATTTGATGAAATCGAAAGCCTCCCATGCTCTATGAAATGATTTTCTTGGATAATTAACTACGCATGTAGTTTGTGTGATTGTGTAAATAGAGCAGATGGACTACTTACTTCATCTGTCAGCCAGTCGTTGGTTTCCAGGCGAGACAGAACATCTCCTCTGATGGTGTAGCAGCCAACTGTGTATGTACAGTTACGTGACAGGGGGACGTCCTCTTGTACATGCTGCGGGTGTGAAGGAGGATCCTTCAGTGTTTTCAAAAAGTCCTGTACTTCAGTCCTGGTATGGCATGCTCCAACAAGTACTGCTGCGATGAGGTTTATGTAAACTGACCGGTCTTGGTTCAAGCTCAGAACGTCAGTATTTACAGAACATTTAACCCAGTTCCTTGCTTTTATTGCATCTAGATTCCAGTTCTTGTCGACCTCTTCAATGAGTGACAAGCATGCGTTGTCTTTGTTGGTACAGTCCTTGTTCCAGAACCTTGATAAAGATAAAACCTGTTGCACGACCCTTATCACATCACGATTCCTTTCTACATCTTCTAGAAATGTGTACAGATAAGCGTAGGGTGTGTTAGTGACACAGGTTACAACTGTGTTGTCATTGTCAACTTGAGGCTGCAAACGGAGTTTCTTGACAGGGGAGCCTGACGTTGTATCCAAATATTCAATGTCATCATCACCTCTATGATCTCCTGTCCTGCTGCGTTTCTGATTTGTGTCATGATCATTCTTTGTTTCAGTCTCTGACACCTTTGCTTCATTCAATGTTACACCTAGAATAGTGTTTGATTTACCGTTGTCTTCCAATTCTGTCGGTGATGAATGATCTTCAGGGTCCAGGTTTGAGTTAGTGTTCTCCGTGACACCCGACTGCACAGCTCCACCAGTTGATTCTACTTTTCTACGTTTACTGTAACCTGGGGAATTAACTGTCTGTTGACCACGCTTCTTACGTTGAGGAGCAGGCTGTGCTTGTGTGTGGTCCCCGATATATTGCACTAGGACGTGTTTCAGAGGCTGGTTGTACAGATACGATGCTTCTCTGACAAAGGCCCTTGTTGTTGCCTTGTCCTCGGTGTAAGCCTTGTGGTACTGCTTCACTATGACTGGACTTGAGCTAGGCTGCTTCCGGGTTCCATCACTTCTGAAGTGATATTTGTCGTCCTTCCACACGTCTGTAAATATAATGTAACATCATGAGTCTCATGACATTGCAAGCGTTGTTGTTATCCTGACGATGAACCGTCCGTCAAGAAGCTTTGAATGTTAGTGTGTCACGTGTGGTGTAGGTATTAATTAATGAAACCTAAATGCAAAGTCGACTTTGTTTGTCATGGGCCAACGGACACACCACACTCATAGAACTGTAAGGTCATGCATATATGTTGTATTAGAGGTTGTAATGATAAATATCATGTCATCGGGCATATGGGTGCACATACCTTAAACCACATACCTTAAAACAATACAAATTCTTGTTTAGCTTATATTGATCAGTTGAACAATTGACTTCCTACATGTAAACATTGGATAAATGTTCGTTAAAGTACACGGTTATTGTAAAGGGGATAAAAAGAGAGAGAAGAACAGAAACAGAATATATTAGTAGTTGAAATAATGATATGGACGATTGAGCTGAATTGGCAGTGATTTATGTGTAGGATAAAACACGTCTGAGGGTCTTTATGAGAGTTAAGACCGGAATCGAAGGGATTAAACTGAGGGGCGCCAATATGGGCCTACAATATGTGTTGCTAGCGTAAGGGTACTTGAAAAATACATTCTTGAAAACATTTAACCGCCTCTGTCGCCTAGTGATACACTCACTGGGCTGCAGATACGAAGATTACGTGTTCGATCCCCGGAAGTTTAATTTGTCATTTGATTTTACATTTCATTAAATTGTTTTGTTAAATTGCAAAGTAACTTCTCCTAGCGAGTAACATGCATATGCTACAATATAAACGCAACTTCAATTAAAATATCTCTGTGACATTATAGCATCCTTGTTAATGAAATTTAACCCATTTGGAGAACAATATGAAGATGTCACTGGAGGTTTATTATGCATGGCAGTTACTCGTTAACAATATTAGCGAACATAAAATCTATTATCACGTCATGCAGAGAAATACTGGAAACCTACATGTATATACATGTGGTTTTTGAGGACATTCATCGTGTGTGTTTAACAAACCTTTTGAATTCAAATTATATTATACATAATATAAGTTTTCCATGGACTATTAACCTTTTTCTATATATCGATCCCTGCCTCATGTTAGCATTAAGCGTGAAAACAACTGACTCACCTTCTCTCATACCCGATGCTATCTTATAGAGGTACACCTGTCCTCCCTGAGGTGTGGCGGGGGCAGTCTGGATGGTCTTGCTCTCATCTGGACTCCTCAGAATGTTAACAATCTCCTCCACTTTAAGCGCTGATGTTCTCCCTGTGATGTAAGGCCTGGGTGGTTTCAGACTTTTACACGCCATTTGCAAAGTTATAAATAGGCCCGTCGATAATGTTTCAAAGAGTATCCGTGGAGGTTCATTGTGTAAGAATCTCCATCAGTCACACAGGTGGGATACGCTATGAGCACCAAGGCTCCTTCATTTGAATCTGTAGTTGACAAAAAGTATATGACCTATTCACAAATTGCCGAGTTGCATCAAAGCAGTAGTATTCACGATGCAATTTCATCCCTTCATACTTCGGTTACATATTGATTATGTATAATGACGAGGCTACGTCACTTGGTTGCTATGTTTCTGAAGGTGACCTACTTCCGTGTTTGGGAATAACTGGCAACACCTGACTGCAGTTGAGTATTGACATAACAGTTGCCAAGCTACTGAATAACATTATCTTATGTGAGCATACTTAATATGTATTACTCTTTATTGACCGCCTCCTGGTCTAGTGGGTATGAAATGTCAATCGTCTGTACGATGTTAATTAGACTAAAATTGGTTTATATTTGGTGTGCAAGCTATATACAAAGGGTGGTGAACTCTGGTATAAAGTGTGTTTTAGTCTTTGTCAGTGATTTATAAGGATAGATAAAACACATTAATGGAGCAAGATCTGCAACGTGAAGTGTAAGATGCGCCGTGACCTACAGAGACCGGGGGCAACCTTGGAATGTACAGGCCTTGTTGGCTTATATACTGGTTGTATTGGTAAACAGTACAGGTGATCGTTGTGTTTGTGTAAGTTTTGGTCTTGTGTGTGGCGTGTGGGGTGGTGCGAAGCGAGAGTATCTGTCGGGAGAGCGGAAGTTCGGTGGTTTGATGGCCGGTCGTGTCATTACAAACAATGCTTTAACATGTTACTCATCTTGCTTTAACATTGTTAACCTTGTCTTGCGCTCGGCATTAACGGTATAACACAAAGACATGTCTTCGAAGTAAATATACTCTGTCTGAGTCATATTCATATTAAAAATCCCGCATTGTCTCTCAGTTGGCCAGCAATATCACGTCCTGACATCTTATATTTGCGTCTATTTGACAATGCAAACAAGAGTCCTTGAATTGTGGAATTAATCCTAAGAAACTTGGTATATTGGGTTAGTTTGTTTTCAAAACAGGTTTTTCGCAGAATATAACCAATACGAATTTACAATCTTGCCGTCTAGCGTCATGATCTCACAATGGACATGACGTGAGTCAGGCAAGTGTTAGTCACAGTTAGAAACCTCCTTGGATGCCATCTCTTGTTTCCGGAGGTTTCTGATAAGGTTGTTCCTTATTGCCTGGATCAACAGTGCTCAATGAAGTCCATGTAACCGTTGGGTTTTGGTACAATATTTAATATAACCTGTACCCCAAATTCCACAGGTAATTATATACTTTATAATAGTGTCTACTTCCACTGAAGGATGTCTCTATAAACATTGCAATAACCCGTTTCTTCTGGCAAGTCTTTATACATCTGTCTCCAGTACCTGTCATACCTGAAGTAAGTTCATACGATTCTTCGAACCTACAACGTGGCAAGTATTAAACATGAATACCTCTCTCAGACACTGTAAACTGACTCGGAGTCGACAAGGCTTTGTTTTATCTCCTTCATGGTGAGGCGTGAACGGGGATCGAACTACCGAACTTCCGGTTCTTTGGGCAGACAACGGAGCTGGTTTCAGAATAAGTGATAATGGGCTAGGTTTTGTTTATGGATGATGTGGGGACGTGTGAATGGTGCAGTATTCCTTTACTTGTATGGATTCGGTGCTAGGTCGATTAGGGTTTGTTCCTACTTTGATGAAATTTACTTTTGTTTAACTTTTGTGAGTGGCGGTCGGTGTGTAACTCATTAAGGGACATGTAGTCAAGGGAGATAGTGATAACATCAAACAAAGATAATGTTTTGTCTCTTGGTGACACAAGTTGGCTGATTAATAAGGTATTGCCAACATAGACGCGTGTTTAGAAAATACGTTTAATCTTTATCGACGATCTACAACTTTTGTAACATTTTTGTTACAGCTAGTATACTTGGGACAGTCTGAACAGATCAAGAGAGACAAACTATCTTCTGTGAATAGTACTTAAGCTTAGATAGTTTTATCGCCGAGTTGTAGTATTTGGGCATTGTAGTCTTTGACACTAAAGAATGCTTGATTCTGATTGCTTAAAAAATATGCTTTTTCCGACTGATAATTCTTTTAAATAAAGCCTCTTCACACAAGGAGTGTGAAAAGTATCGATCTATCGACAGCAGACGCATCGATGCATATAACAATGGCTGCGAGTAACCCATTACAATATTGCATACGTTCGATATCAGAACAACAGACATGAAGAAGTTTATATCAGAACACACACAGTTAAGTAAAACACACACCAACTACTATGCCAAGGCCACATAATCCTCAGTCGCTCTCGTGTCGATTGCCTGAAACTAACAGTAAACTTTAGTCGTTTTAATGCACAAATCGTATATCACAGAAGCAGGTACATATTACAAAACATTGCCTCGGACATACAATTCATATTATATTTGCCAAATTGTCATGCCTATTATCTTCTGCACACATCTAACAAATCAAGTAAAAGCGATTATCATTCTCATGTATATTTAATTACTATCACATAGTGATGATACCAGGTGTTAGCGAAAAGGTTCTGTCCCACTGGTTGCTCCGTCGTAATCACATGCAAAAGAAAAGCCAGTGTTAATAGGGAACTGCATCGCACGTCATTTTTGCCACTGATGCGTCAAATTTGGAAAGGTCCTCTTCACCTCCCCTTGAACTTTGAAAACCTTTGCATGTAAACCGAGAAGGATGACGGAAGAGATTAGCGTCATGACGAAACACGTGTTAATACAGTTGTGAATGTTCACTCATCTGTACACTATAGCAACAGATTTGTATTGGTGATAAAACTAGTGCGTCTGAAAATCCGACTTTATGTGTCCAATATTCAACAACATCCCCTCTTACATTTTATAACGTTCATAGGACTAAGTATTTCAAGTTCTGTTTGCACCATCAAAGGCTTCTTCAAGTCATTCCACACATTTTATGGTAGACATTCAAAGGATGTTAGCAAATATAACAACGTTGTCAAAGTTATGCGCGATGCTATTCAATGCATCTACAGGGACGTTTCACTCCTCCTAACTTAATGGGACTCATTTTAATGAATCGGATGGTCACGACTGGCAACCCGGACGACGTGGATATTGCTCATGATAATGATCACTGGTCCAGAAATGTTCATGGTCAGGCCAATGTCGTGGTAGGAACATTGCACGCTTTCTTCAGTAAATTTGTGGGAGTGGCGGGTGTTACCAGTAGAGCAGGGCATGCTCACCATTTTACGAAAACCTGCTGTCATCATTGTCTTTCAGTGACCCATTCATATCATTACACTGCAGTGAGACAATCGCCATATCTTAATATCGATTTTGAAAATCCGAAAATCCGAAGATCCTTGCTGAAAGCACAAATATGTGGATACTCTTTCTTGTATGTTTTACGCTTATACACCTGACGACATTACTTGTATTTCACTTGACATTCCCAATAAGCAATACAAATTAACAGAAAAAGAAACTGTATATTTTGTCCCGTGTCCGTGCGTGCGTGCGTCAGTATGTTTCCTGTTTTCTAAGCCACATGATTGTCGCACATATGTTCCTTGTGTATCAAAAGAGATGAAGAAAATATGCTGATTGGACTGATCAACATACATATTTGGACATTGTTATCATCTTCATCCTGTGTTCAAGGTGCTATACTGCCTCCATATTGTGCAATGTGTATATGTGCCTGTATACAAACTTGCGTCCCAGTCTTACTACTTTACTCTAAGTGTACATGGATTTGTCTCATTTCCTTATCCATGTTCGAAAAACTGGAAACAGAGTCGATAGAGTTACCTCCCTTTGATCAGCTCTAACAAACGCACATTGACATTACTGACGACTGACAATGTATTGTCTACAATGTTTCTTCTATATTAGTGCACAGTGGACGCATTTGAACACCATGTCTACGACAATGGCAGATTGTGCGACGTAATGTATGTGATAAGAGAGGTTAGAAGTGAAATTGGGATAGGTTCTAACGACATCAATTCATAAACAGTGCAATGCTCAGGAGGTCAAATGGGGACCAGTATTTTTAAAGATGTATAGTGGAAAGATTTAATTTCACGTCTCATGATTGGGTGCTGGTTATTTGAAAGAAAGAGTTTTCGGTTTCACTACGTAAGTATATCAGAATATCTTAGTATGGTGTACAAATATCATTCCCATTTAATAATGATAATCATTATATACTAGTAATTCTACCATGGATTGGTAAATTACTCAAATCTGATGGGTCAATCAGAGGCTATTAAATCACACGAAACCCCCTCTGATTGAAACAGCTGGTTTGACGGCCGCATCACCGCGGAGGCTACATGTAATGTTCATGAAAAAGTACTTTTTTCAGTCATTGTCAATCTACATCTACCATTACAGGTTACAAAATGCAAAGTTGCGGCTGCTACAATATACCAAGTGTACATTTAGTGCAGAAAAGACGATAGAAATCTACAAAGAGAATTATTTAAGTTTTGGAGACAACAGAGAACTTAGAATTTGGCGCTTTTCTATGTACGACTGTGACGTCATATGTTTTGCGTCACAATGAACGAAATGACTTCATAATGGTGGCATGCGGTGTAGAGCAAAAGCCTTGCAAAGCTTGCTTAGTTTTCTTTAGGCATGCCCGCCTCATATTAGCCTCCCAAGTTGCCGTCCTTATATGCTTTCAATGCCTGTCATATGTTCGAGTGAAATATGTTAAAGGTGTTAACAAACTGCTTCAGGATATATGTATTTTGTTTACAGGCTGTTGTAGCTGATTCCGTAATTTAGATTGACAACCCATTCAAAACACTGGACTGGATACATTTGCTACACCAAAAAGTACGCGTTCTATTCACTCATGGTAGAATGGAGAAAAACATACTGTTTTTACATTGAAGGGCTAGTTTACCTTAGATTTAACTTCGCAAAATTGAATTTGTAACTGAACGCGCAGTCTACCTCCTAAGTATAACAGCCGCCTCCTTGGTCTTGTGGTAGAGCGTCCACCCGGAGAGCGGAAGGTCCTGGGCTCGAACCCCCGCCGCGTCATACCAAAAGACGTTAAAAGATGGTACTTATTGTTACCCTGTCCGGCGCACGACATTAAGGGCTAAAACAAGGACTGGTTGGCTCGGAGTCAGTATACTTAGTGGGGTATTCATGTTAAACTGCGGCATGGTATCTCACTGAGCTTGCACTATAAATCGGCATCAGTCCGGACTAGTACAAGCAGCAACAAACACACACACATACACACACAAACACACACAAACACACACACACACACACACACACACACGCACAGAGTATAACAAATACATTTGCATAACGTTAGTTGTATCTAACACATATCCTCAGCGCGTGCCATTTGAGATCACTTGTTATTTATTTATTTTACTTTATCCAATCCAACATCCTCAGTTGAACCTTGAAAACCTGGTTATGTCCCATTCCCAGATACAATTTTCTCTGCTCTACCATATGGATGTATTACTCATCGAGGTTCATGTATTGAAGGTGATGGTGATCTCTTCAGACAGTGATGCTGTTGGCAGTCCAGACGTAGACCGATATTGCCAAGCCAGACATGTATTTATATGTCTATGAATGACTAAAACTATTAACTATGAATCCACACGGTTTTCATATCGTATGCGACAATTGTGCTACCAAAATCTGTCTATACAAATGGGGTTCACTTTATCTAATGCCTCACTTTGGGGGTTACATCTCTTTGGTTTCTTCTACACTAGTATATGTCACATAGTACCAACACTATATCTTGGTTCAATAATCCACTTGTGCTTATAAAGAAATAAATACATATCGTTGTACTCTGTGTAATATACACGTGGTAGAACTATTAAGAAAGATTGATACATTAATTGAAATAGTATTTACATAACATTTTCGATAAAGCAGCCCCGGCTTAAGAGCACATATATGAAAGACGTCCGAAGCCATTCAAGCAAACCTGTGTCCTGGTAAATATCTTTTCTTTTGTAAATTGAACATTTCACTTTATTGGACTGGAAACCCGACACCTTCAATCAGACATTGTAGGTTCAAACCGAACCTGTAGTTACTTACCTCAAGTTTCTTCAATCACCAGTTACTAAATATCTGACACTTGTTCTGATGATCACTTCACCTATATGAGGTGGGTACGATATCTTAACCAAATACGATACCAAATAATGCCGAGTTTATTAGAGATACTGGGACAATGTTATAAACCATTTTTCATACCTTTTCTAACCTGCAATTTCAGTTGATAATGATGAAGTTTTAGCAGATTTTCTTATATAATTATGAAAAGGATTCTGTCGCTTCTATTTTCACATGCTCCCCCAGTCTTCGCGGGAGGCATCGGGAGTAGATGTGAGGTGACTGAACTGCTTCCCATGCACATCCACATCAACCAAACAGTAGAACGTTCCACTAGACAATTAGTTCAAAGGAAGTTCTTCGTTATGTACTCATATCTTAGTAAGGTATCATTTGTATATATTCTGGCGGAAGTCAATTTTACACTACGTATTGATCACTGCATGATTATCTTATGCACTATTGAAAACTAAACTAAACAAGTTCAAGTGTTTTGGTGCTCACTTTTATGATATCATTTCCTCAATATCACAATTCACCGCTCATATTCCCCCTTCATTTCTTCTTCAAATTTTCAAATGAATGCAGCACGTTAAATTGCATACATCCCGCTACTGACATATGTAATTCATATTATATCTTTCTGTATCAGCACAGCAACATATTTGTTCCTACGTACTGTGATCAACCTGAGTATGACACTATATAGACAACCAACCTTCCCGCAAAGCCCTGACACAATGTGTACATTCCGGTATGAACAGTTCCTCCAGCGACATGTATTTATAGCCTTGTTCGGATTTTCGGATCAAGGATTTTTATCGTAATCGATCGGTTTAAACAAGGTTCACTTTTAACGTATCATATACCAGTGTAAGATTCCTGCACATACCGATTTATACATATCGTTTTCCTTGGTAATATTGCTTTGAGCCGAAAATATTATGTGCAAACCCCTGAAGACATTAGGTCGGATGATATCTGAATGTGTATACTATTAGTTGGCTATTTTAGTATTTATTCAGTTATTGTCCGTAACATAGACTGAAGACAGAAGCATTTGTAATCATCACCTTCATTTCTTCTTCAAATTTTCAAATGAATGCAGCACGTTAAATTGCATACATCCCGCTACTGACATATGTAATTCATATTATATCTTTCTGT
Organism: Haliotis rufescens; assembly: GCF_023055435.1. Lineage (NCBI taxonomy): Eukaryota > Metazoa > Mollusca > Gastropoda > Lepetellida > Haliotidae > Haliotis > Haliotis rufescens. The sequence goes on along the minus strand of NW_025964372.1, from coordinate 41,720,339 downwards.
ATCAGCACAGCAACATATTTGTTCCTACGTACTGTGATCAACCTGAGTATGACACTATATAGACAACCAACCTTCCCGCAAAGCCCTGACACAATGTGTACATTCCGGTATGAACAGTTCCTCCAGCGACATGTATTTATAGCCTTGTTCGGATTTTCGGATCAAGGATTTTTATCGTAATCGATCGGTTTAAACAAGGTTCACTTTTAACGTATCATATACCAGTGTAAGATTCCTGCACATACCGATTTATACATATCGTTTTCCTTGGTAATATTGCTTTGAGCCGAAAATATTATGTGCAAACCCCTGAAGACATTAGGTCGGATGATATCTGAATGTGTATACTATTAGTTGGCTATTTTAGTATTTATTCAGTTATTGTCCGTAACATAGACTGAAGACAGAAGCATTTGTAATCATCACCTCGAAGGAAATGTGATGGGATGTATTTAATGGTTCTTGTATACTGTGTATTGCTGATAAGGAAAATGAGAACGACAGGCTCATCTACACCTGAGCTGATGAAGGAGACGAATGAACAAGTGAACTAAATACACCAAGAAGTGAAATGGTAACTATAAAAGGAATCAGCTCATTTTGGTTGAATCTAGGGGTCAATATCTCTGGATGAATTAAAAGTATTAAACCAGGTTTATGACAAATTATTATCGAAGTAAACACAACCTTTAATAATCCCAATCACCATTGCCACTCTTTAGCCTAAATATAATAATCGTTTGTGGCACACGGAGCCTTATTCAATTACACGACGAGAGACACATGACGTCAGACATTGTTCCCTTGATGGGAATTTTAACTGGATCTTCGTTGTGTTGTGCCAACGCGTCAACAACTTGGATATAAAACCATCCCAATGTCAATTTACAATATGACTTCATTGAATATAAGGCAACATAAACAGGTTTATTATTTACTGCACCTGAACATGACAAATGGCCAAGAAAGGACAAATATCGATATGACTTGTTGAATAGCCTACAAGAAGACAGACATGAGATCACTATATCTCTATTATTTGTAACGACGTTTCAGGACTACTTCTTGTCCCTTCACCTGCATCATCACCGGCCTATTTTACCCATACCCATCAGCCTGATATGAAATCGTAAAGTCCGAACTCCGCGATCTGCGATCCGAAAATCGGTTGTAAGTTGACTGTAGCATATGCCGGTGACTGACAATGTACGTGAATCGACAAGGGGAATCCCCTTATGCTAGTCCGATATATAAAGCCCGTCAGTGCAGTCGAAACTATCAGATTGTGTCGGCTGGCTGTGGGATACACATGTGTGAAGTAGAGGCATAATTACAGACAGCATGGGTAATATTGTTTCATGCTGGCCAATATCCCGATATCAGGTGGGTCAATATGTTATCTATACATATGTAATGCGTGTGTACATGTTCACGTGAATTTGTCATTGCATTGTCTTGTTTAGTTTATGTAAGATTATCCTTATTGTTTTATTGCTGTGATGGCGTAGCTATCAATCGTGTTTGAAACTGTGTTTATTCGATTCCAGAGGCTGTCCAACACAGAGAACTCGATAAACTGCCAAAATGAACCCAATCTGACAGAGAGAGTTACATGTACGTTAAATTAAATTGTTTGTTATTTGGTTTGCTTGTTTTTTGTTTAACGTCGCACGCAGCAATATTCCAGCTATATGACGGTGGTCTGTAAATAATCGAATCTGGACCAGACAATCCACTGATTGACATCATGAGTATCGATTTACGCAATTGGGATACAATAACATGCATCAACCATGTCAGCGAGCCTGACCACCCGATCCCGCTAGTCGCCTCTTATGACAAGCATAGTCATCCTTTAGTTCTTTATTTAAACAATCTGTTTGTCTTATAATTCTATTTTAGGAAGTTTAGTTCTATGTGTACCCCATTAATTTCTTTTTAAATTACTGTATGTATGTATCGTATTTTTCTTTGTTTAGTGAAAAAATTTGGATTAATGAAAGCGAACCGAATGTTGTTACATCATCTATCAAACAAAATGTACACAAGTAAATTGGTAGTTTATTGTGAGTTTAATGTTGTAGTGCCAACACACTGGAACCATGCATATGCTGTAAATGACGAGATGTTGGATACTCCAGTATCTGGAAGAGATCTCAGTCTTGTTGCAAGTCACATCGGGATCGGGTTCGAGTCTGTTGGCATCGAACTTGGACTTACTCTCGTGGTTATCGAACAAGTCACGTTTGCACACCCTTATTCACTATACATGCAGGTTGTACACATGCTTACAAAGTGGAAGGAGAAGAACGGGAGAACTGCAACCAGCCTGGTCCTTGTCAGAGCACTTTGGAGATTCAATGACAGGTGTACCATTGAGTGGGAGGACATTCTCAACATCCTTCAGGGACCGTCCACTGTGTCTGTGTAATCAAGTCGGAGAGCTGTTTTCACCTGACACTGTCTTGCTTTACGCTGTGAATACACGAGTGGGTATATAAGTAATGCTTCACTGAGTTTCCCCGACCACATACAGAGAAATCATGCCTACATTTATGTTTTCTCATATACGAGCGCTGCACTGAACACTCTTCTCATGTACAGTTATCATTGATTCATTGGGTTCCCGCTTTGAAATATCGAGTCGAGATGCTAGGTTCACTGAGGCTTATGTAGATAATTTGGGATCCTGACTGATCTGAATGATTTCTGTTACCTCAAGTTGCACACTGAACACTCTTCATTTGAACATTAATATCTTTTCCGTTTGTAATACATTGTGATTCTATTTGTATGTGTTGAGAATAAATGCTTTTAATAAATTGCTGTGATGCCTTTTGCAAAAACTTGTCTTTCTGTCTCTTGTGATATTTGAGGAAGAACTAGCGAGGGATGATTACATGCGCCCTAAACGTCATCCGTAAACCGAAAATCCGGAGACATAATTGCGTCTCACAATATGATTTGACTCTACAATGTCCGGTCATGATTGAACAGTCGAATTAATTGTGTTATGTTGTTCCAAGTGAACTGTTTATCCGTTGTCCTCCTATTTTGAACAATTTCACAAGGGTTTGCCGGTCGTAGAATCTTGCTGATTGATTACGGACGATCATTGGTGTTTTACTTTCTGTAGTAGCTGTATTCCATTTGTAAGAATATTTCCTGGTTGGAAGTTTGCAAATACTGGTGATGGGCTGTTGTGGTTCTCAGGTATGAAATCACATGAAGATGATACCAGAAGATCGCGAAAAGGTATCCTGTCCCACTGGTGGCACCCGTCACAGACAAGGAAATGGTTATCCTATCCAGTCCTCTACACTTTTACCATAAAACATTTAGACAACTATTGAAGGAGAATATGTGAACGCTTTTGCATGCTGACTGCAAAGGGAGAGCGGAAAAGATTAGCATAATGACGAAACATGTGTAAATACAGTTGTGACAGCACTCATATCTATGCACCATTGCAACAGATTTGTAGTGGTGAAAAATCTAGTTGTTTCGAAAATCCGATTTTATGTATTCAATAATATACCCTTTTAGATTCTACAAATAGCTTGATAAAGAATTCGAATGACACAATAACAAGTAATGATCTCAATTATAGAGAAGCCTGACATACTGTCACTTTCTTTATGCATAGAACAGATCAAAATAGTGATGAGAAGTAAATGAATGAATCACTGAAAATCAGTGATGACACCAGGTATTCCACAGAATGATTAGCATGTTATGCTCTACCAGAAGCACCCGCCACTCTCATAAATTTAATAAAAGATGTAAGCTGTTTGTTGTTGCTAAATGCTGCTACCAGCACTACTCCTGCCATATCACGGTGGCCTGAGAAGTATCGAGTCTCGACCAAAGAATCCAGGGATCACTTTCATAAGCAATGACTCACGTCGTCGGGTTACTATGCCACGCTGTCAACCAAGTCACCAAGCATGACCACCCGATCCATTTAGATAAGTGAGTGAGGAGGTGTGAAATCTCCCTGTAAAGGTCATAGTATGGGATAGAATTGCAAATGACTTTGACAGGTAGCATGTCATATTTAGTAAAAAATCCACCTAATTTCCGCCATAATATTTCTGGAATGACTTGATCAGGCCTGTGATGCCGAACCTTGATTGAATTTAAGCTTAGTTTAAAGCAAAATGTGTCTTTCCAGGAAAGTTGAATGATATGCACATGCGTTTAAGTACATAAGCAACAGGGAAATGTAGATGACATAAGTTGAAGCTGAAGGCATATTGGTCCACGTGACATTCACTTTGAAACATCACTAGAACGAGATGTTTGTATAGTTTGTACTGTTTCCACACTGATGTATGTCACATGTTACCACCATTATATCCTGGAACAATAACGTAGATGTTAAGTGCTTTTTTACCCCTGGGGTGCAATAACAATGTCCAAAGCGGGAGTTTAACATTTTACTTCATGTTAAATACCTGCAATACAACTGTGAAAACTGTTGAAATGGAATACTATTTACGTTGTATTTTCGACAAAACAATCTCCGCTTCAGAGTACAGGACAGACGTAGTCGATCACCAAGTCATTCAAGAAAGCCAGAGTCCCGGTACAAGAGACGACAAGAACGTTTACTTGTCTGCGGCGATTGTGACGTTGCTAGTCCGAAAATCCGACACAGTCAATTAGAGATTCTCTGTTCCAACTGGATTTATTCACGTCACAACTCCATTCAAAAATATTAATGCATTTCAGAAAAGTTATTCAATTGTCAGTTATTTAAGATCCGACACACGCTCTGCAATAACCAATGCGCACTTCAACAACTGTTACATTAGTACCATATCTAAAACATATTATGTTGAGTCTATCTGGGATAATGTGACATTGTTTTATACTGTAACCATTTTTCGATATTCCTCTTTGTAACCAGTACATTAATTGAACAGAAGGATATATTAACACATATTCCTTTATTATTTCGCAGATATTCCTTTGTAACCAGTACATTAAATTGAACAGGAGGATATATTAGAAGATATTCCTTTATCATTACGCATGTCGCTTTTATCAAAACTTGATGTATCGGGAATAGATGTGAGATGATTCAACTGCTGTACGTACAAATCGAGGTCAATTAAAGAGAAGAAGGTTCCGCCTTCTCAATCAGTTCAAGTGAAGTTCTTCGCTATGCTATTATATCCCATTGAGCTCTCAACGCAAAATGACCTGCTAACGTGTATATGTTCATATTATAATATGTACTATTGAAAAGGAAACACATTTAAGTGTATTGGTGCACACTTACATGACGAGACTTTGGTTAACAACATGACTGTCTCATTTCTCCAGTATGCCAATCCACACCACCACTATTTTTCCTCTTCTCTTCTGTAGCTCTTCGTTTTTTCAAGCCCATTCAACTCGTAACATTTGTCCCATTAAGTATTTGTTGGATATAATACAATGTGGTGCTTTTTTTAAAAAGAATTCTGCAGAAACATCTTCATGAAATGTTTGAAGTTGTTGTTTGTCTTTTGAACATTCAAACACACACACATACACACAAACGCACATACATACACGCACGCACACACACACGCGCGCGCACACACACACACACACAGACACACACACAGACACACACAGAGGCACACACACAGAGACACACACACAGAGACACACACACACACACACACACACACACAGACACACACACTACTATATCTGTATGAACATACTATTTGATAATCAATGCTGCACGAACCCCAACATCTCAGCCCCACACCACCTTTTGTAATGGCAGATACAATCCGAAAATCCGCCGTCCGAGATCAATTGTAAGTAACATGTGGAGCTGGAAAGTATCCGAAAACTCAGTCAGCAAGTAGATGAGTCTCCATATTTCTATAAATAAAGGCAGTTGTGTACAGACGACAGTGTCATAATTTCTCAGTTTCTGAGGGGATACGGTTGTGTGTTTCACCTTCTCTCTGGAGTGTTAGATACAGGCAGCATGGGCAATATTGTTTTATGCTGGTCAGGATTCAAATATCAAGTAGGTCAAATTCATTTCTCGTGTTTTCCTTGTTGGTATGTCAGCGTATCAATGTTTATGCGCGTCCATGCGTGTGCACGTCCATTCGCGACTGTTTTTTTATGTATGTATATATGTAAGATTGCCCTACTTACGGCTGTCAATCGTGTTTTTAAACTGAGGGAAATATTTTGATGCAGCGAGTATTCACGAATATGTCTCATTGTGTTTTGATTCCAGAAAATATCCAAGACAGACAACCCCATAACCTGCCATGATAACCCACAGCTGGCACAGAGAGGTACGTCTAATCCTATTTATTGTTTCATTGCCTTTAATAGACGGATTGTGTGTTTTGGTATGAATCATCAGGTCCGAAATTAGCATAATTCCCATTTTTTATGTGTACCCCAGAATGTTTTCATTATATATTGTGGTATAATAACAATATGTTTTGTTATTGGATTTTTGAGAGAATTTGATATTAAGATACGTTAAGATAATTAAGAATATTAATGGGTAATTTAAAAGCCAATATATTACACAAAACACACGCACATGTAAAGAGTATGCTTATTGTGAGATGACTGTTATAGGGCCAACACACTGGAACCAAGCATATGCTGTGAATGAAGAGATGTTGGATACCCCTGTATCTGACAGAGATCTCAGTCTTGTTGCAAGTCACATCGGGATCGGGTTCGAGATTGTCGGCATCGAACTTGGACTTACTCTTGTGGTTATCGAACGAGTTACGTTTCCATACCCATACTCACTATATATGCAAGTTGTACACATGCTTACCAAATGGAAGCGGAAGAACTGCGAAGGCATGTACCTGCATGTGCGTATCACATTCAGAGGAAACTCCCGCTTTTAAATATCGAGTCGCGATACTTGGTTCACTGACGCTTCTGTACATAATTGTGTATCCTCACTTATCTGAATAATGTCCTGTTTCCTTAAGTTGCACACTGAACACTCTTCAGTGTTAACCTTTCCCTTTGTAATACATTGTGATTCTATTTGTATGTCTTAAGAATAAATGTTATAAATAAATTGCTGTGATGTCTTTTGTAACAACTAGTCTTTCTGTCTCTTGTGATATTTGAGAATGAACTAGTGAGGGATGAATAGATGTGCCCTAAACGTCATCCGTTATCCGAAAATCCGGAGACATAATTTACTCTCACATAATGATTTGCCTCTACAATGTCCGGTCACGATTGATTTGTTTTGTAAAGTTGTTCCAAGTGTACTGTTGATCTGTTGCCGGTCGTAGAGTCTTCTTTCTGAATTATTATGGAAGCCAATTAGTGTTTTACAACAGCTGTATTCTATATGTAAGAGTATTCCGTTTTTGGAATTTTGCACATACAGGTCATTGGCTGTAGTAGTTCTCATGTATAAATCAAATAGTGATAATACCAGAAGTTCGAGAACAGGTGACCGTATCGAATCTCACTGGTGGCATCCATCGCACACATTGAAATGGCTATCCAGTCTTCACCAGAACAAACACGGATCATATGGTCAAAATAGGGAATTGCATCGGACTGCATTTTTGTCACTGATGCATCAAATTCAGAAATGTCCCTTACACCTGTACCATAAAACATTTTGACAACTAGCGAAGTGATTGCTGATTGCAAAGGGATGGCGGAAAACATATGTTAATACAGTTGTGGCCGCACTCATATCTATGCACCATTGCAACAGATTTGTAGTGGTGACAAAACTAGTTGTTTCGAAAATCCCACATGTGTCATACATTCAACAATATCCTCCCTTACATTCTACAAATAGCTTCAAACAGAATTCGAATGACAAACATACAAGTCATGATCTCAAAAATAGATAAGCCTGAAATACTGTCGCTTTTTCAACTGCTGCCCGTACACATCGAGGACAACTCAACTGTAGAATGTTCCGCCTTCACAATTAGTTCAAGTGAAGCTATGTTTTCATATTCCATTGAGCTCTCAACGCAAACTGACCTGCTAACGTGTATATGTTCATATTATGTTTTGTACATGTGTCGTAAACGTCATCCGTAATCCGAAAATCCGGAGACATAATTGTGTCTCACATAATGATTTGACACCGGGCACGATTGAACAGTCTGTGAAGTGTACTGTTTATATGTTGTCTCTTATTTTGAACAATTTCACAAGGGTTTGCCGGTCGTAGAATCTTGCTGATTGATTCCTGACGATCATTGGTGTTTTACTTTCTATAGTAGCTGTATTCCATTTGTAAGAATATTTCCTAGTTGGAAGTTTGCAAATACTGGTCATGGGCGGTAATGGTTCTCAGGTATGAAATCACACGGAGATGATCCCAGAATTTCGCGAAAAGGTATCCTGTCCCACTGGTGGCACCCTTCACAGACAAGGAAATTGTTATCCTAACCAGTCCTCTACACTTTTACCATAAAACATTAAGACAACTATCGAAGGATAATATGTGAACGCGTTTGCATGCTGACTGCAAAGGGAGAGCGGAAAAGATTGGCGTAATGACGAAACATGTGTAAATACAGTTGTGACTGCACTCATATCTATGCACCATTGCAACAGATTTGTAGTGGTGAAAAATCTAGTTGTTTCGAAAATCCGATTTTATGTATTCAATAATATACCCTTTTAGATTCTTCAAATAGCTTGATAAAGAATTCGAATGACACAATAACAAGTAATGATCTCAATTATAGAGAAGCCTGACATACTGTCACTTTCTTTATGCATGGAACAGATCAAAATAGTGATGAGAAGTAAATGAATGAATCACTGAAAATCAGTGATGACACCAGGTATTCCACAGAATGATTAGCATGTAATGCTCTACCAGAAGCACCCGTCACTCTCATCAATTTCATAAAAGATGTAAGCTGTTTGTTGTTGCAAAATGCCGCCACCAGCAATACTCCTGACATATCACAGTGGCCTGTAAAGTATCGAGTCTCGACCAAAGAATCCAGGGATCACTATCATGAGCAATGATTCACGTCGTGGGTTACTACTCCACGCTGTCAACCAAGTCACCAAGCATGACCACCCGATCCATTTAAGTTAGTGAGTAAGGAGGTGTCAGTTATTTAAGATCCTTTTGCGAAGAAAACATTCTGCAGAAAAATCTTCATGAAAATTTAATGTTTGAAGTTGTTGTTGGTCATTTGTACGTTCACACACACACACACACACACGCACGTACGCACGCACGCACGCACGCACGCACGCCCCCCCAAGGGGGGTCAAGTGTCGCGATCTCGCGTTCTCGCGCTTTTGAAAATAGTGACATATAACTGTATAGGCAATTGACATAAATTCCCGAGAACGCGACATTGTTCAAGTGTATAACATGAGGTCCGTATCCTACCTAGAACTAACTGCTTGTCTCAACCAAAGTGTTATGAACTGATTTTGACAAATAAACGAAACGCCATAGGCCATGTCGGATTGTCGGATTGTCCTGTTCACATCTTGCATGAACTCCCTGCGATATGCCCGAACTGTGTTTCGTTTCGTTTTATTGCGTAGAGCGCAACCCCCGTTTCAGACAAACCATAGTCCTAGTCTGATAGATTATTATCTGCAGTGAGAGTATGCCAGTTGCTTAACAAAATTGGGTCATATTTTCAAATGAAATTGAAACGTTCATTCACTCCGGAAACGACAGGAGCACATCTGACAATCTAACACCAATATCATCATTATTACTGGAGAAAGTGAGGAAAGTGCAGGAAGCTTGCATACGTGGCATAGGCCTGTCCACTTTACCGGTTTCCCATGATAGGAGACAATTAATTGATACACCATAACTTATATTGATTGATATACTGCTCAACATCAACATATCGTGTGTTATCCTACACGATTTTAGGTTTTTCGAGTAAAATAAAACCTCATCACACCTATATACAAAAGAAACAAATCATATATACGAGTTTTATCGGTAAGAATATGGCGTCTCTCATCTCAATACTATGATCACTTGTGATTAAAACGTACCTCCTTTTTCTACAACCTGATCTCCATTCATCACACGGCTATCAAACAAGCTTTCACGGCATCTGAAGTAGACAGCTTACTCCACGAGGTGTGGACATTGAGAAGATTTGATAAGCAGCCTATTACCACTGAGTATGAATGAAAATAAATTGTGTACGTCAATCTGAACTCACTCCCACTAATTTCAACAAAACACTTTGCTTTAAGAAAGTTCGGAACACACTGAAATCTGCATATGTCCAGTTATAAACATTTGTAAGAAACTGTTTTGTAATCTTCTAAACATTAAAGTTAGACATGTTCCTAGAATTTGTAACGTACAATGGTTTTTTTATGTTATCGAGATGCATACAGAAACGTCAAAACTACATCGACACAAATCACTCCCACTACTTTCAACATAACACGGGGGTACGGGTGTCCCAGTCGTCTAAGGCGCCGCGATTCGCCGTGCAGAGTTGCGTCACTTTGGCACGGCAGAGACCTATGATTCTCGGTTCGAATACAGGTTCGCCCAGTTTATGTTTCTAGGTTTGTCAGCACCATACCCGTGCTCTTGGGTTTCACCGAAGTGGTAAACGTCTGAGACCTCCAACACTTCGGGCTTTCCTCTCACATTAAGCTGACACGCCGTGATATAACTTGAATACTGTTAAAAGTAGCGTTAAATCCAACTCACACACTCACTCAATTCAACATAACACAATGCCCCAGGAAAGGATTTTCGACATGAAGTTAGCTATGGTCCTAGCATTTGTAGAGTAAAATGTTTGTTTGTTTGATATGCTTACCGAAACATCAATGCGACACAAATGACAAATAACTAGTTATTTTCTGCAAACCAAATTCGGACGACAGACTCCGAATGGAGGTTGTAAATTGTATATGTATACTGTAACACTGGACACCATAATAACACTGATAACTCCTTTCTGGCCGAACTTTAGAGCTGCAGCTCTATCTTTTCCCCAGACTCAGTGAAGTGAATGATGGTATTCTCAGAATTACTAGTGGTATCTGAACTGGGCACTGTGTCACCAACTACTGGAGCATGGACATAGGCGGGAACATGACTAGAGTTTCCATATATGGTTTCTGATCTTTGATTGGGTGAACGTATCTCCATGTGTGAAGGATCTGAATGGAGGTTGTTAAGATTTCCGTCTATATGATATGGTTGGGATGACTGCAAGGCGATGTTTCTCTCTTCCATAACACTTTGCTTGTCTGTGGAAACTGCTTGTCCCAGTTGACTCGGAACATAAACCCCTGGCAATTCTACTGATGTGTGGTTCACGGGACACGTTGATGTTGGTGGTGTGGATGTAAGCCAACCGCCATTGTTATAGCTTCCGTGTGGAACTGACGATGTTTTTTTAAGAAACTGGCCATCGGTTGTCACCCTGAAACAGTACCAAATGCACTTGACCCAACATGTCAGAGAAAATAGGACTTAATCAAAATAGTGATGCTATTGTGACATATAATACAAAATCAAGATGTAAAAGCCTCCAGCGCATTCAAATTCGTATCTAATGAAAAAGACTCCAAACTAAATGGAAGCCCCACATACTCATAAACGTAAACCAACGAATCATTCAATATTATACACAGTGAAGTCTAATTAAGTTCAAATATTGGTAAACATTATTATTTTAGTGTTTTTGCAAAGTCCCCATTGACATATGTAGGCCATGGAAAATAAGGTTTCACTTGGAACAAATAGGAATAGAGTTCATTTCACCACAATGCATTTCTACAAGGTCCCCAAAACAACATACTTAAAGTCCCAAGCAATCCCAGTTTGGGAAATATGTCTAATTTACATAATCAAATATGGCAACCAACTGTCAATAGTATTTTCCATATTTCAGATGAGGTTCAATGTTTTGATGACAAACAGCATGTGTTGTGTTGCAAAATAGCCATATTATGTTTCTAAAAAGATCTTCACAACTATTGATCGTTTTCGACTATTGAAAAATCTACAAAACATCAAGATGGCCGGCAATTTCAAGATGGCGGACACATTTCCTTAATATGAGTTCAGACTGTTGAAGCTTTTATCTCTGAAACAGTGTGCTGGGACTTATATGCATAAAACTTGTCACACTAACTGACTGGCCCCCAAATCCAAGATGACCTCCAAGTCATGGACAGACATGGAATATCAATACACTGTTGGTCTCTCAGGACATATTTGATTGATTGATTTGGGACTTTTAATAGTGTGTTGTTTTGGGGGCCTTGTAGAAATGCTCTGTCCATATTCTTTTTTAGCTGAAATAGATATGTTAATATATGTCTGATGGTACTGTCCTCTTCGAGGTCTCATATGGTTATTTGAGGTTTCAAAACTGTTCTGCAAAACAGCGTATACAATATATGTGTTTGGGCTGTCAACTCAAGCATCATTTCCACATTGCTCTTACCTATCTATAATTGTACCATGGTTGGTTGTCAGGTCATGTATATTTGTTGCCTCAGTTATAATCCTTGCAATATCATCGTGATGTTGTGCCTCTGCTTTTTGTAAAGCAGTTTCTTCTTTATCGTCTTTCTCATAAACATTTGCCTTGTTCTGTAATAACACCTCCACAACCTTCCTATGTCCCTGCCAGGCTGCATCATGTAGAGGTGTGCTGCCATCATTCCGTTTCTCATCCACATTTGCCTTGTTCTGTAATAACACCTCCACAACCTCCCTATGTCCCTGGGAGGCTGCAAGATGTAGAGGTGTGCGGCCTTTCTTATCTTTCTCATCCACATTTGCCTTGTTCTGTAATAATACCTCCACAACATCCCTATGTCCCTGGTAGGCTGCATCATGTAGAGGTGTGCGGCCTTCCTTATGTTTCTCATGCACATTTGCCTTGTTCTGTAATAACACCTCCACAACCTCCCTATGTCCTTGCAAGGCTGCATCATGTAGTGGTGTGCCGCCTTCCTTATCTTTCTCATGCACATTTGCCTTGTTCTGTAATAACACCTCCACAACCTCCCTATGTCCCTCAAAGGCTGCATGATGTAGAGGTGTGCGACCTTCCTTATCCTTCTCATCCACATTTGCCTTGTTCTGTAATAATACCTCCACAACATCCCTATGTCCCTGGTAGGCTGCATCATGTAGAGGTGTGCGGCCTTCCTTATCTTTCTCATGCACATTTGCATTGTTCTGTAATAACACCCCCACAACCTCCCTATGTCCCTCAAAGGCTGCATCATGTAGAGGTGTGTTGCCACCATTATCTTTCTCATGCACCTTTGCCTTGTTCTGTAATAACACCTCCACAATCTCCCTATGTCCCTGCTGGGCTGCAAGATGTAGAGGTGTGTGGCCATCATCGCATTTGTCATTCACATTTGCCTTGTTCTGTAATAACACCTCCACAACCTCCCTATGTCCCTGGTAGGCTGCAAGATGTATAGGTGTGTGGCCATCATTACGTTTCTCATTCACATTTGCCTTGTTCTGTAATAACACCTCCACAACCTCCCTATGTCCCTGGTAGGCTGCAAGATGTAGAGGTGTGTTGCCATCATTACGTTTCTCATTCACATTTGCCTTGTTCTGTAATAACACCTCCACAACCTCCCTATGTCCCTCAAAGGCTGCACTATGTAGAGGTTTGCCGCCTCCCTTATCTTTCTCATCCATATTTGCCTTGTTCTGTAATAACACCTCCACAACCTCCCTATGTCCCACAAAGGCTGCATGATGTAGAGGTGTGCGACCTTCCTTATCCTTCTCATCCACATTTGCCTTGTTCTGTAATAATACCTCCACAACATCCCTATGTCCCCGGTAGGCTGCATGATGTAGAGGTGTGCGGCCTTCCTTATCTTTCTCATGCACATTTGCATTGTTCTGTAATAACACATCCACAACCTCCCTATGTCCCTCAAAGGCTGCACTATGTAGAGGTGTGCGACCTTCCTTATCCTTCTCATCCACATTTGCCTTGTTCTGTAATAATACCTCCACAACCTCCCTATGTCCCTGGTAGGCTGCATCGTGTAGAGGTGTGCGGCCACGATCACGTTTGTCATTCACCTTTGCCTTGTTCTGTAATAACACCTCCACAATCTCCCTATGTCCCTCAAAGGCTGCAAGATGTAGAGGTGTGTGGCCATCATCACATTTGTCATTCACATTTGCCTTGTTCTGTAATAACACCTCCACAACCTCCCTATGTCCCTGCCAGGCTGCAAGATATAGAGGTGTGCTGCCATCATTACGTTTCTCATTCACATTTGCCTTGTTCTGTAATAACACCTCCACAACCTCCCTATGTCCCTCAAAGGCTGCATCATGTAGAGGTGTGTTGCCACCATTATCTTTCTCATGCACATTTGCCTTGTTCTGTAATAACACCTCCACAACCTCCCTATGTCCCTGGTAGGCTGAATCGTGTAGAGGTGTGCGGCCACCATCACGTTCGTCATTCACCTTTGCCTTGTTCTGTAATAACACCTCCACAACCTCCCTATGTCCCTGGTAGGCTGCAAGATGTATAGGTGTGTGGCCATCATTACGTTTCTCATTCACATTTGCCTTGTTCTGTAATAACACCTCCACAACCTCCCTATGTCCCTGGTAGGCTGCAAGATGTAGAGGTGTGTTGCCATCATTACGTTTCTCATTCACATTTGCCTTGTTCTGTAATAACACCTCCACAACATCCCTATGCCCCTCAAAGGCTGCACTATGTAGAGGTTTGCCGCCTCCCTTATCTTTCTCATCCATATTTGCCTTGTTCTGTAATAATACCTCCACAACCTCCCGATGTCCCTGGTAGGCTGCATCATGTAGAGGTGTGCGGCCTTCCTTATCTTTCTCATTCACATTTGCCTTGTTCTGTAATAACACCTCCACAACCTCCCGATGTCCCTGGTAGGCTGCATCATGTAGAGGTGTGCGGCCTTCCTTATCTTTCTCATTCACATTTGCCTTGTTCTTCAATAACACCCCCACAACCTCCCTATGTCCCTGATAGGCTGCAAGATGTAGAGGTGTGCTGCCATCATCACGTTTCTCCTCCACATTTGCCTTGTTCTGTAATAACACCTCCACAACCTCCCTATGTCCCTCAAAGGCTGCATGATGTAGAGGTGTTCGGCCTTTCTTATCTTTCTCATGCACATTTGCATTGTTCTGTAATAACAACTCCACAACCTCCCTATGTCCCTGGTCGGCTGCACTATGTAGAGGTGTGCGGGCTTCCTTATCTTTCTCATGCACATTTGCCTTGTTCTGTAATAACACCTCCACAACCTCCCTATGTCCCTGCCAGGCTGCAAGATATAGAGGTGTGCTGCCATCATCACGTTTCTCCTCCACATTTGCCTTGTTCTGTAATAACACCCCAACAACCTCCCTATGTCCCTCAAAGGCTGCATGATGTAGAGGTGTGCGGCCTTCCTTATCTTTCTCATTCACATTTGCATTGTTCTGTAATAACAACTCCACAACCTCCCTATGTCCCTGGTAGGCTGCACGATGTAGAGGTGTGCGGCCTTCCTTATCTTTCTCATCCATATTTGCCTTGTTCTGTAATAACACCTCCACAACCTCCCTATGTCCCTGGTAGGCTGCACGATGTAGAGGTGTGCGGCCTTCCTTATCTTTCTCATCCACATTTGCCATGTTCTGTAATAACACCTCCACAACCTCCCTATGTCCCTGCCAGGCTGCAAGATATAGAGGTGTGCTGCCATCATTACGTTTCTCATTCACATTTGCCTTGTTCTGTAATAACACCTCCACAACCTCCCTATGTCCCTCAAAGGCTGCATCATGTAGAGGTGTGTTGCCATCATTACGTTTCTCATTCACATTTGCCTTGTTCTGTAATAACGCCTCCACAATCTCCCGATGTCCCTCGGAGGCCGCATAATGTAGAGGTGTGCCGCCTACCTTATCTTTCTCATCCACATTTGCCTTGTTCTTCAATAACACCCCCACAACCTCCCTATGTCCCTGATAGGCTGCAAGATGTAGAGGTGTGCTGTCATCATCACGTTTCTCATCCACATTTGCCTTGTTCTGTAATAACACCTCCACAACCTCCCTATGTCCCTGGTAGGCTGCATTATGTAGAGGTGTGTTGCCATCATTACGTTTCTCATTCACATTTGCATTGTTTTGTAATAACACCTCCACAACCTCCCTGTGTTTCTGGTAGGCTGCAAGATGTAGAGGTGTTCTGCCATCATTACGTTTCTGATTCACATTTGCCTTGTTCTCCAATAACACCTCCACAACCTCCCTATGTCCCTGGCAGGCTGCATGATGTAGAGGTGTGCCGCCATAATTATCTGTCACATGACTTATTCCCTTGTTCTGTAATAACATTTTAACAACTTCTGCATTCCCATATATACATGCCAAATGAAGTCCAGTTTCACCCTTCTTGTTTGGCTTACCAATGTCCACTGCTTCCCGTAACAGGTAGCTTACAATGTTAACATTTCCAACTGCACACGAGTAATGTAAAGGTGTTGATCCTTCAGGACCTATGATATTGATGCTACGTTGTCCCTTCTTTATAACTATATCCATGACATCTTTGCCCTTTTGACACATGGCTGCATAATGTACATATGTATTCTTTCTTGAACTGTTCTTGTTCTTGCTCGTCTTCATCAAATGTAACAGTCTGGAAGCCACTGTAGACAACCCACCCATACAGGCAATGTCCAAAAGTGAACATTTACCAAACTTTACTCTCAGATCATCTACAACTGCCAACTGCAGTTTGATAATAAGAGGTCTTGGGAGTTTGGGTACCGGCATAGACAACGTATCCAACTTCAAGTTATTTTTGGAACAAATGTACTCGAAGTTGGCCAAACTACTCCCAAAGCAACTTCCAAACAAAGCTTTCTCTGTGTTCTTTACCTTAAACTGAACACTGTTCAATGCTTTCTTCAGCAAATTCGAGTTGTCTGTGATGCTCGCCCAAAACAGAAAGGAATATCCATATATAATGTCATTTTTTGACAATACTTTCAACAGTTCAGATCTGTCCTTGTTCAGATTTTGCAAGAGATTCTCCCAAACCATATTAACAAATGCCTCTACCTGGAATAGGGAATGCATGCACACAAAGGCAAACTTTCTGCCATGTACAGCTGCAACAAAACGCTTCGCTACAATATGCAGATCATCATGTTTCAATTCGATTTTAAAAGGCACATCTAGTTGTTCCTCTTCGGTTGGATCACCGCTAGATGTCACATAATGAAATATGAACTCGAGATCCATCCTTTCAACCAACTGTCTCACATCACTGAGCAGTTTTTCTCTTAGCTTTATTGCTACTTCATGATTTCTTATTCTATATGAGCCTCCTTCGTGATGGAGACAGCATCCCGCCAATTGGGATAAAATATGTTTCATCATATTTTCAGTGTATTCTTCTTCATTGATGTCAAAAACCTTGAGTGCCCAAATAATATATTTTTTTTAAGTTTCTCTTTCCACGCGAGTCCCTGTGTCAGACCCTGCCCATAGCATCCTCTCCTCCAGGTTATTCTCCGCCAAAGCAACCACTAACAAACACGCCATCTTCTGCTTATGCAACAGGTGTTGATCCAAACATGGATAGTCCTCTGTATCTGTGAAAACAAATAACGTTTGTAAGAAAGTAGTGTACAACATTGCACATGTAGATCTAAAATATAATACCTTGCGTAACGCCTTACAATTACGTAACATAGTAATGATCTCCAGAATGCATACTTTCTTCACTGGCGATAGCACAGACGGTTCCTTCATGTGTTTCATGTCCATCCTCTTCATGAATAGTTGGACCTCCTTGTTCTGTTGTCATTGTACAGCTATTTTCCAGTACATCTCTTGTCTCCAGTGTTACAGTTTGAATTTCGTTTGGGACATTACCCTGTCCATCAACTGCCATCATGTGATTTCCTCCACCCTGTACATCTCCCTTGTCCTTGGCATACTGTAGTATCCTCTGAAGTACATACAGCCTGTATTTCTCAACGTGACAGTTCCTCATGATGCCTGGAGACTTCTCCGCCAAAATTGCATCAGCTGCCTGAGAATATGAAAGTTAGAAATGAAAAGGTATCTTTCATACGTGGTTATTGAGACACATGTTGCCTTTCATATCAAAAACATAGCTACAAACCAACCTACCATCAGAACGAATATCCCACAGCTGTGTCCATCAGACTGTTCTATCACTGGGTACTGTTTCTTCATCCATGACTTGCTCCCTTCCTTAGACGAAGATTTCAAGTGGTTTACAAAGAGCCTGAGGAATACATGTATATTACTCGATGGCGATAAAGTCTTCAACTCATGTGGACTGGTGTTAAAGTAAAGGTAGAGCAGAAGGTTAATACAGCAGTGCCTAAAATATCCGGTCCTGACATTTCTGATGTTCTCTCCTGCTTTGTCCATCATTAGGTTTAATGTTAGCAAATACAGATGTTATGGTTTAAATGAATGAGTGACATAACTGTATTTATGGCATTTAAATCATTCCCACAGTGCACCAAATTTGGGGAACTGAGTAACCCTGTTAACAAGTTGTTCTATATCTTCTACCCAAAAGTAAAAGCTACAAATGTGAGTGTAGTTTTTAAATGGGTCTTATTTACATTCATGTTTGTTTTTGACAAATCAACATTTCAAATTGGATAGCTTGGTTTTAAAGGATTTGCATAATGACCAAATAGAAATACATTCTTGATATTGAAATATAATCATGTTTATCTATTATGTGCAGCCACACGCCCTGGCTTTTTTTATCTACTTCTGTCCACCTACCTCCAGTGTTGTACAACTGTGTCCTCCACATCTAAGGCGGGTTTAGAATTGACCACGCCCACTGTACCATCCTTGACATTAGCCACCAGTAGCACCCAATGTTGATTACGCGGCATGTTCACTGGCATTAAGACCCACGTATAGTTTGTCAAATTTTCCTGAAAGTTCACAACAAATGCCTTTTCGGTGTATGATCAATATATCCAAAAATATGTGCTTCACATAAGATGGATATGGTGTAGTAACAGAGATATAAGTGAATTGGTATCATGAACTTGGTACTGAGAACTTCTAAAGAACTCTCTCTGACAACCAGATTTTCACTTCGTACAATGATATGTAGCAAGATGAATATGTTCATGTGCAATATCTGCTTTTGTAACTGCATTATTGAAAACGAATAGCATTATGATCAATGGGGTTACTAGCTTTGACTCAATCGAAACACATTGCAGTACATAAATCAATCATGTGCACAATTGCAAGTGGCAATTACTATCACACTGAATACGCAATCATGGCATAGACCAATCATATGTTATCACAAGAAATATACAATTACTACAAAGTATCTTTCGAGTCTTGCCCATGTTCTTGGTAGGGTGGACATGCAAAGGTACACTCGGAATGACAGAATCATAGGAAATATATAAATCTCACGTCACTCACATCTTTCCCCCTTATCCTGTCTGTGTACTGTCCTGCCTCCCACAGAAGGATTGTCTCTGTAGGCAGCACCAGGCAGTGGAAGCTGACACGGGAACACCACTCTCTCTCCAGGAGATGCAGGTATGTGTCCATGATCTGGACAGGTAAGAGTTCATTTATTAGAATATTTATTATACTGTTTAATCCCCCAATGCTTTCGGTTCAAAGGGAACGCTTGTAATTTCAAATCAAAGCAGGATCCGCTGCACATCACATATCCATCATGAGGAGAATATCTCGGCTGTTAGCAATGACTGACAATTGAACTGATGATGTACTAGATTTTGTGCACAATGCCCATTGCAGGTGAGTAGTGTTATCATTGCATAATCGAGATGCATGGCAATGAGTTGATAATTAGCACTATTATATTAATTGATGGTTAACTAATACTGGTGTAAAAAGAAGAAACTGTCAAACGTTGCTGTATTAATCTTAAGACGGGGGCTCATGGTCCAAGGCGCCGCATTTCGCTTTGCAGACTCGCCATGGGAATCAACAAAGTGGTAAACGTCTAAGGTATGCTTCACTTTGGAATTTCTTCATAATTTAGTCCAACTCACCATGACACTACTGTTCAAAGAGGCGTTTAACCAAACTCACGCTCTACCTTGCCTACATCAAGGCACTATCAATGAGTATTACGTGACTGAACCACTCACCACCCTCACGCCCTCAGTTAATACCTAATACTGACATCATTTGATGAAATCGAAAGCCTCCTATGCTCTATGAAATGATTTTCTTGGATAATTAACTACGCATGTAGTTTGTGTGATTGTGTAAATATTGCAGATGGACTACTTACTTCATCTGTCAGCCAGTCGTTGGTTTCCAGGCGAGACAGAACATCTCCTCTGATGGTGTAGCAGCCAACTGTGTATGTACAGTCACGTGACAGGGGGACGTCCTCTTGTACATGCTGCGGGTGTGAAGGAGGATCCTTCAGTGTTTTCAAAAAGTCCTGTACTTCAGTCCTGGTATGGCATGCTCCAACAAGTACTGCTGCGATGAGGTTTATGTAAACTGACCGGTCTTGGTTCAAGCTCAGAACGTCAGTATTTACAGAACATTTAACCCAGTTCCTTGCTTTTATTGCATCTAGATTCCAGTTCTTGTCGACCTCTTCAATGAGTGACAAGCATGCGTTGTCTTTGTTGGTACAGTCCTTGTTCCAGAACCTTGATAAAGATAAAACCTGTTGCACGACCCTTATCACATCACGATTCCTTTCTACATCTTCTAGAAATGTGTACAGATAAGCGTAGGGTGTGTTAGTGACACAGGTTACAACTGCGTTGTCATTTTCAACTTGAGGCTGCAAACGGGGTTTCTTGACAGGGGAGCCTGACGTTGTACCCACATATTCAATGTCATCATCACCTCTATGATCTCCTGTCCTGCTGCGTTTCTGATTTGTGTCATGAACATTCTTTGTTTCAGTCTCTGACACCTTTGCTTCATTCAATGTTACACCTAGAATAGTGTTTGATTTACCGTTGTCTTCCAATTCTGTCGGTGATGAATGATCTTCAGGGTCCAGGTTGGAGTTAGTGTTCTCCGTGACACCCGACTGTACAGCTCCACCAGTTGATTCTACTTTTCTACATTTACTGTCACCTGGGGAATTAACTGTCTGTTGACCACGCTTCTTACGTTGAGGAGCAGGCTGTGCTTGTGTGTGGTCCCCGATATATTGCACTAGGACGTGTTTCAGAGGCTGGTTGTACAGATACGATGCTTCTCTGACAAAGGCCCTTGTTGTTGCCTTGTCCTCGGTGTAAGCCTTGTGGTACTGCTTCACTATGACTGGACTTGAGCTAGGCTGCTTCCGAGTTCCATCACTTCTGAAGTGATATTTGTCGTCCTTCCACACGTCTGTAAATATAATGTAACATCATGAGTCTCATGACATTGCAAGCGTTGTTGTTATCCTGACGATGAACCGTCCGTCAAGAAGCTTTGAATGTTAGTGTGTCACGTGTGGTGTAGGTATTAATTAATGAAACCTAAATGCAAAGTCGACTTTGTTTGTCATGGGCCAACGGACACACCACACTCATAGAACTGTAAGGTCATGCATATATGTTGTATTAGAGGTTGTAATGATAAATATCATGTCATCGGGCATATGGGTGCACATACCTTAAACCACATACCTTAAAACAATACAAATTCTTGTTTAGCTTATATTGATCAGTTGAACAATTGACTTCCTACATGTAAACATTGGATAAATGTTCGTTAAAGTACACGGTTATTGTAAAGGGGATAAAAAGAGAGAGAAGAACAGAAACAGAATATATTAGTAGTTGAAATAACGATATGGACGATTGAGCTGAATTGGCAGTGATTTATGTGTAGGATAAAACACGTCTGAGGGTCTTTATGAGAGTTAAGACCGGAATCGAAGGGATTAAACTGAGGGGCGCCAATATGGGCCTACAATATGTGTTGCTAGCGTAAGGGTACTTGAAAAAGACATTCTTGAAAACATTTAACCGCCTCTGTCGCCTAGTGATACACTCACTGGGCTGCAGATACGAAGATTACGTATTCGATCCCCGGAAGTTTAATTTGTCATTTGATTTTACATTTCATTAAATTGTTTTGTTAAATTGCAAAGTAACTTCTCCTAGCAAGTAACATGCATATGCTACAATATAAACGCAACTTCAATTAAAATATCTCTATGACATTATAGCATCCTTGTTAATGAAATTTAACCCATTTGGAGAACAATATGAAGATGTCACTGGAGGTTTATTATGCATGGCAGTTACTCGTTAACAATATTAGCGAACATAAAATCTATTATCACGTCATGCAGAGAAATACTGGAAACCTACATGTATATACATGTGGTTTTTGAGGACATTCATCGTGTGTGTTTAACAAACCTTTTGAATTCAAATTATATTATACATAATATAAGTTTTCCATGGACTATTAACCTTTTTCTATATATCGATCCATGCCTCATGTTAGCATTAAGCGTGAACACAACTGACTCACCTTCTCTCATACCCGATGATATCTTATAGAGGTACACCTGTCCTCCCTGAGGTGTGGCGGGGGCAGTCTGGATGGTCTTGCTCTCATCTGGACTCCTAAGAATGTTAACAATCTCCTCCACTTTAAGCGCTGATGTTCTCCCTGTGATGTAAGGCCTGGGTGGTTTCAGACTTTTACACGCCATTTGCAAAGTTATAAATAGGCCCGTCGATAATGTTTCAAAGAGTATCCGTGGAGGTTCATTGTGTAAGAATCTCCATCAGTCACACAGGTGGGATACGCTATGAGCACCAAGGCTCCTTCATTTGAATCTGTAGTCGACAAAAAGTATATGACCTATTCACAAATTGCCGAGTTGCATCAAAGCAGTAGTATTCACGATGCAATTTCATCCTTTCATACTTCGGTTACATATTGATTATGTATAATGACGAGGCTACGTCACTTGGTTGCTATGTTTCTGAAGGTGACCTACTTCCGTGTTTGGGAATAACTGGCAACACCTGACTGCAGTTGAGTATTGACATAACAGTTACCAAGCTACTGAATAACATTATCTTATGTGAGCAAACTTAATATGTATTACTCTTTATTGACCGCCTCCTGGTCTAGTGGGTATGAAATGTCAATCGTTTGTACGATGTTAATTAGACTAAAATTGGTTTATATTTGGTGTGCAAGCTATATACAAAGGGTGGTGAACTCTGGTATAAAGTGTGTTTTAGTCTTTGTCAGTGATTTATAAGGATAGATAAAACACATTAATGGAGCAAGATCTGCAACGTGAAGTGTAAGATGCGCCGTGACCTACAGAGACCGGGGGCAACCTTGGAATGTACAGGCCTTGTTGGCTTATATACTGGTTGTATTGGTAAACAGTACAGGTGATCGTTGTGTTTGTGTAAGTTTTGGTCTTGTGTGTGGCGTGTGGGGTGGTGCGTAGCGAGAGTATCTGTCGGGAGAGCGGAAGTTCGGTGGTTTGATGGCCGGTCGTGTCATTACAAACAATGCTTTAACATGTTACTCATCTTGCTTTAACATTGTTAACCTTGTCTTGCGCTCGGCATTAACGGTATAACACAAAGACATGTCTTCGAAGTAAATATACTCTGTCTGAGTCATATTCATATTAAAAATCCCGCATTGTCTCTCAGTTGGCCAGCAATGTCACGTCCTGACATCCTATATTTGCGTCTATTTGACAATGCAAACAAGAGTCCTTGAATTGTGGAATTAATCCTAAGAAACTTGGTATATTGGGTTAGTTTGTTTTCAAAACAGGTTTTTCGCAGAATATAACCAATATGAATTTACAATCTTGCCGTCTAGCGTCATGATCTCACAATGGACATGACGTGAGTCAGGCAAGTGTTAGTCACAGTTAGAAACCTCCTTGGATGCCATCTCTTGTTTCCGGAGGTTTCTGATAAGGTTGTTCCTTATTGCCTGGATCAACAGTGCTCAATGAAGTCCATGTAACCGTTGGGTTTTGGTACAATATTTAATATAACCTGTACCCCAAATTCCACAGGTAATTATATACTTTATAATAGTGTCTACTTCCACTGAAGGATGTCTCTATAAACATTGCAATAACCCGTTTCTTCTGGCAAGTCTTTATACATCTGTCTCCAGTACCTGTCATACCTGAAGTAAGTTCATACGATTCTTCGAACCTACAACGTGGCAAGTATTTAACATGAATACCTCTCTCAGACACTGTAAACTGACTCGGAGCCGACAAGGCTTTGTTTTATCTCCTTCATGGTGAGGCGTGAACGGGGATCGAACTACCGAACTTCCGGTTCTTTGGGCAGACAACGGAGCTGGTTTCAGAATAAGTGATAATGGGCTAGGTTTTGTTTATGGATGATGTGGGGACGTGTGAATGGTGCAGTATTCCTTTACTTGTATGGATTCGGTGCTAGGTCGATTAGGGTTTGTTCCTACTTTGATGAATTAAGGGACATGTAGTCAAGGGAGATAGTGATAACATCAAACAAAGATAATGTTTTGTCTCTTGGTGACACAAGTTGGCTGATTAATAAGGTATTGCCAACATAGACGCGTGTTTAGAAAATACGTTTAATCTTTATCGACGATCTACAACTTTTGTAACATTTTTGTTACAGCTAGTATACTTGGGACAGTCTGAACAGATCAAGAGAGACAAACTATCTTCTGTGAATAGTACTTAAGCTTAGATAGTTTTATCGCCGAGTTGTAGTATTTGGGCATTGTAGTCTTTGACACTAAAGAATGCTTGATTCTGATTGCTTAAAAAATATGCTTTT
This sequence comes from Haliotis rufescens, assembly GCF_023055435.1. Classification (NCBI taxonomy): domain Eukaryota; kingdom Metazoa; phylum Mollusca; class Gastropoda; order Lepetellida; family Haliotidae; genus Haliotis; species Haliotis rufescens. The sequence goes on along the minus strand of NW_025964372.1, from coordinate 41,695,496 downwards.
TCCGACTGATAATTCTTTTAAATAAAGCCTCTTCACACAAGGAGTGTGAAAAGTATCGATCTATCGACAGCAGACGCATCGATGCATATAACAATGGCTGCGAGTAACCCATTACAATATTGCATACGTTCGATATCAGAACAACAGACATGAAGAAGTTTATATCAGAACACACACAGTTAAGTAAAACACACACCAACTACTATGCCAAGGCCACATAATCCTCAGTCGCTCTCGTGTCGATTGCCTGAAACTAACAGTAAACTTTAGTCGTTTTAATGCACAAATCGTATATCACAGAAGCAGGTACATATTACAAAACATTGCCTCGGACATACAATTCATATTATATTTGCCAAATTGTCATGCCTATTATCTTCTGCACACATCTAACAAATCAAGTAAAAGCGATTATCATTCTCATGTATATTTAATTACTATCACATAGTGATGATACCAGGTGTTAGCGAAAAGGTTCTGTCCCACTGGTTGCTCCGTCGTAATCACATGCAAAAGAAAAGCCAGTGTTAATAGGGAACTGCATCGCACGTCATTTTTGCCACTGATGCGTCAAATTTGGAAAGGTCCTCTTCACCTCCCCTTGAACTTTGAAAACCTTTGCATGTAAACCGAGAAGGATGACGGAAGAGATTAGCGTCATGACGAAACACGTGTTAATACAGTTGTGAATGTTCACTCATCTGTACACTATAGCAACAGATTTGTATTGGTGATAAAACTAGTGCGTCTGAAAATCCGACTTTATGTGTCCAATATTCAACAACATCCCCTCTTACATTTTATAACGTTCATAGGACTAAGTATTTCAAGTTCTGTTTGCACCATCAAAGGCTTCTTCAAGTCATTCCACACATTTAATGGTAGACATTCAAAGGATGTTAGCAAATATAACAACGTTGTCAAAGTTATGCGCGATGCTATTCAATGCATCTACAGGGACGTTTCACTCCTCCTAACTTAATGGGACTCATTTTAATGAATCGGATGGTCACGACTGGCAACCCGGACGACGTGGATATTGCTCATGATAATGATCACTGGTCCAGAAATGTTCATGGTCAGGCCAATGTCGTGGTAGGAACATTGCACGCTTTCTTCAGTAAATTTGTGGGAGTGGCGGGTGTTACCAGTAGAGCAGGGCATGCTCACCATTTTACGAAAACCTGCTGTCATCATTGTCTTTCAGTGACCCATTCATATCATTACACTGCAGTGAGACAATCGCCATATCTTAATATCGATTTTGAAAATCCGAAAATCCGAAGATCCTTGCTGAAAGCACAAATATGTGGATACTCTTTCTTGTTTGTTTTACGCTTATACACCTGACGACATTACTTGTATTTCACTTGACATTCCCAATAAGCAATACAAATTAACAGAAAAAGAAACTGTATATTTTGTCCCGTGTCCGTGCGTGCGTGCGTCAGTATGTTTCCTGTTTTCTAAGCCACATGATTGTCGCACATATGTTCCTTGTGTATCAAAAGAGATGAAGAAAATATGCTGATTGGACTGATCAACATACATATTTGGACATTGTTATCATCTTCATCCTGTGTTCAAGGTGCTATACTGCCTCCATATTGTGCAATGTGTATATGTGCCTGTATACAAACTTGCGTCCCAGTCTTACTACTTTACTCTAAGTGTACATGGATTTGTCTCATTTCCTTATCCATGTTCGAAAAACTGGAAACAGAGTCGATAGAGTTACCTCCCTTTGATCAGCTCTAACAAACGCACATTGACATTACTGACGACTGACAATGTATTGTCTACAATGTTTCTTCTATATTAGTGCACAGTGGACGCATTTGAACACCATGTCTACGACAATGGCAGATTGTGCGACGTAATGTATGTGATAAGAGAGGTTAGAAGTGAAATTGGGATAGGTTCTAACGACATCAATTCATAAACAGTGCAATGCTCAGGAGGTCAAATGGGGACCAGTATTTTTAAAGATGTATAGTGGAAAGATTTAATTTCACGTCTGATGATTGGCTGCTGGTTATTTGAAAGAAAGAGTTTTCGGTTTCACTACGTAAGTATATCAGAATATCTTAGTATGGTGTACAAATATCATTCCCATTTAATAATGATAATCATTATATACTAGTAATTCTACCATGGATTGGTAAATTACTCAAATCTGATGGGTCAATCAGAGGCTATTAAATCACACGAAACCCCCTCTGATTGAAACAGCTGGTTTGACGGCCGCATCACCGCGGAGGCTACATGTAATGTTCATGAAAAAGTACTTTTTTCAGTCATTGTCAATCTACATCTACCATTACAGGTTACAAAATGCAAAGTTGCGGCTGCTACAATATACCAAGTGTACATTTAGTGCAGAAAAGACGATAGAAATCTACAAAGAGAATTATTTAAGTTTTGGAGACAACAGAGAACTTAGAATTTGGCGCTTTTCTATGTACGACTGTGACGTCATATGTTTTGCGTCACAATGAACGAAATGACTTCATAATGGTGGCATGCGGTGTAGAGCAAAAGCCTTGCAAAGCTTGCTTAGTTTTCTTTAGGCATGCCCGCCTCATATTAGCCTCCCAAGTTGCCGTCCTTATATGCTTTCAATGCCTGTCATATGTTCGAGTGAAATATGTTAAAGGTGTTAACAAACTGCTTCAGGATATATGTATTTTGTTTACAGGCTGTTGTAGCTGATTCCGTAATTTAGATTGACAACCCATTCAAAACACTGGACTGGATACATTTGCTACACTAAAAAGTACGCGTTCTATTCACTCATGGTAGAATGGAGAAAAACATACTGTTTTTACATTGAAGGGCTAGTTTACCTTAGATTTAACTTCGCAAAATTGAATTTGTAACTGAACGCGCAGTCTACCTCCTAAGTATAACAGCCGCCTCCTTGGTCTTGTGGTAGAGCGTCCACCCGGAGAGCGGAAGGTCCTGGGCTCGAACCCCCGCCGCGTCATACCAAAAGACGTTAAAAGATGGTACTTATTGTTACCCTGTCCGGCGCACGACATTAAGGGCTAAAACAAGGACTGGTTGGCTCGGAGTCAGTATACTTAGTGGGGTATTCATGTTAAACTGCGGCATGGTATCTCACTGAGCTTGCACTATAAATCGGCATCAGTCCGGACTAGTACAAGCAGCAACAAACACACACACATACACACACAAACACACACAAACACACACACACACACACACACACACACACACACACACACACACACACACACACACACACACGCACAGAGTATAACAAATACATTTGCATAACGTTAGTTGTATCTAACACATATCCTCAGCGCGTGCCATTTGAGATCACTTGTTATTTATTTATTTTACTTTATCCAATCCAACAACCTCAGTTGAACCTTGAAAACCTGGTTATGTCCCATTCCCAGATACAATTTTCTCTGCTCTACCATATGGATGTATTACTCATCGAGGTTCATGTATTGAAGGTGATGGTGATCTCTTCAGACAGTGATGCTGTTGGCAGTCCAGACGTAGACCGATATTGCCAAGCCAGACATGTATTTATATGTCTATGAATGACTAAAACTATTAACTATGAATCCACACGGTTTTCATATCGTATGCGACAATTGTGCTACCAAAATCTGTCTATACAAATGGGGTTCACTTTATCTAATGCCTCACTTTGGGGTTTACATCTCTTTGGTTTCTTCTACACTAGTATATGTCACATAGTACCAACACTATATCTTGGTTCAATAATCCACTTGTGCTTATAAAGAAATAAATACATATCGTTGTACTCTGTGTAATATACACGTGGTAGAACTATTAAGAAAGATTGATACATTAATTGAAATAGTATTTACATAACATTTTCGATAAAGCAGCCCCGCCTTAAGAGCACATATATGAAAGACGTCCGAAGCCATTCAAGCAAACCTGTGTCCTGGTAAATATCTTTTCTTTTGTAAATTGAACATTTCACTTTATTGGACTGGAAATCCGACACCTTCAATCAGACATTGTAGGTTCAAACCGAACCTGTAGTTACTTACCTCAAGTTTCTTCAATCACCAGTTACTAAATATCTGACACTTGTTCTGATGATCACTTCACCTATATGAGGTGGGTACGATATCTTAACCAAATAATGCCGAGTTTATTAGAGATACTGGGACAATGTTATAAACCATTTTTCATACCTTTTCTAACCTGCAATTTCAGTTGATAATGATGAAGTTTTAGCAGATTTTCTTATATAATTATGAAAAGGATTCTGTCGCTTCTATTTTCACATGCTCCCCCAGTCTTCGCGGGAGGCATCGGGAGTAGATGCGAGGTGACTGAACTGCTTCCCATGCACATCCACATCAACCAAACAGTAGAACGTTCCACTAGACAATTAGTTCAAAGGAAGTTCTTCGTTATGTACTCATATCTTAGTAAGGTATCATTTGTATCTATTCTGGCGGAAGTCAATTTTACACTACGTATTGATCACTGCATGATTATCTTATGCACTATTGAAAACTAAACTAAACAAGTTCAAGTGTTTTGGTGCTCACTTTTATGATATCATTTCCTCAATATCACAATTCACCGCTCATATTCCCCCTTCATTTCTTCTTCAAATTTTCAAATGAATGCAGCACGTTAAATTGCATACATCCCGCTACTGACATATGTAATTCATATTATATCTTTCTGTATCAGCACAGCAACATATTTGTTCCTACGTACTGTGATCAACCTGAGTATGACACCGCATAGACAACCAACCTTCCCGCAAAGCCCTGACACAATGTGTACATTCCGGTATGAACAGTTCCTCCAGCAACATGAATTTGTAGCCTTGTTCGGATTTTCGGATCAAGGATTTTTATCGTGATCGATCGGTTTAAACAAGGTTCTCCTTTAATGTATCATATACTAGTGTCAGATTCCTGCACATGCCGATTTATACATATCGTATTCCTTGTTAATATTGCTCTGGGCCGAAAATATTATGTGCAAACCCCTAAAGACATTACGTCGGATGATATCTGAATGTGTATACTATTAGTTGGCTATTTTAGTATTTATTCAGTTATTGTCTGTAACATAGACTGAAGACAGAAGCATTTGTAATCGTGACCTCGAAGGAAATGTGATGGGAAGTATTTAATGGTTCTTGTATTTATCAAATTCTGAATACCGTGTATTGGTGATAAGGAAAATGAGAACGACAGGCTCATCTACACCTGAGCTGATGAAGGAGACGAATGAACAAGTGAACTGAATACACCAAGTAGTGAAATGGTAGCTATAAAAGGAATCAGCTCATTTTGGTTGAATCTAGGGGTCAATATCTCTGGATGAATTAAAAGTATTAAACCAGGTTTATGACAAATTATTATCGAAGTAAACACAACCTTTAATAATCCCAATCACCATTGCCACTCTTTAGCCTAAATATAATAATCGTTTGTGGCACACGGAGCCTTATTCAATTACACGACGAGAGACACATGACGTCAGACATTGTTCCCTTGATTGGAATTTTAACTGGATCTTCGTTGTGTTGTGCCAACGCGTCAAAAACTTGGATATAAAACCATCCCAATGTCAATTTACCATCTGACTTCATTGAACATAAGGCAACATAAACAGGTTTATTATTTACTGCACCTGAACATGACAAATGGCCAAGAAAGGACAAATATCGATATGACTTGTTGAATAGCCTACAAGAAGACAGACATGAGATCACTATTTCTCTATTATTTGTAACGACGTTTCAGGGCTACTTCTTGTCCCTTCACCTGCATCATCACCGGCCTCTTTTACCCATACCCATCAGCCTGATATGAAATCCTAAAGTCCGAACTCCGCGATCTGCGATCTGAAAATCGGTTGTAAGTTGACTGTAGCATATGCCGGTGACTGCTAATCTACGTGAATCAACAATGGGAATCCCCTTATGCTAGTCCGATATATAAAGCCCGTCAGTACAGTCGAAACTATCAGATTGTGTCAGCTGGCTGTGGGATACACATGTGTGAAGTAGAGGCATAATTACAGACAGCATGGGTAATATTGTTTCATGCTGGCCAATATCCCGATATCAGGTGGGTCAAGATGTTATGTATACATATGTATATAGGCATATTTCACATGCTTTCCCTATTCGAACTTTAGCGTGTCAATATGTGTAATGCGTGTGTACATGTTCACGTGAATTTGTCATTGCATTGTCTTGTTTAGTTTATGTAAGATTATCTTTATTGTTTTATTGCTGTGATGGCGTAGCTATCAATCGTGTTTGAAACTGTGTTTATTCGATTCCAGAGGCGGTCCAACACAGAGAACTCGATAAACTGCCAAAATGAACCCAATCTGACAGAGAGAGTTACATGTACGTTAAATTACATTGTTTGTTATTTGGTTTGCTTGTTTTTTGTTTAACGTCGCACGCAGCAATATTCCAGCTATATGACGGTGGTCTGTAAATAATCGAATCTGGACCAGACAATCCACTGATTGACATCATGAGTATCGATTTACGCAATTGGGATACAATAACATGCATCAACCATGTCAGCGAGCCTGACCACCCGATCCCGCTGGTCGCCTCTTATGACAAGCATAGTCATCCTTTAGTTCTTTATTTAAACAATCTGTTTGTCTTATAATTCTATTTTAGGAAGTTTAGTTCTATGTGTACCCCATTAATTTCTTTTTAAATTACTGTATGTATGTATCGTATTTTTCTTTGTTTAGTGAAATAATTTGGATTAATGAAAGCGAACCGAATGTTGTTACATCATCTATCAAACATAATGTACACAAGTAAATTGGTAGTTTATTGTGAGTTTAATGTTGTAGTGCCAACACACTGGAACCATGCATATGCTGTAAATGGCGAGATGTTGGATACTCCAGTATCTGGAAGAGATCTCAGTCTTGTTGCAAGTCACATCGGGATCGGGTTCGAGTCTGTTGGCATCGAACTTGGACTTACTCTCGTGGTTATCGAACAAGTCACGTTTGCACACCCTTATTCACTATACATGCAGGTTGTGCACATGCTTACAAAGTGGAAGGAGAAGAACGGGAGAACTGCAACCAGCCTGGTCCTTGTCAGAGCACTGTGGAGATGCAATGACAGGTGTACCATTGAGTGGGAGGACATTCTCAACATCCTTCAGGGACCGTCCACTGTGTCTGTGTAATCAAGTCGGAGAGCTGTTTTCACATGACGCTGTCTTGCTTTACGCTGTGAATACATGAGTGGGTATATAAGTAATGCTTCACTGAGTTTCCCCGACCACATACAGAGAAATCATGCCTACATTTATGTTATCTCATATACTAGCGCTGCACTGAACACTCTTCTCATGTACAGTTATCATTGATTGATTGGGTTCCCGCTTTGAAATATCGAGTCGAGATGCTAGGTTCACTGAGGCTTATTTAGATAATTTGGGATCCTGACTGATCGGAATGATTTTCTGTTTCCTCAAGTTGCACACTGAACACTCTTCATTTAAACAGTAATATCTTTTCCGTTTGTAATACATTGTGATTCTATTTGTATGTGTTGAGAATAAATGCTTTTAATAAATAGCTGTGATGCCTTTTGTAATAACTTGTCTTTCTGTCTCTTGTGATATTTGAGGAAGAACTAGCGAGGGATGATTACATGTGTCGTAAACGTCATCCGTAATCCCAAAATCCGGAGACATAAATGCGTCTCACATAATGATTAGACTGCGGGCACGATTGAACAGTCTGTGAAGTGTACTGTTTATCTGTTGTCTCTTATTTTGAATAATTTAAGAAGGGTTGGCGTAGAATCTTGCTGATTGATTACGGGCGATAATTAGTTTTGTACTTTCTGTAGTAGCTGTATTCTATTTGTAAGAATATTTCCTGGTTGGAAGTTTGCAAATACTGGTCATGGGCTGTAGTGGTTCTCAGGTATGAAATCACATGGAGATGATCCCAGAAGTTCGCGAAAAGGTATCCTGTCCCACTGGTGGCACCCGTCACAGACAAGGAAATTGTTATCCTAACCAGTCCTCTACACTTTTACCATAAAACATTTAGACAACTATCGAAGGATAATATGTGAACGCTTTTGCATGCTGACTACAAAGGGATAGCGGAAAAGATTGGCGTAATGACGAAACATGTGTAAATACAGTTGTGACTGCACTCATATCTATGCACCATTGCAACAGATTTGTAGTAGCATCCCAGAAAGGATACAATACACTGTGGTCCTTTTATATTTCATTTGTGTGAAAGAGACATTCTGCAGAAAAATCTTCAGGAAATGTATGAAGTTCTTGTCTGTCATTTGTACATTTCCGGATTTTCGGATTTATGGTGTACAGCATGCACTACCTCTCAGTCTAGTTAGTTGTGACATCCAGGGAAGGATATTGCGTGCAAATTACTGTCGTTTTGCCGTGTCTTATATCTGCATGAGTTTCGTGGCATCTATATGTATGAATACATGCTTCAATAAATGCCCATCAACAGACACGCACTGGACGCGTGGTGTTTTTTATTTCCTGCAACAGACATTATTGTGAGATAAATAATTATTACATCGTCACCAAGACTGGCCACTAGTTCATCTCTCTGTGCTCTGTTCTGAAAACTAAGAGTGAGTGAGTAAGTTGGGTTTAACGCCACTTTTAACAGTATTACAGTTATATCGTGGCGTGTCAGCCCCATGTGTGAGGAAAGCCCGAAGTTTGAAAACTAAGAAAACAATGTTGACTAAGTACATATATATATGTTTCAAGGGTGTTTTAATTTCATTCAATGGTCATTTCAGGCAATTGATACACCATAACTTCAATTGACTGATTATACTGCTCAACATCAACATATCGTATGTTATCCCACACGATTTTAGGGTTTTCGAGTAAACTAAAACCTCATCACACACACGTCTCTCGTCTCAATACTATAGTCACTTGTGGTTAAAACGTACCTCCTTTTTCTACAACCTGAGCTTCATCTTCATCTTCACGGGTATCAAACACGCTTTTAGGGCATCTGAAGTAGACAGCTTACTCCATGAGGTGTTGACATTGAGAAGATTTGATAAGCAGCCTATAACCACTGAGTATGAATGAAAATATATTTATTTAAAGATGACGTAATTGAAGAATTCCATGAGGTCAAGTACGTGTGTTTCCAAATGTCATTCCTTTACAATGCCACACACCAACTGATGATAAGCTGGTATTGAGAAAGGAACAAATGTCATATATAGTAACAGGATATATATATCGTTTCTTCACCTCGTGTGTGATATGATATGCGACGTTGACTGTAACCTACATGTAACAAATGTAGTAGAATTATAATTCTGTGTAGCTGACGATGGGTGGGTGCTTAGGTTTGGTCTGTGCAACGAAATTTATCTTTCCTGAGCGACTGAATAATAACATCAGCGAATCGAAGATTACATTTTCTGCATGCTACGATTCACACTAATTATATAAGATAACGTCAGCATGCATGGTTTACTGTCATCTGGGCTTCAGAGCTACACATTTTATCTGCCCTAGCTTAACATACATGTTCAGTTGTTTCACAGATAGTCTACATATCAACAGCAATAGAAACGCTGTAGTGCAGCTCTAGCTGGAGACCACATTATTACAATTATCATCCCAGAGAGACATTAAAGTTGAGCAACTGCTAATTATCCATCCGTCCTTCGAAACAACTAGTCACTCATATGTACACGGGGAAGAGAGAATGAGTGAAGGTGTAATGTTTACGCAGCTTTTAGCAATATTTTAGCAATATCACGGCGGTGGGCACCAGAAATGGGCTTCACACATTGAACCCATGTGAGGATTAGAACCCGGGTCTTAGGCGTGACGAGCGAACATTATAACCACTGGACTACCCTACCGCTCCTCACGCGGAAGAATGTGCAAGTGATAACTAATTGGGTTCTTCTGTCATTCGCAATCTGAAATTCCGGAAACTGAAATGGATGTAACGAACGAACTGTTAATAGAAATGTTGTTGATCATCACATTACCTGCGTTTGAAAGATGTTTTACAAGGCGTAGAAAGTCAACGATTAGAATGTATGTGAAATTATTGTCAACAAAATTCATGATACGTGGACCTTGCAGTGGACATTTGGAAGAGGTATGATAGTGTGTCCGTCTGTCCGTGTGGACGACTTGACTACAGCTGAAGAAGATCCAATCATGATTATAGTCCAATCATGGACATTTTCGTATTGCTGACACGTCTAACATCAAGTTCGGATCCATTCTATGGTTTTGTTCTTTCAGTTTTTAGGCTGCTGATTGCAGTTTACAAAGCCTAAAATATATAGAAAATAGCTGTAGACAGCAATATGTTCCTTAAACACGCTACCTATTTATGCTAGCCGGTATTCCATATCAATGCCAAAATAACGCCCACATATATCCTACACTTTGACCAGGTCACCAAGTACCCACAATGTACCACAGCTTTTGTACACAACATGTTATTTAGTTTTGTCTTGCATTATCACAGATATTGTCATGATTTCTAGATACTTATTTAGATTGGGACCTATTATCCTTTTTAAAAGACTATTTTTGTGACAATATTCCCATGTCTATTGTCTTCGTTGCAAGACTAACATATAAGTCATGACACCTTGAAAGGGCTGGCTTGGTTATTGACTGAACAGCTGGACGTAGTGGAGAAAGGCATATCAGTGAAGCTGTCACTGCTCTCTTATCTACATGTGTAAGCGGCATACTTACCCGCATCTTGCTTTTGTGACCACACGTCAATTATCAACACTGCTGTAATGTTATTTCTTTATTATTGTTGGTCATAGTATTTGACAACAAACTTAAAATGCACGATAAGAGGTATAACCCCCATATAGGTCTATTATAATCTCTTTCACATACACACCATTTTGCCAAACTCCGCCTTTATATCAGTTTTGAAATCCGAAAATCCGAAATTCCTGAATCTTTGGTTGAAGCTATTGCGAGAGAGAGAGTGAGACGTTGTGTCCCCTCTCGTGCCGGGGCTTCCCGCAATGCTCACATATAGCTTAGAGTTTTTGATTTAGTCATACCAGTTGAACACACAGAGTGGTGTATATGTATAGGCAGCATGGGGAATATTTCTTCGTGCTTCTCCGGACTTCAGTGGCAGGTACGTCTTAATAACGCCCTTTTAGATATGTTCATTAAGGTGCAATAATGGTAGTAATATATGTACACATCATTTAACACTACACGTGTGGCATTCTGTATATATGCTTAATAGTGGATATAAGGTAACGAACATACGGTTCAAAGTCTTTATATACTCACTCCTGTTCCGGCAGACATTGTCTTTGTTTATCATTCCATATTCAGTATTATTGTGTGGAAGTTTATCATCCCATATTAAGTGTTATAGTGGGGAAGTTTGATCCCACCTGTAGAATAATACTGTATTTGAGTTCAACGCCTTTCAGGAAATACTACAGCATATCATCTCAACATACAACTGATAGTGTGTGTTTTTCGTTCTAGAGAATGCACCAGTCAAGCAAAGGGCTGATCGAGTATTACATCCAACAGATCATAAGCAGAGGTGCGTTTACTATAACTGCCCATTAAATTGATAATTTTGTGCGACATTCTTTATCATAATTTGAAGATTTCATTTCAGAAATTTGGTAATATATGCCTTGTGTTCAGCATAAACTTTCAACATATTTTAATCGTTATTATGATGACATATATGTATATGGGAGGATATGTGCAACTTCTTTTTCTGTCAATTTGTATTGCTTATTTCGAATATCGATGAGCATTGGAGATAAATAAAGGTTAATTCGATACCACATGTCAATCACACAAAACAGAAAGAAACCTGTTGATGTGAGCCTTTGTAGTAGAATTGGTGTTTCATCAAGTAATACAGATTTCTGTGTAGGTTCAACACGCCGTGTGAACGAGAGACTGAAGACTCATGTAACTCCACGACATCTCGGACTTGTTGCGAGACATATCGGGATGGGATTTGAGCACGTCGGGATTGAACTTGGGCTCAGCGTTGTGGCTATCCAACAGGGCAGAGTTGCACACCCATGTTCAATGTATATGCAGATCTTGATTATGCTCACTAAATGGAAGCATTTGAATGGCAGTTCGGCCACCTATCTGGACCTGGTCAAAGCACTATGGACATGTAAAGAGAGATGCACGATCGAATGGGAGGACATTCTCAACATCCTGCAGTGACGGCCCTCCTTGTCAGTGTAATTGCACCTAAGGCGGAGAAATATTACAAGAAATGAAACTTTGTTTTTATCATTTCGAACATGACTATCGTCATACCTTTTTACCTTCTTCAGAGATATTGTAATCTCACCTCTACTTTACAGCGATCAGTAAACGGTGGGCATATCGTCATACATTTTTACCTTGTTCAGAGATATTGTAATCTCACCTCTACTTTACAGCGATCAGTAAATATATTTATCAAATCACTGTTTCTTTGTGTTTTCTGCATTTGCAAGTTTACCCCAAGAACACGTGGAGTCAGATTGTACCAATGGCGGCTGCTACCTGTTGGGCAGGACATGCGTGCACTTTCACAAGACGTGGTGTCATCAGTGATTTTTCGTAATCCATTCCTATAGTTTTCTCCCCTATTTTGCCGTTTACGCCCAATGGAATCTGTTTCGGTGGATATCCAAGACTGGTTATTCTCTGGCGTTGACATTTTATATTTATTGAATTTAGAATGCTACGGATTCGATTTTACATTTGAAATATCTCCCGTAAATAATGACAGTTCATAGTGATGCTTTTAATAAAGTCATGATCGTAAAATGGAGTCTGCTTACCACAGAGATTTCTTGTGATTATGCAAAAGGTTTTGTCGCTCTTATCCATACAAACATCTCTGACGAATTCAAATACCTCCACCTCACAGTGATAGCAATGATTAATTACTCAGAAATGCACATACTTTCTAAATTAAATTGAATAAAAAACTGATTATTCAGTCAGTAATCAGAACATATTCGTAATTCGTAGTTCGATCACAGTGCTATACAACCTTCATATTGTACATCGTTTCAAATATTCAAACCGTCCCTCTGTTTATATCACTAGAAATAGCATAAGTAAGCGTATACGTTTTCTCTCCCTTTCTCACAACCTGAACAATAGGTAACAGGTACTATGGTTGTGGTGATCAAAAGATCAAAATTTCATGTACATGAGGTGAAGAACAAATTTGCTTCATGGTATGATTTAAAACAGGAAAATACTATTTCAATTCTGGAAAATGAGTTCAACACAAAACAGAACATTTAAAGCCGTTCAAACATCAGTGCACTTCATTTCATTATACCTTGCGTCATTATTACGTACATTTGCCACATTCAGACACAAAGTCATTTAAGCCCAGTACGAACAACTACAGGTGATGCCTCTATTGACAATACGCCTGTCAGCTTTTTACCCACAGTATCCAGGTTTCGTCAGGATAACTTCCGTATCAAATGCTAACATAATATCTGAAAACAGCGTTGCCTCCCTTTGACCAGCTACCGTAAATGTGGTATGCATTATTCAACCTTTTCTATCCCTGGCATTGTCTACAACTGACTTTGTTGACTGGATACAAGACAGGATAATGTTTATAACGGCGGTGGCAGTAAGGCTTACGATAGTATTCCAGTTATATCACGGCGTGACAGCTTAATGTGAGAGGAAAGCCCAAGTGATGAATGTCTCAGACGTTTACCACTTCGGTGAAACCCAAGAGCACGGGTATGGTGCTGACAAACCTAGAAACATAAACTGGGCGAACATGGATTCGAACCCACAATTAAAGGTCTCTGGCGTGCCCAAAGGACGCAACTCTGCACAGCGAATCACGGCGCCTTAAACGGCTGGGCCATTCGTACCCCGAAAATCTTCAGACCTGACTTCACAAACAATATTCAGTATACGTTTGCCGAGCATAAATAAGGAGGCATTTTTTTATTTTTTCCCTCATTTGATTCATTCTCTGTAGAGGTGAGGCAAGGCAAAATGAGCTTCGAGGTTAAACGTTGCGTTCAAAAATATTGCACTTATATGAAGTGACGTGCATGCACGTGTATGTGTATATGTATGTGTGTCTGCTCATGTCGTTTTTACAGAACAAGCCACTGATACACCATGCCGAAGTTTTAACATGAATACCCCACTTTGACACTGTATACTGACCACAAACTGACCAGTCTTATCCCCTCAATGCTGAGCGCCAGGCGGGGTAACAAGTGAACCATATTTTAACGTTACTGGGCAGATATTCTCTACCTTTACGCAGATGCTTAAGGAAGTTCAGGCGTGGTATACATACCCTCAATATACAATTATACAGACACTCCAAAGATAATGAGGCTTTAACATCGATGTGTCCTTTCTGCAAATATAACCAAGAAAATGAATACCATGTTTTATTGATTTGTCCAGTATATGAGGATATAAGAATCAAATACCTGCCTAACTATTATTATACGTATCCATCACAAAGAACATTTGTACAGTTAATGAATAGCAAAAATAGCCACATTCTTCTCAGACTTGCAGTTTGTGTTTAAAAGATATTTGAAAGAAGTATAAAACATTGAATATAAATAAAACTGTGTACACCATATTTAGCTACAATCTAATCAGTATACAAGTGGTGCTTCACGACGGATTGTTTTACAACAAAATGTCATTGTGCTATTGGCCTTATGGCCACACATACGAAATAAGTCTGTCTGATACTCTATCCATACGACAATGGAGGCGGTCTGGCCCACCTTATTTCAGAGCAAGGGATTTACAAATAAATTGATGCTTATTTATGCCATGTAACCTGGATAACTTCCTTCAATTGTTAGTTTGTTTTGGTTTGGTTTTGCGTATTCTCTTTATTTGAATATAATTAACAAAGACACTTATTTGTCTTTTTCACAGGGAAAGTGTATATTTAGATCATGATAGTGAATATAGTTTGTGATTGGTTCTGATTATGATACACGCTGCACTGGTATGGCTCAGTCTGTGTGACTTCACTGCGTTTGGATAAGCACCTTTTTCTAACTGTATACATATTCAGATATATACTCATAAAGGAACAATCGGACCCAATTGCCTCGAACTCCTGGGGACCAAAGAAATAGTTCGACTTATCCGAACTATTTGAATTCGACCTGGATCTTGATAAGTTTTACCTTTTAACTTTGGGGACTGTAAATTGAACTCAAAACACCCATGTCTAGCATTCAGGTAACAATACTATAAATATGGTAAGATGTTGGACTGTGATTTCGCCTGGACTCGTGGAATCGGCACATCCGAGTTCAAGACATCGGGGTTCGACTGTATATGTACGTCTGCATAATTGCATAAGGATTTTCATATATTTGTCACATGAATGAAACTGGTGACATTTTAGAAATTAAAATTAATCGCCTCTGTATGTTTATATTGTATGGCACAGTGTTGCGAGGGGATTTCCGAATTAAAACGCGAAGGTTAACTTAGGAAACGGTTCAAACTATATTGCCAAATCAGTAAATCAGCATACAATATAAATGAATAAAAAACAACTTCTATTGACAAACATAATTGTAGGTCTACAGTCACAAAGGGGTTATACATTTGGTCAACTATGGGCAATACATAACAGGCCATTTAACTAGTGCAGCACTAACAAGAGTTATCTGATGATAAAAGTATATTACTTAAACCATGAATGTTAGTACAATAATGCTTCCAACATCATTCGCTCCTAATATACGTTTTCAGATACAATGTTTGTAATAAAAACGATATCTTACGGGGATTCGTTCAGTGATCTATCACATAATATGTCACATAAGAATATGTCAGATATCATGGAAGAATGTTTGCCAAGACATCATGGAAATTAATAGGATAAATTGCTTTGAAATAAAACAGTCATTATATTCCTGAATATGAGGTCACCGTGAACGTACTTTAAAGCCTATATTGCATGTACAACAGGTTACATGGCTTCGTTTTGGGAGTGAGACTTCACAACTCTGACACTGGAAATGGTGCAGAAACAAATCAAAGTGACAATACCGACTATGATAGAAAGACACCCACGTGTTCCTGCAAGTACATATTTTACACAGTGACATGTAGCTGCAAACATTCATTGTGTACGTCAATCAGAACTCACTCCCACTAATTTCAACAAAGCACTTGCTTTAAGAAACTTCGGAACACACTGAAATCTGGATATGTCCAGTTATAAACATTTGTAAGAACAGTTATGTAATCTTCTAAACATTAAAGTTAGACATGAACCTAGAATTTGTAACGTACAAAGGGTTTTTAATGGAATCGAGATGCGAACAGAAACGTCAAAACTACATCGACACAAATCACTCCAACTACTTTCAACATAAGACGGGGGTACGCGTGGCCAAGTCGCCTAAGGCGCCGCGAGTCGATGTGCAGAGTTGCGTCCCTTGGGCACGCCAGAGACCTATGATTGTGGGTTCGAATGCAGGTGCGCCCAGATTATGTTTCTAAGTTTGTCAGCACCATACCCGTGCTCTTGGGTTTCACCGAAGTGATAAACGTCTGAGACCTCCATCACTTCGGGCTTTCCTCCCACATTAACCTGTCACGCCGTGATATAACTGGAATACTGTTAAAAGCAGCGTTAAATCCAACTCACACACTCACTCGATTCAACTTAACACAATGCCTAAAGAAAGTTTGGTACACACTGAAATGTGCATATGTCTAGTTAGGAACATTTGAAAGAATCTATTATGTAATCCTCTAAGCAACATAAAGGATTTTTTCGTCATGAAGTTAGCTATGGTCCTAGCATTTGTAGAGTAAAATATTTGGTTTTTTTTATGGAATTGATATGCTTACCGAAACATCAATGCTACATCGACAGAAATGACAAATAGCTCGTTATTTTCTGCAAACCAAATTCGGACTACTGACTCCTAAAAGAGGTTGTAAAACTGTATATATATACTGTAACACCGGACACCATAATAACAATGGTAACTCCTTTCTAGACCACTTTTAGAGCTGCCGCAGCTCTATCTTTTCCCCAGACTCAGTGTAGTGAATGATGACATTCTCAGAATTACTAGTGGTATCTGAACTAGGCACTGTGTCACCAACTACTGGAGCATGGCCATAGGTGGGAACATGACTTGAGATTCCATATATGGTTTCTGATCTTTGATTGGGTGAACGTATCTCCAAGCGTGCAGGATCTGTAAGAAAGTTGTTAAGATTTCCGTCTATATGATATGGTTGGGATGACTGCAAGGCGATGTATCTCTCTTCCATAACACGTTGTCTGTCTGTGGAAACTGCTTGTCCCAGTTGACTCGGAACATACACCCCTGGCAATTCTACTGATGTCTGGTTCACGGGACACGTTGATGTTAGTGGTGTGGATGTAAGCCAACCGCCATTGTTAAAGCTTCCGTGTGGAATTGACGATGATTTCATAAGAAACTGGCCATCGGTTGTCACCCTGAAACAATATCACATGCACTTGACATAACATTTCAGATAAAATAGGACTAGTCAAAATAGTGATGCTATTGTGACATATAATACAAAATCAAGATGTAAAAGCCTCCAGCGCTTACGAATTCGTATCTAATGAAAAAGACTCCAAACTAAATGGAAGCCCCATATACTCATGAACGTAAACCAACGAATCATTCAATATTATACACAATGGAGCCTAATTAAGTTCAAATATTGGTTAACATAATTTCAGTGTTTTTGCAAAGTCCCCATTGACATATGTAGCCCATGGAAAATAAGGTTTCACTTGGAACAAATAGCAATAGAGTTCATTTCACCACTATACATTTCTACAAGGTCCCCAAAACAACATACTTAAAGTCCCAAGCAATCCCAGTTTGGGAAATATGTCTCATTTACATAATCCAATATGGCAACCAACTGCCAATAGTATTTTCCATATTTCAGATGAGGTTCAATGTTTTGAGGAAAAAACAGCATGTGTTGTTTTGCAAAATAACCATATTATGTTTCTAAAAAGATATTCACAACTATTGATCGTTTTCGACTATTGACAAATCTACAAAACTCAAGATGAAACAACTGTCTGAAACAGTGTGCTGGGACTTATATGCATAAAACTTGTCACACTAACTGACTGGCCCAAAAATCCAAGATGACCTCCAAGACATGGACAGACATGGAATATCAATACACTGTTGGTCTCTCATCACATATTTGATTGATTGATTTGGGACTTTTAGTATGTTGTTTTGGGGGCCTTGTAGAAATGCACTGTCCATATTCTTTTTTAGCTGAAATAGATATTTTGATATATGTCTGATGGTACTGTCCTCTTCGAGGTCTCATATGGTTATCTGAGGTTTCAAAACTGTTCTGCAAAACAGCGTATACAATATATGTGTTTGGGCTGTCAACTCAAACATCATTTCCACATTGCTCTTACCTATCTGTAATTGTACCATGGTTGGTTGTCAGGTCATGTATATTTGTTGCCTCAGTTATAATCCTTGCAATATCATCGTGATGTTGTGCCTCTGCTTTTTGTAAAGCAGTTTCTTCTTTATCGTCTTTCTCATAAACATTTGCCTTGTTCTGTAATAACACCTCCACAACCTCCCTGTGTCCCTCGTAGGCTGCATCATGTAGAGGTGTGCTGCCATCTTGACGTTTCTCATCCACATTTGCCTTGTTCTGTAATAACACCTCCACAACCACCCGATGTCCCTGCCAGGCTGCATCATGTAGAGGTGTGCGGCCAGCATTATCTTTCTCATCCACATTTGCCTTGTTCTGTAATAACACCTCCACAACCTCCCTATGTCCCTGCCAGGCTGCACGATGTAGAGGTGTGCTGCCTTCCTTATCTTTCTCATCCACATGTGCCTTGTTCTTTAATAACACCTCCACAACCACCCGATGTCCCTGCCAGGATGCATCATGTAGAGGTGTGCTGCCATTTTGACGTTTCTCATCCACATTTGCCTTGTTCTGTAATAACACCTCCACAACCACCCGATGTCCCTGCCAGGCTGCACGATGTAGAGGTGTGCGGCCAGCATTATCTTTCAAATGAATTATTCCCTTGTTCTGTAATAACATTGTAACAACTTCTGCATTTCCATATATACATGCTAAATGAAGCCCAGTTTCACCCTTCTTGTTTTGCTCACTAATGTCCACTACTTCCTGTAACAGATAGCTTACAATGCTAACATTTCCAACTGCACATGCGTAATGTAAAGGTGTTGATCCTTCAGGGCCTGTTATATTGACATTCAGTTTTCCAATTTTTGTAATTGTATCCATGGTATCTTTGCCCTTTAGGCACAAGGATGCATAATGTACATATGTATTCTTTCTTGACCTGTTCTTGTTCTTGCTCATCTTTATCAAATGTGACAATCTGGAAGCCACTGCAGACAACCCACCCATACAGGCAATGTCCAAAAGTGAACATTTACCAAACTTTACTCTCAGATCATCTGCAACTGCCAACTGCAGTTTAATGATAAGAGGTCTTGGGAGTTCGGGTAGCGTCATACACAATGTATCCAACTGCCAGTTATTTTTGGAACACAAGTAATCGAAGTTGGCTAAACTGTTCCCAAAGCAACTTCCAAACAAAGCTTCCTGTCTGTTCTTTACCATAAACTGAACACTGTTCAATGCTTTCTTCAGCAAAATCGAGTTGTCTGTGATGCTCGCCCAAAACAGAAAGGAATATCCATATATAATGTCCTTTTTTGACAATACTTTCAACAGTTTCGATCTGTCCTTGTTCAGATTATGCAAGATATTCTCCCAAACCATATCAACAAATGTCTCTACCTGGAATAGGGAATGCATGCACTCAAAGGCAAACTTTCTGCCATGTACAGCTGCAAGAAACCGCTTCGCTACAATATGCAGATCATCATGTTTCAATTCGATTTTTAAAGGCACATCTAGTTGTTCCGCTTCGGTTGGATCACCTCTAAATGTCACATAACGAAATATGAACTCGAGATCCATCCTTTCAACCAACTGTCCCACATCACTGAGCAGTATTTCTCTTAGCTTTATTGCTACTTCATGATTTCTTATTCTATATGAGCCTGCTTCATGATGGAGACAGCATCCCGCCAATTGGGATAAAATAGGTTTCATCATATTTTCAGTGTATTCTTTTTCATTGATGTCAAAAACCTTGAGTGCCCAAACAATATATTTTTTGTAGGTTTCTCTTTCCACGCGAGTCCCTGTGTAAGACCTTGCCCATAGCATCCTCTCCTCCAGGTTATTCTCCGCCAAAGCAACCACTAACAAGCACGCCATCTTCTGCTTATCCAACAAGTGCTGATCCAAACATGGATAGTTCTCTGTATCTGTGAAAACAAATAGCGTTTGTAAGAAAGCAGTGTACAACATTGTACATGTAGATCTAAAATACCTTGCGTAACGCCTTACAATTACGTAACATAGAAATGATCTCCAGAATGCATACTTTCATCACTGGCGACAGCAGAGTCGGTTCCTTCATGTGTTTCATGTCCATCCTCTTCATGAATAGTTGGACCTCCTTGCTCTGTTGATATTGTACAGATATTTTCCAGTACACCTCTTGTCTCCAGCGTTACAGTTTGAATTTCGTTTCTGACATTACCCTGTCCATCAACTGCCATCATGTGATTACCTCCACCTTGCATATCTCCCTTGTCCTTTGCATACTGTAGTATCCTCTGAAGCACATACAGCCTGTATTTCTCAACGTGACAGTTCCTCGTGATGCCTGGAGACTTCTCCGACAAAATTGCATCAGCAGCCTGAGAATATGAAAGTTAGAAATGAAAAGGTATCGTTCATACGTGGTTATTGAGACACATGTTGCCTTTCATATCAAAAACATAGCTTCAAACCAACCTACCATCAGAACGAATATTCCACAGCTGTGTCCATCTGACTGTTCTATCACTGGGTACTGTTTCTTCATCCATGACTTGCTCCTTTCCTTAGACGTAGATTTCAAGTGGTTTACAAAGAGCCTGAGGAATACATGTATATTACTCGATGGCGATAACATCTTCAACTCATGTGGACTGGTGTTAAAGTAAAGGTAGAGCAGAAGGTTAATACAGCAGTGCCTAAAATATCCGGTCCTGACATTTCTGATGTTCTCTCCTGCTTTGTCCATAATTAGGTTTTATGTTAGCAAATACAGATGTTATGGTTTAAATGAATGAGTGACATAACTGTATTGATGGCGTTTAAATCATTCACACAGTGTACCCATTTGGGGAACTGGGTAACCCTGTGAACAAGTTGTTCTATATCTTCTACCCAAAAGTAAAAGCTACAAATGTGGGTGTATCGAACATTTTTCGATGGATCTTATTTATATTCATGTTTGTTTTTGAGAAATCAACATTTCAACATTTCAAATTGGATAGCTTGGTTTTAACATTTATAATGTGCAGCCACACGTCCTCTTTTTTTTGTATCTACCTCTAGTGTTGTACAAATGGGTGTTCTACATATAAGGCGGGTTTAGAATTGACCACGCCCACTGTTCTGTCCACCTACCTCCAGTGTTGTACAACCTTGTCCTCCACATCTAAGGAGGGTTTAGAATTAACCACGCCCACTGTTCCATCCTTGACATTAGCCACCAGTAGCACCCAATGTTGATTACGTGGCATGTTCACTGGCATTAAGATCCACGTGTAGTTTGTCAAATTTTCCTGAAAGTTCACAACAAATGCCTTTCCGGTGTACGATCAATATATCCAGAAACACGTGCTTCACATAAGATGGATATGATGCAGTAACAGAGATATTAGTGAATTGGTATCATGAACTTGGAACTAAGAAATTCTAAAGACCCCTCTCTGACAACCAGATTTTCAATTCATAAAATAATATGTAGCAAGACGAATATGTTCATGTGCAATATCTGCTTTTGTAACTGCATATTGAAAACGAATAGCATTATGATCAATGGGGTTACTGGCTTTGACTCAATTGAAACCCATTGCAGCATGTGGTCGTGAAATTTAAAGGAGACAGCTCATGTTTGCTTGTGTGTGTTCAGCATGGTTCCAGGTCACATCGGGGTCAGATTTGAGTGTGCAAGGATCGGAAGTTTGGTAATCGAGGAAGGAACAGTTGTGCATCCATGTTCAGAATACATGCAGATTGTACAGGTCTTTACGAAGTTGAGTGAGAAGAGGCTCGTCCTCATCAATGCACTGTGAAGACGGGGTGTACGATTGAGCGGGTGGACATCCTCAACATTCTCTAGGGACAACGCATATTGTTGCGTAGCCAAGTATCTACGTAGTTTACTCTTGGGAAACTCGAAAACGTTGAAATAGCGAGTAACGATACTGGATTCAATGAGTTTCCTGGACATAATATGCAGCAGTTGTATATCAGCTGAACCGTAAACAGTATTGCAATCAATTATTTTCTTGTGGATGTTTACTTCTTTTGTCAGTTGTTGTTTGTCATTTTCGCCTTCCCACACACAATGACATGCAGCCCTTAACACTCTAAGGATGTTTTCGCCCACTAAATGATATTGCGAAATAAATTAAATGCCATGTGCAGTACCTGTTAATCTTGTCAGTTACACCTCCCCGGGAAGGATACTGCATGCACACTGCCGTCACATACATTAACCAAACAACATAGCTGCCGGAAAGGTTCAGCTTTACATCGTCCACATATGACGCCTTTACATTTTGTATGGCGTCGCAGGCCCCGTTTCACAAAGCGATCTTAGCGCTACGACTGTCGTAGGTCTATGCTAAAGTGTGGGAGTTACGGTCGCCCTGGTGCTACGATCGCTTTGTATGAATGACGGGTGTTACCGGTAGGACAGGACATGCTTACCCTTTCCTCGAACACCTGCTGTCATCATTGATTTTCAGTGGTACATTCATATTTTTATTTATTCTCGTGCATTGACAATTATATATTGTGGAACGGCGCCCTACCTTCGATCATAACCTCAATCGGTGTCATAGTGTACGAAAACCACTTGCGTGTGACATCATAACTCCAACGAACCTTTTGCCAGTCACTGCTACAACGTATATACGCCGGTATGTGCATCCATGTAGTGACATATATTTATAGCATTGCAAGGTTGACGTTTGTCGGATGTTCGGACCTAGATCGGTTCAAACACTGTACCGTGGTTGTCAAAGGGGCATGTGCAGTTCGTGATCAGGTGTTACGTATTCGATTCATCAAAGCACGGCTGTAAGCCAAATCCTCACCTGCACCGGAGTCATGTGAGATACGAAAACGCTCTCCCAGCTTATGATGACTATTAGGTATGCGGAAGCCATCAACTCCTCAATTAATTGTTGGGTTGCAGATACAAACAACTGGAACAGACAGACAGACAATGTCCTTTCCTCTATAGCTAAGGCTGTTATATGCCTTTAATAGAGCGTTGACTGCTCCAAATTAACTATGGCCTGTTGAGTATGTTTGCATTGAAAATAAACACCTCATTTATGCTGTATTAGAATGGTATCTTAATGCGTACGGGTGTGTTTCCTCATTTATTTGATACACTTGCATAATAAATTTATTCCTGATTTCAAATACAAACTTTTGAAAAATTTGCCATGACCTGTAATGTAATCCCCACTAAACTTCCTTTACATGAAGGGCGATAACACAGCAAGACACCATACCCTGGGCTCGTATATATCTATTACAAAGCGCTAGGCTGACTAGAAAGATGACTCTTACATCATTTGAGGCCTACATTCTATGTATTGAAAACTCGAGTTTGATACTATGTGTACACTGTTGGTTCGATCGTATTAGTTGTGCGACAGGGACAATCCCTTTTTATAGACAGGCGGACGATATCTCTCCTGGCGAAGTCAAGTGTGTGGTGAATGAATACGTCAATACCTGGCACACGTTCTGTCGGATTTTTCGGATGATAAGAAACTTGTGCTGAGAACAACAGGCAAATGTTTTCATGAGTTGATGAAAGCAACACGCTCAGAGTAAACAAATAGATCATTTAATAAAACAGATATATTATTAATTATAGAAATTAAGTGCCAGTATCATTACATATCCGGATGCCCCTTTATCTACACGTACACTCTATAACCGCTTGGCTACCCACCGCCCCAGTATCAATGCACACGATGTGCATACTGATGATTCAACTCAAACCAACTTGTCGTTTCATGCATCTGGACCAGAAAGCAGGCCCAGTGAATGAAACAGGTATTTACACCGTCACTGCTATTTCACCCACACACACCCCAAGATTGAAATGGTTTATGAAATCCGAAAATTCGCAGTCCGAGAGCCGGAACAAGATTGTCACACCTGGTCGCTGTAACGGCTGGTCTACCTGCATGTGGGTAACCTCACAGCGCCTACAACAATTTCCGCATAGCAAGCAGGGGGAATCCCCTTTCCCTATTCATAGGTGTTAAAGGTGGTTGTGTACAGTTGTCACATTGTCGCGGCGACTGAGGGATACACATGTGTGTTTCATTTTCTGACTAGACGTCGTAGATAAAGGCAGCATGGGTAATATTGTTTCATACTGTTCAAGATTCAGATATCAGGCAGGTGAAGATTCCCTTCACCTATTTTCCCAACAATTAATGAATGTTAGCTTGTCACTGTTCATCAGTGTTTATGCGCGTCCTCGTGTGTACACGTGCAATTGCGACTTTATGTTTATTTATGTATACTAGTGTATGTAACATTACCCTACTTCTTGTGACGCTACAGTTCTCAATCGTGGTTTAAAACAGGTATAAAGTTTACAATATGCGGGATCCAAGCGTCACCACGAATATGCCTCATTGTGTTCATTTTGATTCCAGAAAATGTCCAAGACAGACGACCACATAACCTGCTATTATAACCATCAGCTCGAACTGAGAGGTACGTTCAGTCGCATTAATCGTTTTACTAAATGTAAGATATGGATTGTGTGTCACGTTATGCTTTATCAGATGCAAGCTTGACATTATTCCCACTGTCTGTGCATCCACCCAAACGTTTTCTTTTTACGTTGTGGTACATTAACAATATCTTTTTAGGGTTTTTGAGTGAATGTAATCTTAAGATAAGTTTAAATAACGTAGAATATTGATAGGGAATTTAAAAATTGACAGTCAATATACAACACAAACACACACACACGCACACGCACACGCACACGCACACGCACACACACATACACACACACACATGCATTCATGCACACACACACATGCATACACAAACAAACACACACACACACAAACACACACATACATACATACACAAACACAAACACACATACACACACACACACACACATGCATTCATGCACACACACATACACATGTGAAGAACATGCTTATTGTGAGATGATTCTTGTAGGTACAACACCCTGGAACCAAGCATATGCTGTGAATGAAGAGAGGCTGAATATCCCTGTATCTGAAAGAGATCTCAGCCTTGTTGCAAGTCACATTGGGATCGGGTTCGAGTGTGTCGGCAGGGAACTCGGACTTACTCTCGTGGTTATCGAACAAGTCACGTTTGCACACCCTTATTCACTGTACATGCAGGTTGTACACATGCTTACGAAATGGAAGGAGAAGAATGGAAGATCTGCCACCAGCCTGGTCCTCGTCAGAGCACTGTGGAGATGCAACGAGAAATGTACGATTGAGTGGGAAGACATTCTGAACATTCTTCAGGGACCGTCCACTATGTCAGGTAAATAAAGTGCTGCTCTGAACACCCTTCTCAAGTACAGTTATCACTGATTTATTGATTGGGAGGATATTCTCAACACCCTTCAGGGACTAACATCTATTTCTGCGTAGCCATGCACCTGCATGTACGAATCACATTTAGAGGAAACATCCGCTTTGAAATATCGAGTCGCGATACTAGATTGACTGAGGTTTCTGTGCACAATTTGGGATCATGACTGAACTGAATGAGTTTTGCTTCCTCGTGCAAGTTGCGCACTGAACATTCATCATATGTACAGTTATCATTAATTTGCCGTGTATAATACATTGTGATTGTATTTGTATGTTAATAAACTGCTATGATGTCCTTTGTAAGAACTGCTCATTCTGCCTCTTGTGATATTGGCGGAACAGTGACCGAGGGATAACAAGCTGTGCTCTAAACGTCATCCGTAGTCCGAAAATCCGGGATCATAACTGCCTCTCACATAACAAATGTCCCGACTGTATTAAGGATTGAAAATTCAAAAATATTTTTAGAATGTAATTTCAAGGGTACTGTCTATCTGTTGACTCTGATTTTGAACACTATTACTAGGTTTGCCGGTTGTAGAATCGTTTTTGATTCATTAAGGACGCCATTATTTTCTGACTTTATATATTAGCTCTATTCTATTTGTAAGGATATTTCCTGATTGGTATATAAAACATATTGGTCATGGGCTGTAGTAGTTCTCAGGAATGATGACAGGTTTTATATATATGAACAATTATTATGCATATGTTTGCTGGTGCTTGTTTAGATTGATACCAAATGACAACTGTTGCAATGTTTTCAACAGTCGTTATAATGCACAAATCTTATATCACAGAAGCAGGTACTTATGTTACAAAACATTGCCTCGTACATACAATTTATATTATATTTTGTTATTTCAGTCGAACGGTCATTATTGAACAAATTGTCATGCCTATTTTCTTCTTCGCAAATCTAACAAATAAAAAGAGAAGCGATAACATTATCATGTATTTTTTAATTACTATCACATAGTTATGATACCAAGTGTCAGCGAAAAGGTGAACGTATCCTGTCCCACTGGTTGCACCGTCTAAAACACATGGAAGAGAAAAGCCAGTGTTATCCAGTGCGAACAAACACGGGCTCATATGGTCCAAATCGGAAACTGCATCGCACGTCATTTTTGCCAGTGATGCTTCAAATTTGGAAATGCCCTCTACAGCTACCGTAAAACTTAAAACACTTTTGCATGTAGACTGAGAAGGATGACGGAAGAGATTGGCGCCAAGACGAAGTATGTGTTGATACAGTTGTGACTGTTCTCTCATCTCTACACTAAAGAAACAGATTTGTATTGGTGATAAAACTAGTGGGTCCAACAATTCGATTTTATGTGTACCATATTCAACAATATAACCTCTTACATTTTATAACTTTCATAGGACTAAGCATTTCAAGCAAAGTTGAACCATCAAAGGCCTGTTCAAGTCATTTCAAACATTTTATGGTAGACATTCAGAGGATTTTATCAAACATAACACGCTGTTTGTCAACATCATGCCCGAAGCTC
The DNA here is from genome assembly GCF_023055435.1 of Haliotis rufescens. NCBI lineage: Eukaryota > Metazoa > Mollusca > Gastropoda > Lepetellida > Haliotidae > Haliotis > Haliotis rufescens. The sequence goes on along the minus strand of NW_025964372.1, from coordinate 41,668,103 downwards.
TGACATGCCATGACATTACAGGGACGTTTCAATCCTCCTAACTTAATGGCACTCATTTGAATTGATGGGATGGTCACGATTGCTCATGATAATGATCACTGGTCTAGAAACGATTATGTTCAGGCCAACGTCGTGGCAGGAACATTGCACACTTACTTCAGTAAATTTGTGGGAGTGGCGGGCCTCCCAAGTAGATATAGAGCAGGACATGCTCAACATTTTCACGGAAACCTGCTGAAAGCAGATCGTTAAGAATGGTTTGTTTTACTCATTCTTCATTATATATCTTTCGAAGATTGTATGAATACATTTTCTACTGAAATTGTCTGGTAGTTTGTTTTTAAGCTGTTTAATAATATAGTTTGGTAACTGAGTTAGGTTAATTCAAAACATATTCTATATCAATAAGTGTTCATGAAATCAGAAGTCAAACCAACTCCTTTAAACTCCCTCAGCTGAGAATCCCCGGGTAGCAACATCTATGTTCTGGCTGAATGCGTTTGTTTGTGAGGCCATCGGGTCTGGAATTGCCTTTCAAATGATTTGCGAAACGTTGAATCATATATAGGTTTCTGCAGGCTTCTTTGGAATTGGTCAGGCTCCATATAGAAATGCTCTATATGTAAAGCTGATACATGATTGTCCCCTGTGGTTTCCTGTATTTCTCTTTAACTGTTTTACTGTACTATGTTTTAGCTTCCCATGCCCATGTTATCATTTCAGTTATTTTTTCTCTTAAACTGTTTTGTAGGAATAACAGCTCTCCGGAACTAATATTATATTCTTACATCTAATTACAGCCGTTAAATAACATTTTGTGTCTCTTGTATTTGTCATATAGGTTCAGCACACTGTGATGACGGAAAACTCAAGGCTTCAGTGACTAGACGAGATCTCGGCCTTGTTGCGAGACATATCGGGATCGGCTTTGAGTATGTCGAGATTGAATTTGGGCTCAGCGTTGTGGCTATTCAACAGGGCAGAGTTGCACACCCATGCTCACGAAATGGAAGCAGTGGAATGGCAGTTGGGCCACCTTTCTGGTCCTAGGCCTGGTCAAAGCACTCTGGACATGTAAAGAGAGATTCACGATTGAATGGGAAGACATTCTCAACATCCTGCAGTCACTGTAATCTCAGTTATAATATACATTAAATAAATGGTGGAATCATGATATTTTGATATCGATATCACCCCTCCTGTACAGCGATCAGATGTGTCGAGGTAAAAGTGGCTATGTGATTTGCCTTCATGTATAGCAAATATATATAGTTATCACACCTATCTGGGGATTTTTCCGCTCCCTGTCTGGCCTGTGTAATAATATGAAATAATAAATTCGGAATGCTTTGGATTCCATTTGATCTTTGAAATATCGCTCAGAAATATACAAAGAATAATGAAAGATCGTAGTCTTGTGTTTTATCATATTTCAGTTAACTTGAATCGGAAGGAACATACACTACATTGATGAGCTCGGTAATGCGAAAAACAATGATTTGTCACATATCCAACACTTCATTTCCACGACTCAAGGTGGTATCTTAGTAGTCTGATGCGTTGCAGATAGCTGTACATAATCAGCGTGATAAAATCCTATGATTTTGAGTTCGAATCCCAGATTTGTGCTGATTATGATTGTTGGTTTGTTAGAAACATACCCATGATCGGAGGTTCTGCCATAGTGGTAAACGTGAATGATATGCGCTACAGTTTTCCTCCGAGTTAAGTTGACACTGCATAAAATAACACATACTTATGATAAAGTCAGATTCGAAAAATCTGCTTTACGTTTGGCCGATATTTCTAATTATTCTCTGTTCTGTTCCATCATATCTCCATTTCAGAATGTTGATATATGATTAGTTCACGTGATCTTGATAAAGTACTATGCATTCTGCCTGGGTGGAACATAAATGTCTCAGCGGGAGAATAATCGCTTATACCCCGCCACGAAGAAGACGGGCATCACGTGATCATTGAGCGGGAGAATGAATCCCTTCAACCCCGCTTCGAAGCAAAAAGCCGCACGCTTTTTCCGAGTCAGTGAAAGTCGCGTGACATAGCACAAGTTATCCTCAGCTCAATCGAACAACTGTTTTCTATCAATTTTGATTTTGTTTCAATTCTTTAACAAGTGTAACATGTCAGTAAGATAAATTCGTTTTAGCAGTACCACGAGGGGGTCATGTGGTTTAATGCGTCCGGCCCTATGTTAAATACCACGAGCCGCAGGCTTATAATACTTCCACCTCACAGTGATAGCAATGATAAAAAAATATTCAAGTGTTTGTAAACAGTAATCAGAACATATTCGTAACGACATGCATTTCTTTTCAATAAGCCTTTTCACGACAGTCCGAAAATCCGAAAGTCCTGAAACGTCGTACCGCCCGCTTTACTATTTACACACAATTTAACTTTAACAGAGTACCACAAACTACAAGTGATGCATAATTCTCACACGAAACAGAATAATAAAAGTAACCACTATTTTGTATGCAGTCGTGATACCAAGGTTTTTAACATTTTAATTTATTATGTCCACATACCACAAGCGCATCAAACTTGTCATAAACGTTATTTTCATGTTGAGAATCGAACCCGACGTAGTCGATCGTCAAGCCATTCAAGTAAGCCTGTGTCCGGGTACACAAGAAGGTAAATATATTTTCTTTGTAAATGGAAAATTTCAATTCATTGGTCCAAAAACCTGTCCCATGTATACTTCAAATGTATAATTTATTCAGTCACCAATTACTTAATATCTGACAATTGTTCTGATGCTCACTTCGCCTGTGTAACGTGGGTACGATATATTAACCATAAAATATTGAGTTTATCTGGGATAATCGTACATTGTTGTATGCTATAACCATTCTGCATATTCCTCTTCAGCTGATGAAGATTAGGTTTTAGCAGATATTCCTTTTATAATAATGAACATAATTTTAACTACACATGATCCCCCAGTCTTCACGGGATGTTTCGGGAGTAGATGCGAGGTGACTGAACTGCTTCCCATGCACATCGACATCAATCAAACAGTGGAACGTTCCACTAGACAATTAGTTCAAACGAAGTTCTTCGTTATGCACTCATGTCACAGTGAGACATCATTTATATCTATTCTGGCGGAGGTCAATTTAACACTACGGATTGATCACTGCATGGTTATCTTATGCACTATTGACAACTACACAAGTTCAAGTGTTTTGTGCACACTTATATGATGCACACTTATATGATGAGACATGTGAATGTAGACAACATGTTATATAATTTCCTCAATATACCAAACAACATCACTGCTCATATTTCCCCTCATTTCTTCTTCATATTTTCAAGCCCATTCAGCACGTAAAATCGTATACACCCCCTACTGACACTACCCGCGAACTCATATCCTTATCCGCACAGCAACATAACTGTTCCTATGTACACATTCCGGTATGTACAGCTCCTCTAGCGACATGTATTTACATGTATAACATTTTGTCGGATTTTCGGATCGATGATTTGAGTGTGGTACATCGGTTTGATCTAATTGATAATATTACGGCGTAAGCTTCCAACACTTTCCGATGTATATACATATCATGTTCCTTGGTAATATTGCTTTGAGACACATATATCATATGCAAAAGTTTTTGTTTGAACATCCTTGCCAAAATACATAGACTGAAGACAGAATCATTTATAATCGTAACATCAAAAGAAATGTGATGAAATGGTTTTAATGGTTCTTGTCTTGATCAGTTTCTGCATACCGTGTATTGATGATAAGAAAAATGAGAACACGCGTATCTACAGATGATCTGATGAAAGCCAAAATGGACAATTTAACTGAATAAATAAATATTTACTGCACCTGAACAAGACAGATGGCCCATGGAAGACTAGTATCGATATGACTTGCGTGCAAGTATGATCCAAACACACGTGAAACTCTTATGGATCACAACTTCTCTATTGTTTGTTACGACATTTGAGGGCTACTTCTTCACCTTTCACCTGCATCGTCACACGATGAACGGGCAAGAAGTTGTCATCCAAACACCTTTCATTTTTTCACATTCTTCCAACTTCTAAAAGGCTATAAACACACGACTGGCGCAAGTGTTTATACTACCGGCACAAGTATTTTACCCATGCCTATCATCCTGATATGGCGAATGAAATCCTAAAATCCGAACTGCGATCCCAAAACCGGTTGTAAGTTGCCTGTGACTGACAATTCCCTACCAAAGGCAGGGGAATCCCCTTATGCTACTACCATATATAAAGATTGTCAGAACCGTCGACAGTATCAGACTGTGTCAGCTGGCTGTGGGATACACGTGTGTGAAGTAGAAGCAAAGATACTCACAGCATGGCTAATAATGTTTCATGCTGGTCAAGATTCCGATATCAGGTGGGTATATATACAGCCACAGGCTTATTTCACGTCTTTTCCCGATTCGAACGTTAACGTATCAATGTTTATAATGCGCGTCGGCGTGTGTACACGTGCATTTGTTATTGCATTGTTTTGTTTAGTTTAGTTTATGTAAGATGATCTATTGCTATGATAGTGTAGCTATCAATCGTGTTTAAAACTGTGTTTATTCGATTCCAGAGACTGACCACCACAGGGAACTCGATAAATTGCCATTATAAACGCGACCCGGCAGAGAGAGGTACGTTGGAACACATTGTTTCATTTTTTTAGTTTCATTGAATTGAAACGATCTGTTTGTCTTATAATATTTGAGGAAGTATAGCTCTATGAGTACCACAATGATTTTTTCCACATTACCATATGGATGAGTGGATGAATTGATGGACGGGTCGTATTTTTTGTTTTTGTTTAGTGAGGCTAATTTAGAATAATGAAAGCGAACTGAGTGTTGTTACATCCATCACACACAATGTACACAAGTAAATAGGTAGTTTATTGTGAGTTTAATGTTGTAGGGCCAAGACACCTGAACCAAGCATATGCTGTAAATGACGAGATGCTGGATACTCCTGTGTCGGGACGAGATCTCAGCCTTGTTGCAAGTCACATCGGGATCGGGTTCGAGTCTGTTGGCATCGAACTTGGACTTACTCTCGTGGTTATCGAACAAGTGACTTTCGCACATCCATGTTCACTATACATGCAAGTTGTACACATGCTTACAAAGTGGAAGGAGAAGAACGGGAGAACTGCAACCAGCCTGGTCCTTGTCAGAGCACTGTGGAGTTGCAATGACAGGTGTACCATTGAGTGGGAGGACATTCTCAACATCCTTCAGGGACCGTCCACTGTGTCTGTGTAATCAAGTCGGAGAGCTGTATGCTCCTGACGCTGTCTTGCTTTACGCTGTGAATACACGAGTGGGTATATAAGTAATGCTTCACTGAGTTTCCCCGACAACATACAGAGAAATCATGCCTACATTTATGTTCTCTCATATACTAGCGCTGCACTGAACAGTCTTCTCATGTACAGTTATCATTGATTGATTGGGTTCCCGTTTTGAAATATCGAGTCGCGATGCTAGGTTCACTGAGACTTTTGTACATAATTTGGAATCCTGACTGATCTGATTGATTTTCTGTTTCCTCAAGTTGCAAACTGAACACTCTTCATTTGAACATTAATATCTTTTCCGTTTGTAATACATTGTGATTCTATTTGTATGTGTTGAGAATAAATGCTTTTAATAAATTGCTGTGATGCCTTTTGTAACTACTTGTCTTTCTGTCTCTTGTGATATTTGAGGAAGAACTAGCGAGGGATGATTACATGCGCCCTAAACGTCATCCGTAATCCGAAAATCCGGAGACATAATTGCGTCTCACAATATGATTTGACTCTACAATGTCCGGTCATGATTGAACAGTCAAAGTATTCATGTTATGTTGTTCCAAGTGAGCTGTTTATCTGTTGTCTCTTATTTTGAACAATTTCACAAGGGTTTGCCGGTCGTAGAATCTTGCTGATTGATTATGGACGACAATTTGTTTTTTACTTTCTATAGTAGCTGTATTCTATTTGTAAGAATATTTCCTGGTTGGAAGTTTGCAAATACTGGTGATGGGCGGTAGTGGTTCTCAGGTATGAAATCACATGGAGATGATACCAGAAATTCGCGAAAAGGTATCCTGTCCCACTGGTGGCACCCGTCACAGACAAAGAAATGGCTATCCTCTCCAGTCCTCTACACTTTTACCATAAAACATTTAGACAACTATCGAAGGATAATATGTGAAAGCTTTTGCATGCTGACTGCAAAGGGATAGCGGAAAAGATTGGCGTAATGACGAAACATGCGTAAATAAAGTTGTGACTGCACTCATATCTATGTACCATTGCAACAGATTTGTAGTGGTAAAAATTCTAGTTGTTTCGAAAATCCGATTTTATGTATTCAATAATATACCCTTTTAGATTTTACAACTAGCTTGATAAAGAATTCGAATGACACAATTACAAGTAATGATCTCAATTATAAAGAAGCCTGAAATACTGTCACTTTCTTTATGCATGGAAAATATCAAAATAGTGATGAAAAGTAAATGAATGAATCAATGAAAATCAGCGATGACACCAGGTAATCCACAGAATGATTAGCATGTAATGCTCTACCAGAAGCAACCGCCACTCTCACAAATTTAATAAAAGCTATTTGTTGTTGCAAAATGCCGCCACCAGCAATACTCCTGACATATCACGGTGGCCTGTAAAGTATCGAGTCTCGACCAGAGAATCCAGGGATCACTATCATCGGGTTACTACGCCACGCTGTCAACCAAGTCACCAAGCATGACCACCCGATCCATTTAAGTAAGTGAATAAGGAGGTGTGAAATCTCCCTGTAAAGGTCACAGTATGGGATAGAATTGCAAATCACTTTCAAAGGCAGCATGTCATATTTCGCTCTCAATGCGAACTGACTTACTCACCTATATATGTTCATCTTATATTGTGTACTATTGAAAAGGACAACCTTCAAGTGTGTTGGTGCTCACTTACATGACGAGACAGCTTACTTTGGTTAACAACATGATTGTATCATTTCCCCAGTATGCCAATCCACACCACCACTACTGTTCCCTCTTCTGTACCTCTACATGTTTTCAAGCCCATTCAACTCGTAATTTTGTCCCATTGAGTATTTCCTGGATATAATACAATGTGGTCCTTTTCAAATTTATTTTTTTGCGAAGGAAACATTCTGCAGAAAAATCTTCATGAAATGTTTGAAGTTGTTGTTGGTCATTTGTACGTTCACACACACACACGCACGCACTCGTGAACGCACTCACGCACGCACGCCCCCCCCCCCCCCCCCCCCCCCCCCCCCCCCCCCCACACACACACACACGCACATACACGGACACACACAAACAAAACAACACACACACACAGCCTTAAGACGTTTCCGCTAACTAGATGACATTGTACAATGTACAACAAGTCGGATTTTCGGATTTATGATGTATAGCATGCATAACCTCTCAGTCATCTTAGTTGCTACACCCTGGGAAAGATATTGCATGCATAATACTGTTGTTTTACCCTTGTCTAATCACAGCGAAACGAGCTAACTATGCCCTAAACAGGAGAATGCGGGATCCCGTGAACGCGAGATTTGGCAAATGAATTTACATATAACTGTATGGGTAATTGACACAAAAGCACGAGAACGCGAGATTGCAACATTGGTCAAGTGTCGCGATCTCGCGTTCTCGCGCTTTCGAAAATAGTGACATATAACTGTATAGGCAATTGACTTAAAATCACGAGAACGCGACATTGTTCAAGTGTCGCGACCTCGCGGCTCTCGCGTTTTGCTTCAATAAACGCCCGTCTATAAACACGCGGCTGTTTTGGTTTTCTGCAACAGAAATTATTGTGAGATAAATGATTCTTACACCGTTCATCCCCCTGTACTCTAAACTGAATACTCACATAACAATGTTTTACGTTATACATATATATGTTTCAAGGATGTTTTAATTTCATTCAATAGTCATTTCAGGCAACATAGTTATGTCATTGCATGTCAATTCCAACAAGTCTATTATTCATTAAAGACAAATGTACAAGTCTGCTATTTGTAGTATGGGATGACTCGAATAAAATGTCAGTGTCCATGAAGCTGTTATTATCAAACAGTACATTCTATAGTGGATGAACAAATTCGTACAATCCGACTTGAAGATGACCTGACCTATACCGTATACAATCATTCAACGAGTTCAGGGAAATCCCCTTCACAAAGCCTACATAAATAGCGAGCGATTGAACGGACAGCAGATCCCCACAGCAGACGGTAAAACGTATGTACAGAGCCGACAATGGGGAATTATGTCTCATGCTGGTCCGGATCTGGGTATCGGGTAGGTGAATTTAATTATTAGAAACTAACGAGTACATTGTTTGCATGTCGATGTGCGCGTTTGTGGTTGCGCGCGCGTGCGTGCGTGCGTGCGTGCGTGCGTGCGTGCGTGCGTGCGTGCGTGCGTGCGTGCGTGCGTGCGTGCGTGCGTGCGTGCGTGCGTGCGTGCGTGCGTGCGTGCGTGCGTGCGTGCGTGCGTGCGTGCGTGCGTGCGTGCGTGCGTGCGTGCGTGCGTGCGTGCGTGCGTGCGTGCGTGCGTGCGTGCGTGCGTGCGTGCGTGCGTGCGTGCGTGCGTGCGTGCGTGCGTGCGTGCGTGCGTGCGTGCGTGCGTGCGTGCGTGCGTGCGTGCGTGCGTGCGTGCGTGCGTGCGTGCGTGCGTGCGTGCGTGCGTGCGTGCGTGCGTGCGTGCGTGCGTGCGTGCGTGCGTGCGTGCGTGCGTGTGTGTGTGTGTGTGTGTGTGAAAGCACGAAAAGTATATATGACATAAGCTTGCAACATTTAATCTTATAAGCTTGCAACATTTAATCTTATACATGACATGTGATGGTCTAAACATCTCCCTTCCAGAGACTACGCCAGCCACACAACCAGATGATCCGTTTATATAATCCATTGGTCACATTGGCAGGTTTGTTTATTTAATGTCATTGAATATGTCCTTTTCATCTTGATCAATTTGATTATGTTAAATATACAATATGAACGTCGCATAATATCTTAAGTACACATATGCTATACCGTAGACGTGGAGAGAATATGTATTCTCCTCTGCATATATTAAGATGTACTATATTCCCGTATTTGTTCTGATTTGTAAGGTGTGTGTTAAAATGAAATTTTGAAAAGACAAAAACAAAATTACTCAAAACGCAAGATTCATCTATAATTTTCATTCACATTTTTTAAATCATAAAACGTGATGTTAATTTGTTTTGTAGGCCCTGTAAATGAGGATAGATTTAGAATCCCTGTTTCTCAGAAAGGTGTCAGCCTGGTGGCAAATCATATTGGGATAGGGTTTGAATCTATTGGAATCGAACTTGGACTCAATCTTGTGGCGGTCGAACAAGGCAAAGTTTCACACCCACATTCACTCTATATGCAGACCTTACACATGCTCACAAAGTGGAAGGAGAGGAATGGCAGATCTGCCACTGGCCTTGTGCTCGTCAGAGCGTTGTGGAGATGCAGAGGTAGATGTACGCTCGAAATGGATGCCATACTAAACATTCTCCAATCACCATCGACTTAGTGTGTCATTCGTAGTGCACACCTGACCTAACAACAACACTGTTGGCTCACTGCTCTAGTAAATGGATCATGTTAAGAATAACGTACATGTTTGATATTTCCTTATGTTTCACGAATAAGTGTTGCTTTTTAAACTATAGTTTTTTCTTGTTCATTTATACATTGAACATATGGATGTTGTGTCTATGTTAGTCTACATGGTGTTACTGACAGTCTGATGGTAGTTCCAAGCGTCCCAGCTTATGCTACTGATGATGATCATGTGATTATACTACATTGCATCTGCCCTGTGTATATTCCGGTGATGAATAAGGCACCAGTATCCTATGATTGCTGCAAGAGCTGACTGGAGCGAATCAGGTGGTCAGAGTTGGTCACTCAGCTGTGTGTGTGTCATCCGAACCCAACGGCGTCGTATGCTTTCAGATAAACCTTCATTATGTTTGTAAGGGAGTTCCCTTCATCTCCATTAAATTTGATACCACTTAGTTTTCATATATACCTCAGGGCCCAGCCTGTACTAAATGCCTGATGAGTAGTATAACATGACAAATAAACGAAACGTCATATGCCATGTCGGATTGTCGGATTGTCTTGTACACATCTTGCATAAACTATCTGCCATATAGCTGCCCGAAGTGTGTTTCGTTTCGTTAAATTTTATTGCGTAGTGCCCACAGCCACTCCTTATTTCAGACAAACCAGAATAGTCCCTAGTTCGATAGATTAGTATCTGCAGTGAGAGTATGCCAGTTGCTTAACAAAATTGGGTCATATTTTCGAATGAAATTGAAACGCTCATTCACTCCGGAAACCACAGGAGCACATCTGACAATCTAACACTAATATCATCATTATTACTGGAGCAAGTGAGGAAAGTGCAGGAAGCCTGCATACGTGTCAGTGTGCCGTCCACTTTACCGGTTTCCCATGATAGGAGACAATTAATTGATACACCATAACTTATATTGATTGATTATACTGCTCAACATCAACATTTCGTCTGTTATCCCACACGATTTAAGACTTTTCGAGTAAAATAAATCCTCATCACACCTATATACAAAAGAAATAAATCATATAAGACTTTTATCGGTATTATATGACGTCTCTCGTCTCAATACTGTAGTCACTTATGGTAAAAACGTTCCTCCTTTTTCTACAACCTGATCTCCATTCATCACACGGCTATCAAACAAGCTTTTACGGCATCTGAAGTAGACAGCTTACTCCACGAGGTGTTGACATTGAGAAGATTTGATAAGCAGCCTATAACCACTGAGTATGAATGAAAATATATCCCCCCTGTTGTGACAACTATGTAACTGAATAACATGGCGATTCATAGCCGAAAATCCGGAAATCCGAAGTCCGTTATTTGGAGAAATGACAGTAATTTGTTGGTTACATACGTCTGAGATTTACAATGTGCCGGTAAATTGTACAAGGGAGTCCCCTACCATCAGTCATGCATGTATAAACTTGGCTGGCTACGTTGTGGTAACTGTGTCACAATATCACACGCTGCGGATTCGAAGATGGGATAATGATCATGGGGAATATTAGGTGATGCTTGTCAGGATTTAGATATCGGGTAGGCCTTCTTTATCAACTGCAGTGCATGTTAGAGAGACGGCCATCACTGTGTGACACATATAAGGGTCATACTTCGTATCATGCATGTTAAGTGTCGTTGGACAAACAAGGAACTATCATATATAAAGACAGTAGTGTCTGAAATACAATGTTTGGTGACCTACGTGTAGTATGCTGATAATACAGGCATAAGGTAAGGATGTGCTGAGATCAGAGAGGGAAGTCAGGGGTTGCAGCATATGTTTCCAGTGCATGAATGTGTTCGAATGTGTGCACATGTATATGTGAATGCAGGACTTTCTCAATATTGTTGGTGTTTGTACATATGAAAGACTGGTAAAGATGCGATTACTGTTATATATTAACGGCTATCAAAAATGTTTACAAGTCTACAACCTTTGAGTTCCACACACCAAGTAATGTGTTTGAGTCTTTTGTTTTTTCCCGAGAATTGGCACGAAAGATAACACATCCTTTCATATTAACCACCAGTGACCGGCACAGAGCGGTACAATGATTTCATTTGTGTTCAGCGTTTTCTTTTTCTTTCATTGAAGTTGAACACATTGAACACATGCTTATGAGGTGCGTTTAGTCGAGATCTATTCCAATTACAGAAAGGGTTTTATTTAAAGATGACGTAATTGAAGAATTGTATTCCATGAGGTCAAGTACGTGTGTTTCGAAATGTCATTCCTGTACAATGCCACACACCAACTGATGATATGCTGGTATTGAGAAAGGAACAAATGTCATATATAGTAACAGGATATATAAATCGTTTCTTCACCTCGTGTGTGATATGATATGCGACGTTGACTGTAACCTACATGTAACAAATGTAGTAGAATTATAATTCTGTATAGCTGACTGAGCGACTGAATAATAACATCAGCGAATCGAAGATTACATTTTCTGCATGCTACGTTTCACACTAATTATATAAGATACCGTCAGCATGCATGATTTACTGTCATCTGGGCTTCAGAGCTACACATTTTATCTGCCCTAGCTTAACATACATGTTCAGTTGTTTCACAGATATTCTACATATCAACAGCAATAGAAACGCTGTAGTGCAGCTCTGGCTGGAGACCACATTATTACAATTATCATCCCAGAGAGACATTAAAGTTGAGCAACTGCTAATTATCCATCCGTCCTTCGAAACAACTCGTCACTCTGCCTCATATGTACATGGGGAAGAGAGAATGAGTGATGGTGTAATGTTTACGCAGCTTTTAGCAATATTTTAGCAATATCACGGCGGTGGGCACCAGAAATGGGCTTCACACATTGAACCCATCTGAGGATTCGAACCCGGGTCTTAGGCGTGACGAGCGAACAGTGTAACCACTGGACTACCCTACCGCCCCTCACGGGGAAGAATGGGCAAGTGATAACTAAATGGGTTCTTCTGTCATTAGCCATCTGAAATTCCGGAAACTGAAAATTGATGTAACGAACGAACTGTTAATAGAAATGTTGTTGATCATCCCATTACCTGCGTTTGAAAGATGTTTTACAAGGCGTAGGAACAAAGAAAGTCAACGATTAGAATGTATGTGAAATTATTGTCAACAAAATTCATGATACGTGGAACTTGCAGTGGACATTTGGAGGAGGTATGATAGTCTGTCCGTGTGGACGACTTGACTTCAGCTGAAGAAGATCCAATCTTGATTATATTCCAATCATGGACATTTTCGTATTGCTGACAGGTCTAACATCAAGTTCTGATCCATTCTATGGTCTTGTTCTTTCAGTTTTTAGGCTGCTGATTGCAGTTTACAAAGCCTAATATATATAGAAAATAGCTGTAGACAGCAATATGTTCCTTAAACATGCTACATATTTATGCTAGCCGGTATTCCATATCAATGCCAAAACAACGCCCACATATATCCTACACGTTGACCAGGTCACCCAGTACCCACAATGTACCACAGCTTTTGTACACAACATGTATTTAGTTTTGTCTTGCATTATCACAGATATTGTCATGATTTCTAGATACTTATTTAGATTGAGACCTATTATCCTTTTTAAAAGACTATTTTTGTGACAATATTCCCATGTCTATTGTCTTCGTTGCAAGACTAACATATAAGTCATGAAACCTTGAAAGGGCTGGCTTGGTTATTGACTGAACAGCTGGACGTAGTGGAGAAAGGCATCTCAGTGAAGTTGTCACTGCTCTCTTATCTACATGTGTAAGAGGCATACTTACCCGCATGTTGCTTTTGTGACCACACGTCAATTATCGACACTGCTGTGATATTATTTCTTTATTATTGTTGGTCATAGTGTGTGACAACAAACTTAAAATGCACGATAAGAGGTATAACCCCCACATAGGTCTATTATAATCTCTTTCACATACACACCATTTTGCCAAACTCCGCCTTTATATCAGTTTTGAAATCCGAAAATCCGAAATTCCTTAATCTTTGGTTGAAGCTATTGCGAGAGAGCGTGAGACGTTGTGTCCCCTCTCGTGCCGGGGCGTCCCGCTGTGCTCACATATAGCTTAGAGGTTTTGATTTAGTCATACCAGTTGGAACACACAGAGTGGTGTACGTCAGTGTCATACATGAATAGGCAGCATGGGGAACATTGCCTCGTGCTTCTCCGGACTTCAGTGGCAGGTACGTCTTAATAACGCCCTTTTAGATATGTTCATTAAGGTGCAATAATGGTAGTAATATATGTACACATCATTTAACACTACACGTGTGGCATTCTGTATATATGCTTAATAGTGGATATAAGGTAACGAACATACGGTTCAAAGTCTTTATATACTCACTCCTGTTCCGGCAGACATTGTCTCTGTTTATCATTCCATATTCAGTATTATTGTGTGGAAGTTTATCATCCCATATTAAGTGTTATAGAGGGGAAGTTTGATCCCACCTGAAGAATAATACTGTATTTGAGTTCAACGCCTTTCAGGAAATACTACAGCATGTCATCTTGACACACAATTGATTGTGTGTGTTTTTCGTTCTAGAGAATGCACCAGTCAAGCAACGAGCTGATCGAACAGATCATAAGCAGAGGTGCGTTAATTATAACTGCCCATTAAATTGATAATTTTGCGCGACATTCTTTATCATGATTTGATGATTTCATTTCAGAAATTTGGCAATATATGCCATATGTGTTCAGCATAACTTTCAACATATTTTGATCGTTATTATGATGACATATATGTATATGGGAAGATTTGTGCAACTTCTTTTTCTGTCAATTTGTATTACTTATTTGGAATATCGATGAGCATTGGAGATGAATAAAGGTTCATTCGATACCACATGTCAATCACACAAAACAGAAAGAAACCTGTTTATGTGAGCCTTTGTGGTAGAATTAGTGTTACATCAAGTAATACAGATTTCCGTGTAGGTTCAAAACGCTGTGTGAACGAGAGACTGAAGACTCCTGTAACTCCACGAGATCTCGGACTTGTTGCGAGACATATCGGGATGGGATTTGAGTATATCGGGATTGAACTTGGGCTCAGCGTTGTGGCTATCCAACAGGGCAGAGTTGCACACCCATGTTCAATGTATATGCAGATCTTGATTATACTCACTAAATGGAAGCAGTGGAATGGCAGTTCGGCCACCTATCTGGACCTGGTCAAAGCACTATGGACATGTAAAGAGAGATGCACGATCGAATGGGAGGACATTCTCAACATCCTGCAGTGACGGTCCTCTTTGTCAGTGTAATTGCACCTTGGTAGAAGAAATATTACATAAATATGAAAACAAACTGTTTTTATCATTTCGAACATACCTTTGTACCTTGTTCCGAAATATTGTAATCTCAGGTCTACTATACAGCAATCAGTAAACAGGGAGCATATCATCAGTCATCATGTTTGGGAAATAAAAACATTTATCAAATCAGTGTTTCTTTGTGTTTTCTGCATTTGCAAGTTTACCTCAAGAACACCTGGAGTCAGATTGTACCAATGGCGGCTCCTACACGTGGAGTCAGATTGTACCAATGGCGGCTGCTACCTGTTGGGCAGGACATGCGTGCACTTTCACAAGACATGGTGTCATCAGTGATTATCAGTTATCCATTCCTATAGTTTTCCCCCCTATTTTGCCTTTTACGCCCAATGGAATGTGTTTCGGTAGATAATCAAGACTGGTTATTCTCTGGCGTTGTATATTTATTAAGTTTAGAATGCTACGGATTGGGGCTTACATGGGAAATATTTCCCGGAAATAATGAAAGTTCATAGTGATGCTTTTAATAAAGTCAGAATCGTAAAATGGAGTCGGCTTACAACAGAGATTTCTTGTGATTATGCAAAGGGTTTTGTCGCTCTTATCCATACAAACATCTCTGACGAATTCAAATACCTCCACCTCACAGTGATAATGATAAATTACTCAGAAATTCACAAACTGTCTAAATTGAATTGAATACAAAACTGATTATTTAAGTCAGTAATCAGAACATATTCGTAATTCGTAATTCGATCCCAGTGCTAAACAACCTTCATATTGTACATCGTTTCAAATATTCAAACCGTCCCTCTGTTTATATCACTAGAAATAGAATAAGTAAGCGTAAACGCTTTCTCTCCCTTTCTCACAACCTGAACAATAGGTTACAGGTACAATGGTTGTGGTGATCAAGAGATCAAAGTTTTATGTACATGAAATGAAGAACAAATTTGCTTCATGGTATGATTTAAAACAGGAAAATACTATTTCCATTTTGGAAAATGAGTTCAACACAAAACACAACATTTAAAGCCGTTTAAAAATCAGTGCACTTCATTTCATTATACCTTTCGTCATTATTACGTTAATTTGCCACATTCAGAAAACAAAGTCATTTTAGCCCAGTACGAACAGCTACAGGTGATGCTTCTATTGACAATACGCCTGTAAGCATTTTACCAACAGTATCCAGGTCTCGTCAGGATAACTTCCGTACTTTTCAAATGCTAACATAATATCTGAAAACAGAGTTGCCTCCCTTTGACCAGCTACTGTAAACGTGGTATGCATTATTCAACCCTATCTATCCCTGACATTGTCTACAATTGACTTTGTTGACAGGATAATGTTTGTAACGGCGTTGGTAGTACAGCTTGCGATAACATGTAATTGAAATGAAATCTTGATAATTTGAGATCGGCAAGGGACAATCCCCATGTTTCGTCAATGTCGGGTGTGAGTGGGGCTGAATCTAATTTCCTTTCTAATTAAATCTCCAGAGTGTGTGAGTGAGTGAGTTGGGTTCAACGCTGCTTTTAACAGTATTACAGTTATATCACGGCGTGTCAGCTTAATGTGACAGGAAAGCCCGAAGTGATGCAAGTCTCAGACGTTTACCACTTCGGTGAAACCCACGAGCACGGGTATGGTGCTGACAAACCTAGAAACATAATCGGGGCGCACCAGGATTCGAACCCACAATCACAGGTTTCTGGTGTGCCCAAGGGACGCAACTCTAAACAGCAAAAGGCGGCGCCCTAGACGACTGGGCCACTCGTACCCCGAAAATCTTGAGGTTTAACGTTGCGTTCAAGAATACTGCTCTTGTATGAGGTGACGTGCATGCACGCGTGTGTGTATATGTATGTGTGTCTGCTCATGTCGTTTTTACAGAAAAACAAGCCACTGATACACCATGCCGAAGTTTTAACATGACTACCCCACTCCGACACAGTATACTGACCTCAAATTGACCAGTCTTATTCCCTTAATGCTGAGCGCCAGGCGGGGTAACAAGACCACCATATTTTAACGTTACTGGGCAGATACTCTCTACCTTTACGCAGATGCTTAAGGAAGTTCAGGCGTGGTATACATACCCTCAATATACAATTATAGAGACACTCCAAAGATAATGAGGCTTTAACATCGATGTGTCCTTTCTGCAAATATAACCAAGAAAATGAATCCGATGTTTTATTGATATGTCCAGTATTTGAGGATATAAGAATCAAATACCTGCCTGACTATTATTACACGTATCCATCACAAAGAAAATCTGTACAGTTAATGAACAGCAAAAATAGCCATATTCTTCCCAGACTTGCAGTTTGTGTTTATAAGATATTTGAAAGAAGGATAATACATTGAATATAAAAAAAACTGTGTACACCATATTTAGCTACAATCAAATCAATATACAAGTGGAGCTTCAAGACGAATTGTTTTACAACAAAATGTCATTGTGCTATTGGCCTCATGGCCACACATACGAAATAAATCTGTTTGATACTCTATCCATAAGACAATGGAGGCGGTCTAGCCCACTTTATTTCAGAGCAAGGTATTTACAAATGCAATGGTGTATGATGACAATTCTAGCAGGCTTCATCATCACACATGTATTGTGCTTGCAAAACATGATGCTTATTTATGCCATGTAACCTGGATAACTTCATTCAATTGTTAGTTTGTTTTGATTTGGTTTTACGCATTTATTTTTTTTGATTATAATTAACAAAGACACTTATTTGTCTTTTTCACAGGGAAAGTGTATATTTAGATCAGGATAGTGCATGAATATAGTTTGTGATTGGTTCTGATTGTGATACACGTTGCACTGGTATGGCTGTCTGTGTGACTTCACTGCGTTTGGATAAGCACCTTTTTCTACCTGTATACATATTCAGATATATACTCATAAAGGAACAATCGGACCCAATTGCCTCGAAACCCCTGGGGACCAAAGAAATAGTTCGACTTATCCGAACTATTTGAATTCGACCTGGATCTTGATAAGTTTTACCTTTTAACTTTGGGGACTGTAAATTGAACTCAAAACACCGATGTCGAGCTTTCAGGTAACAATACTATAAATATGGTTAGATTTTGGACTCTGATTTCTCCTGGACTCGTGGAATCGGCACATCCGAGTTAAAGACTTTGGGGTTACACTGTATATGTATGTCTGCATAATTTCATAAGGATTTTCATATATTTGTCACATGAACGAAACTAGTGACATTTTAGAATTTAAAATTAATCGCCTCTGTATGTTTATGTTGTATGGCACAGTGTTACGAGGGGATTTCCGAATTAAAACGCGAAGGTTAACTTAGAAAACGGTTCAATCTATATTTGTTAATATATCATTTGTATATATCAGTAAATCAGCACAAAATATAAATGAATAAAAAAACACTTCTATTGAAAAACATAATTGCAGGTCTACAGTCACAAAGGGGTTATACAATGGGTCAACTTATATAACAGGCCATTTAACTGCAGCACTAACAAGAGTTATCTGATGATAAATTACACCATTAATGTTAGAACAATAGTGCTTCCAACATCTTTCGCTCCTTAGATACGTTTTCAGATACAATGTTTGTAATAAAAACGATATCTCACGGGGATTCGTTCAGTGATCTATCACATAATATGTCACATAAGAATATGTCAGATATCATGGACGAATGTAATACTGGTTGGTTTTGCCCATGAGTATATAGTCTGTATTTGTTCAAGGGACACAGCTCAAAGAATTCTATTTGATCTTAGCATTTTCATGTTTGCCAAGACATCATGGAAATTAATTGGATAAATTGCTTTGAAATAAAACAATCATCATATTCCCGAATATGAGAAACATACTTTAAAGTCTATATTGCATGTACAACAGGTTACATGGCTTCGTATTGGGAGTGAGACTTCACAACTCTGACACTGGAAATGGTGCAGAAACAATTCAAAGTGACAATACCGACTATGATAGAAAGACACCCACGTGTTCCTGCAAGTACATATTTTTCACAGCGACATGTAGCTGCAAACATTCATTGTGTACGTCAATTTGTACTCACTCCCACTAATTTCAACAAAATACTTTGCGTTAAGAAAGTTCGGAACACACTGAAATCTGCATATGTCCAGTTATAAACATTTGTAAGAAACTGTTATGTAATCTTCTAAACATTAAAGTTAGATATGTTCCTAGAATTTGTAACGTACAATGGGTTTTTTATGGAATCGAGATGCATACCGAAACGCCAAAACTACATCGACACAAATCACTCCCACTACTTTCAACATAACACAGGGGTACGGGTGGCCCAGTCGTCTAAGGCGCCGCGATTCGCTGTGCAGAGTTGCGTCCCTCGGGCACGCCAGAGACCTATGATTGTGGGTTCGAATCCAGGTTCGCCCAGACTATGTATCTAGGTTTGTCAGCACCCTACCCGAGCTCTTGGGTTTCACCGAAGTGGTAAACGTCTGAGACCTGCATCACTTCGGGCTTTCCTCCCATATTAAACTGTCACGCCGTGATATAACTGGAAAACTGTTAAAAGCAGCGTTAAATCCAATTCACACACTCACTCGATTCAACTTAACACAATGCCCCAGGAACTTCGGTACACACTGAAATGTGCATATGTCCAGTTAGGAACATTTGAAAGAATCTATTATGTAATCCTCTAAGCAACATAAAGGATTTTTTCGTCATGAAGTTAGCTATGGTCCTAGCCTTTGTAGAGTAAAATGTTTTGGGTTTTTTATGGAATTGATATGCTTACCGAAACATCAATGCTACAGCAACACAAATGACAAATAACTCGTTTGTTTCTGCAAACCAAATTCGGACGACTGACCCCTAATTATGGTTGTCAAAGGGGCATGTGCAGTTCGTGATCAGGTGTTACGTATTCGTTTCATCAAGGCACGGCTGTAAGCCAAATCCTTACCTGCACCGGAGTCATGTGAGATACAAAAACGCTCTCCCAACTTATGATGACTATTAGGTATGCGGAAGCCATCAACTCCTCAATTAATTGTTGGGTTGCAGATACAAACAACTGGAACAGACAGACAGACAATGTCCTTTCCTCTATAGCTAAGGCTGTTATATGCCTTTAATACAGATTTGACTGCTCCAAATTAACTATCGCTTGTTGAGTATGTTTGCATTGAAAAAAACACCTCATTTATTCTGTATTAGAATGGCATCTTAATGCGTAAGGGTGTGTTTCCTCATCATCTTATTTGATACACTTGTATCAACAATTTATTCCTGATTTCAAATACAAACTTTTGACAAATTTGCCATAGCCTTCACACAATGTAATCCCTACTAATCTTCCTTTACATAAAGGGCGATAACACAGTAAGACACCATACGCTGGGCTCGTATATATCTATTACACAGCGCTAGGCTGGCTAGACTGCCAGGTCACATCACCACAAGCTCTGATGACTCTTACATCATTTGAGGCCTACATTCTGTGTATTGGAAACTCGAGTTTGACACTATGTGTACACTATTGGTTCGATCATATTAGCTGTGCGACAGGGACTATCCCTATTTATGGGCCGCTATTTATAGACAGGCGGACGATAACTCTCCTGGCGAAGTCAAGTGTGTAGTGAATGAATATGTCAATACCTGGCACACGTTCTGTCGGATTTTTCGGATGATAAGAAACGTGTGCTGAGAACAACAGGCAAATGTTTTCATGAGTTCATGAAAGCAACACGCTCAAAGTAAACAAATAGATCATTTAATAAAACAGATATATTATTAATGATAGAAATTAAGTGCCAATATCATTACATATCCGGATGCCCCTTTACCTACACGTACACTCTATAACCGCTGGGCTACCCACCGCCCCAGTATCAATGCACACGATGTGCATACTGATGATTCAACTCAAACCAACCAGTCGTTTAATGCACCTGGACTAGAAAGCAGGCCCAGTGAATGAAACACTTATTTACACCGTCACTGCTATTTCATCCCCACACACCCCAAGATTGAAATGGTTTATGAAACCCGAAAATCCGCAGTCCGAGAGCTGGAACAAGATTGTCACCTGTGCCTCACAGGGCCTACAACAATTCCCGCACAGCAAGCAGGGGGAATCCCCTTTCCCAATTCAAATGTGTTTAATGTAGTTGTGTTAAGTTGTCATATTGTCGAGGCGACTGAGGGATACACATGTATGTTTCATTTTCTCACTAGACGTCGTAGATACATGCAGCATGGGTAATATTGTTTCATACTGGTCAAGATTCAGATATCAGGTAATATTCCCTTCACGTATTTTCTTAACAATTAATGAATATGTACACGTGCAATTGCGACTTTATGTTTATTTATGCATACTAGTGAATGTAACATTACCCTACTTCTTGTGACGCTACAACTCTCAATCGTGGTTTAAAACTGGTTTAAAGTTTACAATATGTGGGATCCAAGCGTCACCAGGAATATGCCTCATTGTGTTCATTTTGATTCCAGAAAATGTCCAAGACAGACGACCACATAACCTGCTATTATAACCATCAGCTCGAACCGAGAGGTACGTTCAGTCGCATTTATCGATTTACTAAATGTAAGATATGGATAGTGTGTCACGTTATGCTTTATCAGATGCAAGCTTGACATTATTCCCATTGTCTGTGCGTCCACCCAAACGTTTTCTTTACACGTTGTGATACATTAACAATATGTTTTTCTCTTTGGTTTTTGAGTGAATTTAATCTTAAGATAAGTTAAAATAACGTAGAATATTGATAGGGAATTTAAACATTGACAGTAAATATACAACACACACACACACACACACACACACACACACACACACACACACACACTGCCTCCGTGGTCTTGTGGTAGAGCGTCCGCCCGGAGAGCGGAAGGTCCAGGGTTCGATCCCGGGCCGCGTCATACAAAAAGACGTGAAAAGATTGTACTTGTTGTTACCCTGTCTGGCGCTCGGCATTAAGGGGCTAAAACAAGGACTGGTCGGCTCGGAGTCAGTATACTGTGTCTGAGTGGGGTATTCATGTTAAACTGCGGCATGGTATCTCAGTGAGCTAGCACTATAAATCGGCGTCAGTCCGGACTAGTACAAGCACCCACACACACACATACACGTGCATGCACGTCGCTATATAAGTGCAGGAATCTTGGACGCGACGTCAAACCCAATTTCACCTCACCTCACATGTGAACACATGCTTATTGTGAGATGATTCTTGTAGGTACAACACCCGGGAACGAACCATATGCTGTGAATGAAGAGAGGCTGAATATCCCTGTATCTGAAAGTCACATTGGGATCTCTTCACGGGCAAGTAATAAATTGAAATAGTTTTTACTTAACATTTTCGATAAAGCAGTCTCGACTTAAGAGAGAGCACATATATGAAAGACGTAGTCGATCGAAGCCATTTAACCTAACCAGTGTCCTGGTACAGGATAAGGTAAATATATTTTTTTCGTAAATTGAACATTTCACATCATTGGACCGGAAACCCGACACCTTCAATCAGACATTGTACGTTCAAACCGAACCTGCAGTTCCAATTACTTAATATCTGACACTTGTTCTGATGATCACTTCACTTATGTGAGGTGGGTACGATATCTTAACCATATAATGCCGAGTTTATTTGAGATACTGGGACAATGTTATACATGTATACTACAACCATTTTTCATATTCTTCTTTCTAACCTTCTTTCTTTTTACCCGATTTTCTTATATAAGTATGAAAAAGATTCTGTCGCTTCTATCTTCACATGCTCCCCCAGTCTTCGTGAGGTGCATCAGGAGTAGATGCGAGGTGACTAAATTGCTTCCCATGCACATCGACATCAATCAAACAGTAGAACGTTCCACTAGACAATAAGTTCAAAGGAAGTTCTTTGTTATGTACTCATAGCTTAGTAAGGGTATCATTTGTATATATTCTGGCGTAAGTCAATTTTACACTACGTATTGATCACTGCATGATTATCTTATGCTCTATTGACAAATAAACAAGTTCAAGTATTTTGGTGCACACTTATATGATGAGACATATGAATGTAGATAACAACGTATTATATCATTTCCTCAATATCCCAATCCACATCACTGCTCACATTTCCCCTCATTTCCTATGTACTGTGATCAACTTGAGTATGACATCATATATCCAACCAGCCTTCCCGAAAAGCCCTGACACAATGTATACATTCCGGTATGAACAGTTCCTACAGCGACATGTATTTATAGCCTTGTTCGGATTTTCGGATCAAGGATTTTTATCATGATCGATCGGTTTAAACAAGGTTCACTTTTAATGTATCATATACCAGTGTCAGATTTCTACACACACCGATTTATACATATCGTTTTCCTTGGTAATATTGCTTTGAGCCACAAATATTATGTGCAAACACCTTCAAGGCACTATGTCGGATGATATCATAAGAATGTGTATACTATTTATTGACTATTTTAGTATTTATTATTTATTGTCTGTAACATAGACTGAAGACAGAAGCATTTGTAATCGTAACCGCGAAGGAAATGTGATGGGATGTATTTAATGGTTCTTGTATTTATCAAATTCTGAATACCGTGTATTGGTGATAAGGAACATGAGAACGACAGGTTCATCTACACCTGAGCTTATGAAGGAGACAAATGAACAAGTGAACTGAATACATCAAGTAGTGAAATGG
The DNA here is from genome assembly GCF_023055435.1 of Haliotis rufescens. Lineage (NCBI taxonomy): Eukaryota > Metazoa > Mollusca > Gastropoda > Lepetellida > Haliotidae > Haliotis > Haliotis rufescens. The sequence goes on along the minus strand of NW_025964372.1, from coordinate 41,644,402 downwards.
TAACTATAAAAGGAATTTTGGTTGAATCTTGCTGTTAATATTTCTAGATAAATTAAAAGTATTAAACGAGGTTCAAGACAAGTTATTATAAGTAAATAAAACTTTTAATAATTGAAATCACCTTTACCACTCCAGCCTAAGTACATTTTGTACAATAATCGTTTGCAGCACAAGACGCCGAAATCAATAAATAATATTTTGAGTGAGACGTACAGTTTTACTCAGCTAAGATTCCAGCAATCACGGCGAGAGACACAAGACGTCACACATTGTCCCCATGATGGGAATTTTAACTTGATCTTCGTTGTGTTGAGCCAACGCTTCAACGACTTAGGTGTCACATTACAATCTGATTTCATTGAACATAAGGCAACATTAACAGGTTTATTATTTACTGCACCTGAACAAGATAGATGGCCAAGAATGGACAAATATCGATATGACTTGTTGAATAGCCTTTATAAGACAGACATGAGACTCTTATGGATCACAATTTCTCTATTATTTGTAACGACGTTTCAGGACTAAGTTCTTGTCCCTTCACCTGCATCATCATCGGCCTTTTTTACCCATACCCATCAGCCTGATATGGCGAATGAAATCCTTAAATCCGAACTCCGCGATCTGCGATCCGAAAATCGGTTGTAAGTTGACTGTAGCATATGCCTGTGACTGCAAATGTACCACACCACATCTTGTCAACAAAAAGGTGAATCCCCTTATGCTATTCCGATATATAAAGCCTATATCAGTACAGTCGAAACTATCAGATTGTGTCAGCTGGCTGTGGGATACACATGTGTGAAGTAGAGGCATAATTACAGACAGCATGGGTAATACTGTTTCATGCTGGCCAAGATTCCGATATCAGGTGGGTCAAGATGTTATGTATACAGCCATAGGCATATTTCACGTGCTTTCCCTATTCGAACATTAGCGTGTTAATGTTTATTATGCGTGTGTACATGTTCAAGAGAATTTGTCATTGCATTGTCTTGTTTAGTTTATGTAAGATTATCCTTATTGTTTTATTGCTATGCTGGTGTAGCTATCAATCGTGTTTGAAACTGTGTTTTTTCGATTCCAGAGACTGTCCACTTCAGAGAACTCGATGAACTGCCAAAATGAACCCAATCTGACAGAGAGAGTTACATGTACGTTAAATCACATTGTTTGTTATTTTGTTTGCTTGTTTTTTGTTTGTTTGTTGTTTAATGTCGCACTGAGCAATATTCCAGCTATATGACGGCGATCTGTAAATAATCGAGTCTGGACCAGATAATCCAGCGATTAACATCATGAGTATCGATCTACGCAATTGGGATACGATGACATGCAACAAACATGTTAGCGAGCCTTACCACCCGATCCTGTTAGTCGCCTCTTACAACAAGCACAGTCGCCTTTTAGTTTGATGTTTTAGTTTTATTGAATTTAAACAATCTGCTTGTCTTATTATAATTCAGGGAGTTTAGTTCTATGTGTACCTAATGATTTCTGTTTACGTTACTTAATGTATGTACCATATTTTTTTGTTTAGTGAAGCTAATTTGGAATAATGAATGTGAACTGAATGTTGTAACATCATCTATCAAACAAAATGAACACAAGTAAATAGGTAGTTTATTGTGAGTTTAATGTTGTAGGGCCAACACACTGGAACCAAGCATATGCTGTAAATGAAGAGATGTTGGATACTCCTGTATCTGGAAGAGATCTCAGCCTTGTTGCAAGTCACATCGGGATCGGGTTCGAGTCTGTTGGCATCGAACTTGGACTTACTCTCGTGGTTATCGAACAAGTGACTTTTGCACATCCATGTTCACTGTACATGCAAGTTGTACACATGCTCACAAAGTGGAAGGAGAAGAACGGAAGAACTGCAACCAGCCTGTTCCTCGTCAGAGCACTGTGGAGATGCAATGACAAGTGTACCATTGAGTGGGAGGACATTCTCAACATCCTTCAGGGACCGTCCACTGTGTCTGTGTAATCAAGTCGAAGAGCTGTTTTCACATGACACTGTCTTGCTTTATGCTGTGAATACACGAGTGGGTATATAAGTAATACTTCACTGAGTTTCCACGACCACATACAGAGAAATCATGTCTACATTTATGTTCTCTCATATACGAGCGCTGCACTGAACACTCTTCTCATGTACAGTTATCATTGATTGATTGGGTTCCCGCTTTGCAATATCGAGTCGAGATGCTAGGTTCACTGAGGCTTTTGTACATAATTTGGGATCCTGACTGATCTGATTGATTTTCTGTTTCCTCAAGTTGCACACTGAACACTCTTCATTTATACAGTAATATCTTTTCCGTTTGTAATACATTGTGATTCTATGTGTATGTGTTGGGAATAAAGGCTTTTAATAAATTGCTGTGATGCCTTTTGTAACAACTTGTCTTTCTGTCTTTTTTATTTGAGGATGAACTAGCGAGGGATGAATACATGTGGCCTAAACGTCATCCATAATCCGAAAATCCGGAGACATAATTGCGTCTCACATAACCATTTGACCCACAATGTCCGGTCACGATTGAACAGTCAAATTATGTGTGTTATGTTGTTCCAAGTTTACTGTTTATCTGTTGTCTCTTCTTTTGAACAATTTCACAAGGGTTTGCCGGTCGTAGAATCTTGCTGATTGATTATGGACTACAATCAGTGTTTTACTTTCTATAGTAGCTGTATTCTATTTGTAAGAATATTTCCTGGTTGGAAGTTTGCAAATACTGGTCATGGGCTATAGTGGTTCTCAGGTATGAAATCAAATAGAGATGATACCAGAAGTTCGCGAAAAGGTGCCACTGGTGGCACCCGTCACAGACAAGGAAATGACTATTCTATCCAGTCTTCTACACTTTTACCATAAAACATTTGGACAATAAGTGACTGCATTCATATCTATGCACCATTGCAACAGAGTTGTAGGGGTGACAAATCTAGTTGTTTCGAAAATCCGATTTTATGTATTCAATAATATGCTCCCCTACATTCTACAAATATCTTGACAAAGTATTCGAATGACAAAATTACAAGTCATATTCTCAATAATAGAGAAGCCTGAAACACTGTCACATTTTTATGCATAGAAAAGATGAAATAGTGATGAAAAGTATATGAATGGATCACTGGAAATCAGTGATGACACCAGGTATTCCACAGAATGATTAGCATGTAATGCTCTACCAGAAGCACCCGCCACACTCATAAAATTCATAAAAGATGTAAGCTGTTTGTTGTTGCCAAATGCCGCCACCAGCAATACTCCTGACATATCACGGTGGCCTGTAAAGCATCGAGTCTCGACCAAAGAATCCAGGGATCACTATCATGAGCAATGATTCACGTCGTCGGGTTACCACTTCACGCTGTCAACCAAGTCAAAAAACATGACCACCCGATCCATTTAAGTAAGTGAGTAAGGAGGTGTGAAATCTCCCTGTAAAGGTCATAGTATGGGATAGAATTGAAAATCACTTTGACAGGCAGCATGTCATATTTCGTAAAAAAATCTACCTAATTTCCTACTTCTGGAATGACTTGATCAGGCCTATGATGCCGAACCTTGATTTAAGTTTAGCTTAGTTGTAAGAAAAATGTGTGTTTCCAGGAAATTTAATGATATGCACATGCGTTTAAGTACACAAGCAACAGGGAAATATGGATGACATGAGTTGAAGCTGAAGGCATATTATTCCACGTGACATTCACTTTGAAACATCACTAGAACGAGATGTTTGTATAGTTTGTCCCATTTCTACACTAATGTATGTCACATATACATTTTATCCCTTGGGTTCAATAACATTGTCAAAAGCGGGAGTTTAAAATGTTACTTCATGTAAAATACCTGCACTCTAACTATGAAAACCATTGAAATGAAATACTATTTACTTTGTACCTTTTCGACAAAACAATCTCAGCTTCAGGGTATAGGACAGAAGTAGTCGAGACCCGGTACAAGAGACGACAAGAACGTTTACTTGTCGGCGGCGATTGTGACGTAGCTAGTCCGAAAATCCGACACAGTCAATCAGAGATTCTCCGTTCCAACTGGATTTATTCACGTATCTATTCAAAAATATCAATGCATTTCAGAATAGTTATTCAATTGTCAGTTATTTAATAATAACACATGTCAAAATTCCATTAAAAAATATCAATGCATTTCAAAATAGTTATTCAATTGTCAGTTATTTAAGATCCGACACATGCTCTGCAATAACCAATGCGGACTGCAGCACCGTTACCTCAGTACCATATCTAAAACATATTATGTTGAGTCTATTTGGCTAATGTGACATTGCTGTATACTGTAACCATTTTTCGATATTTCTCTTTGTAACCAGTACATTTAATTGAACAGGACGATATATTTGCAGATATTCCTTTATTATTACCCAGATATTCTTTTGTAACCAGTACATTAAAATGAATAGGAGGAAAATATTAGAAGATATTCCTTTATTATTACCCATGTCGCTTTTATCAAAACTTGATGTATAGAAAATAGATGTGAGATGATTCAACTGCTGTACGTACACATCGAGGTCAATTAAACAGTAGAAGGTTCCGCTTTCGCAATCAGTTCAAGTGAAGTTCTTTGCTATGTTGTTATATCCCATTGAGCTCTCAACGCAAAATGACCTGTTAATGTGTATAAGTTCATATCATATTATGTACTATTGAAAAGCAAACACATTCACGTGTATTGGTGCACGAGACGATTTACTTTGGTTAACAGCATGCTTGTCTCATTTCTCCTGTATGCCAATCCACACCACCACTATTTTTCCTCTTATGCAGCTATTCATGCTTTCACGCCCATTCAACTCGTAAAATTTGCCCCATTAAGTATTTCCTGGATATAAAAACATATGATCCTTTTCAAATTTCAGTTTTGCGAAGGGAACATTCTGCAGAAACATCTTCATGAAAATGTTGAAGTTGTTGTTTGTCTTTTGTTCGTTCAAACACACACACAAACACGAACACACGAACACACACACACACACACACACACACACACATACACGAACACACGAACACACACACACACACACTCACTCACTCACTCACTCACTCACTCACTCACTCTCTCTCTCACACACACACACACACACACACACACACACACACACACACACACACACACACATACACTATTTTATCTGTATGTATGCCAAATGCCGCTACCAGCTATACTCTTGACATATCACGGTGGCCTGTAAAGTATCGAGTCTCGACCAAAGAATCCAGGGATCACTATCATGAGCAATGACTCACGTCGTCGGGTTACTACTCCACGCTGTCAACCAAGTCACCAAGCATGACCACCCGATCCATTTAAGTAAGTGAGTAAGGAGGTGTGAAATCTCCCTGTAAAGGTCATAGTAATTATAAGGGATAGAATTGCAAATGATTTTGACAGGTAGCATGTCATATTTAGTAAAAAGATTACCTTATTTCCTATTTCTGGGATGACTTGATCAGGCCTGTGATGCCGAATCTTGATTGAATTTAAGCTTAGATGTAAGAAAAATGTGTCTTTCCAGGACATTTGAATGATATGTGCATGCGTTTAAGTACATAAGCAACAGGGAAATGTAGATGACATAAGTCGAAGCTGAAGGCATATTGTTCCACGTGACATTCACTTTGAAACATCACTAGAACGAGATGTTTGTATAGTTTGTACTATTTCTACACTAATGTACGTCACATAATACTAACATTATATCCAGGAACACTAACGTGGATGTTAAGTGCTTTTTACCCCCTGGGTCAATAACATTGTCAAAAGGGGGAGTTTAAAATTTTACTCATGTAAAATACCTACAATATAATTATGAAAACAACTAAAATGAAATACTACTCATGCTGTACTTTTCGATAAAAAAAAAGTATAGGACAGGCGTAGTCGATCGCCAAGTCAATCAAGAGACGACAAGAACGTTTACTTGTCTCGTGACTTAGCTAGTCCGAAAATCCGACACAGTCAATCAGAGATTCTCTGTTTCAACTGGATTTATTCACATGTCCATTCAAAAATATCAATGCATTTCAGAATAGTTATTCAATTGTCAGTTATTTAATAATAACACTTCATCAACTGTAACGTCAGTATCATATCTAAAACATAATATATTGAGTCTATTTGGGATAATGTGACATTGTTGTACACTATAGCCATTTTCTATATTCCTCTTTGTAACCAGTACATTCAATTCAACAGGATGAGTGTATAGCAGATATTCCTTTATTATCACGCATGTCACTTTAATCACAACTTGATGTGTAGGGAGTAGATGTGAGATGATTCAACTGCTGTCTGTTCACATCGAGGTCAATCAAACAGCAGAATGTTCCGCCTTCACAATCAGTTCAAGTGAAGCTCTTCGCTATGTTGTTATATCCCACTGAGCTCTCAATGCGAACTGACTCATCACACACACACACACACACACACACACACACACACACACACACACACACACACACACACACACACAAAAACACACACACACACACAAAAACACACAAACACACACACAAAAACACACAAAAACACACACACACACAAAAACACACACAAAAACACACCAAAAAACAAAAACACAAAACCAAAAACACACACACACACAGCCTAAAGACGTTTCCGCTAACTAGTTGACATTGTGAAGTGAATGTACAACAAGTCGGATTTTCGGATTTATGATGTATAGCATGCATTACCTCTCAGTCTTCTTAGATGCTACACCCTGGGAAAGACCTCGCGTTCTCGCGTCTTGCTTCAATAAACGCCCGTCGATAAACTCGCGGCCGCTTATCTGCAACAGTAATTTTTGTCGACAAGTTTAGGGAAATCCCCTTCACAAAGCCTACATATAAAGAGCAAGCGATTGAACGGACAGCAGATCAGTAAAGCAGAGGGTAAAACGTATGTACAGAGCCGACAATGGGGAATTATGTGTCATGCTGGTCCGGATTTGGGTATCGGGTAGGTGAACTTTAATTATTAGAAACTAACGAGCTCATTGTTTGCATGTCGATGTGCACGTTTGTGGTTGCATGGTCTTATACAGTCTGTCTTTATTTCTGTGTGTGTGTGTGTACGTGCGTGCGCGCGTGCGTGTGTGCGTGTGTGTGTGCGTGTATGCGTGTGTGGGTGTGTGTGTGTGTGTGTGTGCGTGCGTGCGTGCGTGCGTGCGTGCGTGCGTGCGTGCGTGCGTGCGTGCGTGTGTGTGTGTGTGTGTGTGTGTGTGTGTGTGTGTGTGTGTGTGTGTGTGTGTGTATGTGTGACAGCACGAAAAGTATATATGACATAAGCTTGCAACATTTAATTTTATACATGACATGTGATGGTATAAACATCTCCCTTCCAGAGACTTCACCAGCCACACAACCAGATGATCCGTTCATATAATCCATTGGTCACATTGACAGGTTCGTTTATTTAATGTCATTGAATATGTCCTTTTCATCTTGATCAATTTGATTATGTTAAATATGCAATATGAACGTCGCATAATATCTTAAGTACACATATGCTATACTGTAGACGTGGAGAGAATATGTATTCTCCTCTGCATATATTAAGATGTACTATGTCTCGCAACATACTTTCCGTATCTGTTCTGATTTGTAAGGTGTTTGTTAAAATGTAAGTTTGAAAAGACAAAAACAAAATTACTCAAAACGCAAACTCATCTATAATTTTCATTCACATTTTTTAAATCATAAAACGTGATGTTAATTTGTTTTGTAGGCCCTGTAAATGAGGAAAGACTGAGAATCCCTGTTTCTCAGAAAGGTGTCAGCCTGGTGGCAAATCATATTGGGATCGGGTTTGAATCTATTGGAATCGAACTTGGACTCAATCTTGTGGTGATCGAACAAGGCAAAGTTTCACACCCAACTTCACTTTATATGCAGACCTTACACATGCTCACCAAGTGGAAGGAGAGGAATGGCAGATCTGCCACTGGCCTTGTGCTCGTCAGAGCGTTGTGGAGATGCAGAGGTAGATGTACGCTCGAAATGGATGCCATACTAAACATTCTCCAATCACCATCGACTTAGTGTGTCATTCGTAGTGCACACCTAAAATAACAACAACACTGTCGACTCACTGCTCTAGTATATGTTAAGAATAACGTACATGTTTGATATTTCCTTATGTTTCACGAATAAATGTTGCTTTTTAAAACTACAGGGTTTTTTGTTCATTTATACATTGCACATATGGATGTTTGAGTCTATGTTAGTCTACGTGGTGTTACTGGCAGTCTGATAGTAGTTTCAAGCGTCCCAGCTTATGCTACTGATGATGATCATGTGATTATACTACATTACATCTGCCCTGTGTATAATCCGGTGATGAATAAGGCACCAGTATCCTATGATTGCTGCAAGAGCTGACTGGAGCGAATCAGGTGGTCAGAGTTGGTCATTCAGCTGTGTTGGTGTCATCCGAACCCAACGGCGTCGTATGCTTTCAGATAAACCTTCATGTTGTTTGTAAGGGAGTTTCCTTCATCTCCATTACATTTAATACCACTTAGTTTTCATATATACCTCAGGGGGCAGCCTGTACTAAATGCCTGATGAGTAGTATAACATGAGGTCCGTATCCTACCTAGAACTAACTGCTTGTCTCAACCACAGTGTTATGAACTGATTTTGACAAACAAACGAAACGTCATATGCTATGTCGGATTGTCGGATTGTCTTGTTCACATCTTGCATGAACTATCTGCCATATAGCTGCCCGAAGTGTGTTTCGTTTCGTTTCGTTTTATTGCGTAGTGCCCACAGACAACCCCCATTTCAGACAAACCAGAATAGTCCCTAGTTCGATAGATAGATTAGTATCTGCAGTGAGAGTATGCAAAATTGCGTCATATTTTCGAATGAAATTGAAAAGTTCATTCACTCCGGAAACGACAGGAAAACATCTGACAATCTAACACTAATATCATCATTATTACTGGAGAAAGTGAGGAAAGTGCAGAAATCCTGCATACGTGTCAGTGTGCCTGTCCACTTTACCGGATTCCCATGATAGGAGACAATTAATTGATACACCATAACTTATATTGATTGATATACTGCTCAACATCAACATATTGTGTGTTATCCCACACGAATTTACGCTTTTCGAGTAAAATAAAACCTCATCACACATATATACAAAAGAAACAAATCATATATACGAGTTTTATTGGTAATAATATGGCTTCTCTCGTCTCAATACTATGATCAAACACGCTTTTACGGCGTCTGAAGTAGACAGCTTACTCCACGTGGTGTTGACATTGAGAAGATTTGATAAGCAGCCTATAACCACTGAGTATGAATGAAAACATATCCCCCCTGTTGTGACAACTATGTAACTGAATGACATGGCGATTCATAGCCGAAAATCCGGAAATCCGAAGTCCGTGATTTAGAGAAATGACAGTAATTTGTTGATTACATACGTCTGAGATTTACAGTGTGCCGGTAAATTGTACAAGGGAGTCCCCCCCCATCAGGTATGCATGTATAAACTGGGCTGGCTACATTGTGTTAGCTGTGTCACAATATCACACGCTGCGGATTCGAAGATGGGAAAATGATCATGGGGAATATTAGATCATGCTTGTCAGGATTTAGATATCGGGTAGGCCTCCTTTATCAACTGCAGTGCATGTGAAAGAGACGGCCATCACAGTGTGACACATATAAGGGTCATACTTCGTGTCATGCATGTTAAGTGTCGTGGGACATACAAGGAACTATTATATGTAAAGACATGACGCTACGGTGGTGTCAGGAATACAATGTTTGGTGACCTACGTGTAGTATGCTGATAATACGAGCATAAGGTAAGGATGTGCTGGGATCAGAGAGGGACGTCAGGGGTTGCATCATATGTTTCCAGTGCATGAATGTGTTCAATGTGTGCACATGTATATGTGAATGCAGGACTTTCTCAATATTGTTGATGTTTGTACATGTGAAAGACTGGTAAAGATGCGATTACTGTTATATATTAACGGCTATCAAAAATGTTTACAAGTATACAACCTTTGAGTTCCACACACCAAGGAATGTGTTTGAGTCTTTTGTTCTTTCCCGAGAATTGGCACGAAAGATAACCCATCCTTTCATATTAACCACCAGTGACCGGCACAGAGCGGTACAATGATTTCATTTGTGTTCAGCGTTTTCTTTTGCTTTCACTGAAGTTGAACACATTGAGCACATGCTTATGACATGCGTTAAGTCGAGATCTATTCCAATTACAGAACGGGTTTTATTTAAAGATGACGTAATTGAAGAATTGTATTCCATGAGGTCAAGTACGTGTGTTTCCAAATGTCATTCCTTTACAATGCCACACACCAACTGATGATAAACTGGTATTGAGAAAGGAACAAATGTCATATATAGTAACAGGATATATATATCGTTTCTTCACCTCGTGTGTGATATGATATGCGACGTTGACTGTAACCTACATGTAACAAATGTAGTAGAATTATAATTCTGTGTAGCTGACGATGGGTGGGTGCTTAGGTTTGGTCTGTGCAACGAAATTTATCTTTCCTGAGCGACTGAATAATAACATCAGCGAATCGAAGATTACATTTTCTGCATGCTACGTTTCACACTAATTATATAAGATACCGTCAGCATGCATGATTTACTGTCATCTGGGCTTCAGAGCTACACATTTTATCTGCCCTAGCTTAACATACATGTTCAGTTGTTTCACAGATATTCTACATATCAAGAGCAATAGAAACGCTGTAGTGCAGCTCTAGCTGGAGACCACATTATTACAATTATCATCCCAGAGAGACATTATAGTTGAGCAATTGCTAATTATCCATCCGTCCTTCGAAACGACTAGTCACTCTGCCTCATATGAACACGGGGAAGAGAGAATGAGTGAAGGCTTTTAGCAATATTTTAGCAATATCACTGCGGTGGGCACCAGAAATGGGCTTCACACATTGAACCCATGTGAGGATTCGAACCCGGGTCTTAGGCGTGACGAGCGAACATTATAACCACTGGACTACCCTACCGCCCCTCACGCGGAAGAATGTGCAAGTGATAACTAATTGGGTTCTTCTGTCATTCGCAATCTGAAATTCCGGAAACTGAAATGGATGTAACGAACGAACTGTTAATAGAAATGTTGTTGATCATCACATTACCTGCGTTTGAAAGATGTTTTACAAGGCGTAGAAAGTCAACAATTAGAATGTATGTGAAATTATTGTCAACAAAATTCATGATACGTGGACCTTGCAGTGGACATTTGGAAGAGGTATGATAGTGTGTCCGTCTGTCCGTGTGGACGACTTGACTACAGCTGAAGAAGATCCAATCATGATTATAGTCCAATCATTGACATTTTCGTATTGCTGACACGTCTAACATCAAGTTCTGATCCATTCTATGGTCTTGTTCTTTCAGTTTTTAGGCTGCCGCTTACACATGTAGATAAGAGAGCAGTGACAACTTCACTGCTCTTATCTACATGTGTGAGCGGCATACTGAACCGCAGGTTCCTTTTGTGACCACACGTCAATTATCGACACTGCTGTGATGTTATTTCTTTATTATTGTTGGTCATAGTGTGTGACAACAAACTTAAAATGCACGATAAGAGGTATAACCCCCCACATAGGTCTATTATAATCTCTTTCACATACACACCATTTTGCCAAACTCCGCCTTTATATCAGTTTTGAAATCCGAAAATCCGAAATTCCTAAATCTTTGGTTGAAGCTATTGCGAGAGAGAGTGAGACGTTGTGTCCCCTCTCGTGCCGGGGCATCCCGCAGTGCTCACATATAGCCTAGAGTTTTTGATTTAGTCATACCAGTTGAACACACAGAGTGGTGTACGTCAGTGTCATATATGTATAGGCAGCATGGGGAATATTGCCTCGTGCTTCTCCGGACTTCAGTATCAGGTACGTCTTAATAACGCCCTTTTAGATCTGTTCATTAAGGTACACTAATGGTAGTAATATATGTACACATAATTTCTGTATGCTTAATAGTGGATATAAGGTAACGAAAATACTGTTCAAAGTCTTTATATACTCACTCCTGTTCCGGCAGACATTGTCTCTGTTTATCATTCCATATTCAGTATTATTGTGTGGAAGTTTATCATTCCATATTAAGTGTTATAGTGTGGAAGTTTATCATTCCATATTAAGTGTTATTGTGTGGAAGTTTATCATTCCATATAAAGTGTTATAGTGTGGAAGTTTCATCCCACCTGAAGAATAATACGGTATTTGAATTCAACGCCTTTCAGGAAATACTACAGCATATCATCTCAACACACAATTGATTGTGTATGATTTTCGTTCTAGAGAATGCACCAGTCAAGCAACGGGCTGATCGAACAGATCATAAGCAGAGGTGCGTTAAATTATAACTGCCCATTAAATTGATAATTTTGTGCGACATTCTTTATCATGATTTGATGATTTCATTTCAGAAATTTGGTAATATATGCCATATGTGTTCAGCATAACTTTCAACATATTTTGATCGTTATTATGATGACAAATATGTATATGGGACGATTTGTGCAACTTTTTTTTCTGTCAATTTGTATTGCTTATTTGGAATATCGGTGAGCATTGGAGATGAATAAAGGTTAATTCGATACCACATGTCAATCACACAAAACAGAAAGAAACCTGTTTATGTGAGCCTTTGTGGTAGAATTGGTGTTACATCAAGTAATACAGATTTCTGTGTAGGTTCAAAACGCTGTGTGAACGAGAGACTGAAGACTCCTGTAACTCCACGAGATCTCGGCCTTGTTGCGAGACATGTCGGGAATGGATTTGAGCACGTCGGGATTGAACTTGGGCTCAGCGTTGTGGCTATCCAACAGGGCAGAGTTGCACACCCATGTTCAATGTATATGCAGATCTTGATTATGCTCACTAAATGGAAGCAGTGGAATGGAAATTCGGCCACCTATCTGGACCTGGTCAAAGCACTATGGACATGTAAAGAGAGATGCACGATCGAATGGGAGGACATTCTCAACATCCTGCAGTGACGATCCTCCTTGTCAGTGTAATTGCACCTTGGTAGAAGAAATATTATATAAATATGAAAACAAACTGTGTTTTTATCATTTCGACCATACGTTTTTACCTTGTTCCGAAATATTGTAATCTCAGGTCTACTATACAGCAATCAGTAAACAGGGTCATATCATCAGTCATCATGTTTGGAAAATAAATATATTTATCAAATTACAGTTTCTTTGTGTTTTCTGCATTTGCAAGTTTACCCTAAGAACACGTGGAGTCAGATTGTACCAATGGCGGCTCCTACACGTGGAGTCAGATTGTACCAATGGCGACTCCTACCGGTTGGGCAGGACATGCGTGCACTTTCACAAGACGTGGTGTCATCAGTGATTATCAGTTATCCATTCCTATAGTTTCCCCCCCCCATTTTGCCTTATGCGCCCAATGGAATGTGTTTCGGTAGATAATCAAGACTGGTTATTCTCTGGCGTTGTATATTTATTAAGTTTAGAATGCTACGGATTGGGGCTTTCATGGGAAATATGTCCCGGAAATAATGAAAGTTCATAGTGATGCTTTTAATAAAGTCAGAATCGTAAAATGGAGTCGGCTTTCTACAGAGATTTCTTGTGATTATGCAAAGGGTTTTGTCGCTCTTATCCATACAAACATCTCTGACGAATTCAAATACCTCCACCTCGCAGTGATAATGATAAATTACTCAGAAATTCACAAACTTTCTAAATTGAATTGAATAAAAAACTGATTATTCAAGTAATCAGAACATTTTCGTAATTCGTAATTCGATCCCAGTGCTATACAACCTTCATATTGTACATCGTTTCAAATATTCAAACCGTCCCTCTGTTTATATCACCAGAAATAGCATAAGTAAGCGTAAACGTTTTCTCTCCCTTTCACACAACCTGAACAATAGGTTACAGGTACAATGGTTGTGGTGATCAAAAGATCAAAGTTTCATGTACATGAAATGAAGAACAAATTTGCTTCATGGTATGATTTAAAACAGGAAAATACTATTTCCATTTTGGAAAATGAGTTCAACACAAAACACAACATTTAAAGCCGTTTAAAAATCAGTGCATTTCATTTCATTATACCTTTCGTCATTATTACGTACATTTGCCACATTCAGAAAACAAAGTCATTTTAGCCCAGTACGAGCAGCTACAGGTGATGCTTCTATTGACAATACGCCTGTAAGCATTTTACCCACAGTATCCAGGTCTCGTCAGGATAACTTCCGTACTTTTCAAATGCTAACGTAATATCTGAAAACAGAGTTGCCTCCCTTTGACCAGCTACTGTAAACGTGGTATGCATTATTAAACCCTATCTATCCCTGACATTGTCTACAATTGACTTTGTTGACAGGATAATGTTTGTAACGGCGTTGGTAGTACAGCTTGCGATAACATGTAATTGAAATGAAATCTTGATAATTTGAGATCGGCAAGGGACAATCACCATGTTTCGTCAATATCGGGTGTGAGTGGGGCTGAATCTAATTTCCTTTCTAATTAAATCTCCAGAGTGTGTGAGTGAGTGAGTTGGGTTCAACGCTGCTTTTAACAGTATTACAGTTATATCACGGCGTGTCAGCTTAATGTGAGAGGAAAGCCCGAAGTGATGCAGGTCTCAGACGTTTACCGCTTCGGTGAAACCCAAGAGGACGGGTATGGTGCTGACAAACCTAGAAACATAATCTGGGCAAACCGGGATTCGAACCCAGGATCACAGGTGTCTGGCGTGCCCAAGGGACGCAACTCTACACAGCAAAAGGCGGCGCCCTAGACGACTGGGCCACCGTACCCCGAAAATCTGCAGGTTTGACGTTGCGTTCAAGAATTCTGCTCTTATATGAAGTAACGTGCATGCACGCGTGTGTATATATGTATGTGTGTCTGCTCATGTCGTTTTTACAGAACAAGCCACTGATACACCATACCGAAGTTTTAACATGAATACCCCACTCTGACACAATATACTGACCACAAATTGACCAGTCTTATCCCCTTAATGCTGAGCGCCAGGCGGGGTAACAAGAGCACCATATTTTAACGTCACTGGGCAGATACTCTCTCCCTTTACGCAGATGCTTAACGAAGTTCAGGTGTGGTATACATACCCTCAATATACAATTATACAGACACTCCAAAGATAATGATGTTTTAACATCGATGTGTCCTTTCTGCAAATATAACCAAGAAAATGAATACCATGTTTTATTGATATTTCCAGTATATGAGGATATAAGAATCAAATACCTGCCTAACTATTATTATACGTATCCATCACGAAGAAAATTTGTACAGTTAATGAACAGCAAAAATAGCCACATTCTTCTCAGACTTGCAGTTTGTGTTTATAAGATATTTGAAAGAAGGATAATACATTGAATATAAATAAAACTGTGTACACCATATTTAGCTACAGTCTAATCTAAAGTGATGCTTCACGACGAATCGTTTTACAAAAACAGTCATTATGTTCCTGAATATGAGGTCCCCGTGAACGTACTTTAAAGTCTATATTGCAACAGGTTTTATGGCTTCGTTTTGGGAGTGAGACTTCACAACTCTGACACTGGAAATGGTGCAGAAACAAATCAAAGTGACAATACCGACTATGATAGAAAGACACCCACGTGTTCCTGCAAGTACATATTTTACACAGCGACATGTAGCTGCAAACATTCATTGTGTACGTCAATCTGAACTCACTCCCACTAATTTCAACAAAATACTTTGCTTTAAGAAAGTTTGGAACACACTGAAATCTGCATATGTTCAGTTATAAACATTTGAAAGAAACTGTTATGTAATCTTCTAAACATGAAAGTTAGCCATGTTCCTAGATTTTGTAACGTACAATGCGTTTTTTATGGAATCGAGATGGGAACAGAAACGTTAAAACTACATTGACACAAATCACCGAAATGGTAAACGTCTGAGACCTCCATCACTTCGGGCTTTCCTCCCACATTAAGCTGTCACGCCGTGATATAACTTGAAAACTGTTAAAAGCAGCGTTAAATCCAACTCACACACTCACTCGATTCAACTTAACACAATGCCTAAGGAAAGTTCGGTTCACACTGAAATACGCATATGTCCAGTTAGGAACATTTGAAAGAATCTATTATGTAATTCTCTAAGCAATATAAAGGATTTTTTCGTCATGAAGTTAGCTATGGTCCTAGCATTTGTAGAGTAAAATGTTTGCTTTTATGGAATTGATATGCTTACCGAAACATCAATGCTACATCGACACAAGTGACAAATAACTCGTTTTTTTCTGCAAACCAAATTCGGACGACTGACTCCTAAAGGAGGTTGTAAAACTGTATATGTATACTGTATCACTGGACACCATACTAACAATGATAACTCCTTTCTAGACCACTTTTAGAGCTGCTGCAGCTCTATCTTTTCCCCAGACTCAGTGTAGTGAATGATGACATTCTCAGAATTACTAGTGGTATCTGAACTAGGCACTGTGTCACCAACTACTGGAGCATGGACACAGGTGGGAACATGACTTGAGTTTCCATATATAGCTTCTGATCTTTGATTGGGTGAACGTATCTCCATGCGTGCAGGATCTGTATGGAGGTTGTTAAGATTTCCGTCTATATGATATGGTTGGGATGACTGCAAAGCGATCTCTTCAATAACACTTTGTCTGTCTGTGGAAACTGCTTGTCCCAGTTGACTCGGAACATAAACCCCTGGCAATTCTATTGATGCGTGGTTCACGGGGCACGTTGATGTTGGTGGTGTGGATGTAAGCCAACCGCCATTGTTATAGCTTCCGTGTGGAACTGACGATGATTTCATAAGAAACTGGCCATCGGTTGTCACCCTGAAACAATACCACATGCACTTGACACAACATTTCAGAGAAAATAGGACTTTATCAAAATAGTGATGCTATTGTGACATATAATACAAAATCAAGATGTAAAAGACTCCAGCGCTTTCGAATTCGTATCTAATGAAAAAGACTCCAAACTAAATGAAAGCCCCACATACTCATAAACGTAAACCACTGAATCATTCAATATTATACACAGTGAAGCCTAATTAAGTTCAAATATTGGTTAACATAATTTCAGTGTTTTTGCAAAGTCCCCATTGACATATGTAGCCCATAGAAAATAAGGTTTCACTTGAAACAAATAGCGATAGAGTTCATTTCACCACAATGCATTTCTACAAGGTCCCTTAAACAACATACTTAAAGTCCCAAGCAATCCAAGTTTGGGAAATATGTCTAATTTACATAATCCAATATGGCAACCGACTGTCAATAGTATTTTCCTTATTTCAGATGAGGTTCAATGATTTGATGAAAAACAGCATGTGTTGTGTTGCAAAATAGCCATATTACGTTTCTAAAAAGATATTCACAACTATTGATCGTTTTCGACTATTGACAAATCTACAAAACATCAAGATGGCCGACACATTTCCTAAATATGAGGTTAGGCTGTGGAAGCTTTTATCTCTGAAACAGTGTGCTGGGACTTATATGCATAAAACTTGTCACACTAACTGACTGGCCCAAAAATCCAAGATGACCTCCAAGACATGGACAGACATGGAATATCAATACACTGTTGGTCTCTCATGACATATTTGATTGATTGATTTGGGACTTTTAGTATGTTGTTTCTGGGGCCTTGTAGAAATGCACTGTCCATATTATTTTTTAGCTGAAATAGATATTTGATTTATGTCTGATGGTACTGTCCTCTTCGAGGTCTCATATGGTTTCGTGAGGTTTCAAAACTGTTCTGCAAAACAGCGTACACAATATATGTGTTTGGGCTGTCAACTCAAGCATCATTTCCAAATTGCTCTTACCTATCTATAATTGTACCATGGTTGGTTGTCAGGTCATGTATATTTGTTGCCTCAGTTATAATCCTTGCAATATCATCGTGATGTTGTGCCTCTGCTTTTTGTAAAGCAGTTTCTTCTTTATCGTCTTTCTCATAAACATTTGCCTTGTTCTGTGTACCTCCACAACCTTCCTATGTCCCTGCCAGGCTGCAAGATGTAAAGGTGTGCAGCCTTCCTTATCTTTCTCATTCACATTTGCATTGTTCTGTAATAACACCTCCACAACCTCCCTATTTCCCTCGTGGGCTGCATCATGTAGAGGTGTGCTGCCTTCCTTATCTTTCTCATTCACATTTGCCATGTTCTGAAATAACACCTCCACAACCACCCGATGTCCCTGGTTGGCTGCATCATGTAGAGGTGTGCAGCCTTCCTTATCTTTCTCATCCACATTTGCATTGTTCTGTAATAACACCTCCACAACCTCCCTATTTCCCTCGTGGGCTGCATCATGTAGAGGTGTGCTGCCTTCCTTATCTTTCTCATTCACATTTGCCATGTTCTGAAATAACACCTCCACAACCACCCGATGTCCCTGGTTGGCTGCATCATGTAGAGGTGTGCTGCCATCATACGTTTCTCATCCATATTTGCCTTGTTCTGTAATAACACCTCCTCAATCACCCGATGTCCCTGGTGGGCTTCACGATGTAGAGGTGTGCTGCCATCTTGACGTTTCTCATCCACATTTGCATTGTTCTGTAATAACACCTCCACAACCTCCCCATGTCCCTACCAGGCTGCATCATGTAGAGGTGTGCTGCCATCTTGACGTTTCTCATCCACATTTGCCTTGTTCTGTAATATCACCTCCAGAACCTCCCTATGTCCCTGGTTGGCTACATCATGTAGAGGTGTGCGGCCTTCCTTATCTTTCTCATCCACATTTGCATTGTTCTTCAATAACACCCCCACAACCTCCCTATGTCCCTGCCAGGCTGCATGATGTAGAGGTGTGCCGCCTTCCTTATCTTTCTCATCCACATTTGCCTTGTTCTGTAATAACACCTCCACAACCTCCCTATGTCCCTGGTCGGCTGCACGATGTAGAGGTGTGCTGCCATCTTGACGTTTTTCATCCACAATTGCCTTGTTCTGTAACAACACCCCCACAACCACCCGATGTCCCTGCCAGGCTGCACGATTTAGAGGTGTGCGGCCTTCCTTATCTTTCTCATCAACATTTGCCTTGTTCTATACCTCCACACCCTCCCTATGTCCCTGGTAGGCTGCAAGATGTAGTAGAGTGCTGCCATCTTGACGTTGCTCATGCACATTTGCCTTGTTCTGAAATAACACCTCCACAACCTCCCTGTGTCCCTGGTCAGCTGCACGATGTAGAGGTGTGCATCCTTCATCATCTTTCTCATCCACTTGGCCTTGATCTGTAATAACACCGACACACCCTCCCTATGTCCCTGGTAGGCTGCAAGATGTAGAGGTGTGCTGCCATCTTGACGTTTCTCATGCACATTTGCCTTGTTCTGTAATAACACCTCCACAACCTCCCTGTGTCCCTGGTAAGCTGCAAGATGTAGAGGTGTGCTGCCATCTTGACGTTTCTCATGCACATTTGCCTTGTTCTGTAATAACACCTCCACAACCTCCCGTTGTCCCTGGTCAGCTGCAAGATGTAGAGTTGTGCTGCCATCTTGACGTTTCTCATCCACATTTGCCTTGTTCCGTAATAACACCTCCATAACCTCCCTATGTCCCTGGTCAGCTGCAAGATGTAGAGGTGTGCGGCCTTCCTTATCTTTCTCATGCACATTTGCCTTGTTCTGTAATAACACCTCCACAACCTCCCTATGTCCCTGGTAGGCTGCAAGATGTAGAGGTGTGCAACCTTCCTTATCTTTCTCATCCACATTTGCCTTGTTCTGTAATAACACCTCCACAACCATCCGATGTCCCTGGGAGGCTGCAAGATGTAGAGTTGTGCTGCCATCTTGACGTTTCTCATCCACATTTGCCTTGTTCTGTAATAACACCTCCACAACCTCCCTATGTCCCTGCCAGGCTGCACGATTTAGAGGTGTGCGGCCTTCCTTATCTTTCTCATCCACATTGGCCTTGTTCTGTAATAACAGCTCCACAACCTCCTTATGTCCCAGGAAGGCTGCATCATGTAGAGGTGTGCAACCTTCCTTATCTTTCTCATCCACATTGGCCTTCTTCTGTAATAACACCTCCACAACCTCCCTATGTCCCTGGTAGGCTGCATCATGTAGAGGTGTGCAGCCTTCCTTATCTTTCTCATCCACATTTGCCTTCTTCTGTAATAACACCTCCACAACCTTCCTGTGTCCCTGGTAGGCTGCAAGATGTAGAGGTGTGCTGCCATCTTGATGTTTCTCATCCACACTTGCCTTGTTCTGCAATAACACCCCCACAACCTCCCTATGTCCCTGGGAGGCTGCATCATGTAGAGGTGTGCGGCCTTTCTTATCTCCCTCATCCACATTGGCCTTGTTCTGTAATAACACCTCCACAACCTCCCTATGTCCTTGCCAGGCTGCATGATGTAGAGGTGTGCCGCCATCATTATCTGTCACATGAATTATTCCCTTGTTCTGTAACAACATTTTAACAACTTCTGCGTTTCCATATATACATGCCAAATGAAGTCCAGTTTTACCATTCTCGTTTTGCTCACCAATGTCCACTCGTTCCTGTAACAGATAGCTTACAATGCTAACATTTCCAACTGCACATGCGTAATGTAAAGGTGTTGATCCTTCAGGACCTATGTTATTGATGCTACGTTGTCCCTTCTTTATAACTATATCCATGATATCTTTGCCCTGTTGACACATGGCTGCATAATGTACATATGTATTTTTTCTTGAACTGTTCTTGGTCTTGCTCGTCTTCATCAAATGTGTCAGTCTGGAAGCCACCAAAGACAACCCACCCATACAGGCAATGTCCAAAAGTGAACATTTACCAAACTTTACTCTCAGATCATCTACAACTGCCAACTGCAGTTTGATGATAAGAGGTCTTGGGAGTTCGGGTAGCGTCATACACAACGTATCCAACTTCCAGTTATTTTTGGAACACAAGTACTCGAAGTTGGCCAAACTACTCCCAAAGCAACTTCCAAACAAAGCTTCCTGTCTGTTCTTTACCGTAAACTGAACACTGTTCAATGCTTTCCTCAGTAAATTCGAGTTGTCTGTGACGCTCGCCCAAAACAGAAAGGAATATCCATATACAATGTCATTTTTTGACAATACTTTCAACAGTTCAGATCTGTCCTTGTTCAGATTATGCAAGAGATTCTCCCAAACCATATCAACAAATGTCTCTACCTGGAATAGGGAATGCATGCACACAAAGGCAAACTTTCTGCCATGTACAGCTGCAACACACCGCTTCGCTATAATATGCAGATCATCATGTTTCAATTCGATTTTAAAAGGCACATCTAGTAGTTCCGCTTCGGTTGGATCACCGCTAGATGTCACATAACGAAATATGAACTCCATATCCATCCTTTCAACCAACTGTCTCACATCACTGAGCAGTATTTCTCTTAGCTTTATTGCTACTTCATGATTTCTTATTCTATATGAGCCTGCTTCATGATGGAGACAGCATCCCGCCAATTGGGATAAAATAGGTTTCATCACATTTTCAGTGTATTCTTCTTCATTGATGTCAAAAACCTTGAGTGCCCAAACAATATATTTTTTGTAGTTTTCTCTTTCCACGCGAGTCCCTGTGTCAGACCCTGCCCATAGCATCCTCTCCTCCAGGTTATTCTCCGCCAAAGCAACCACTAACAAGCACGCCATCTCCTGCTTATGCAACAGGTGCTGATCCAAACATGGATAGTTCTCTGTATCTGTGAAAATAAATAACGTTTGTAAGAAAGCAGTGTCGACATTGCACATGTGGATATAAAATATAATACCTTGCGTAACGCCTTACAATTACGTAACATAGTAATGATCTCCAGAATGCATACTTTCATCACTGGCGACAGCACAGTCGGTTCCTTCATGTGTTTCATGTCCATCCTCTTCATGAATAGTTGGACCTCCTTGTTCTGTTGTCATTGTACAGCTATTTTCCAGTACATCTCTTGTCTCCAGCGTTACAGTTTGAATTTCGTTTGGGACATTACCCTGTCCATCAACTGCCGTCATGTGATTTCCCCCACCTTGCATATCTCCCTTGTCCTTGGCATACTGTAGTATCCTCTGAAGCACATACAGCCTGTATTTCTCAACGTGACAGTTCCTCATGATGCCTGGGGACTTCTCCGACAAAATTGCATCAGCAGCCTGAGAATATGAAGGTTAGAAATGAAAAGGTATCTTTCATACGTGGTTATTGAGACACATGTGCCTTTCATATCAAACACATAGCTTCAAACCAACCTACCATCAGAACGAATATCCCACAGCTGTGTCCATCAGACTGTTCTATCACTGGGTACTGTTTCTTCATCCATGACTTGCTCCCTTCCTTAGACGTAGATTTCAAGTGGTTTACAAAGAGCCTGAGGAATACATGTTTATTACTCGATGGCGATAACATCCTAGACTCATGTGGACTGGTGTTAAAGTAAAGGTAAAGCAGAAGGTAAATACAGTAGTGCCTTTAATATCTGCTTCAAGTTATATGGCATTTCTGATGTTTTCTCCTGCTTTGTCCATCATTAGGTTTAATGTTAGCAAATACAGATGTTATTGTTTAAATGAATGAGTGACATAACTGTATTTATGGCGTTTAAGTAATTCCCACAGTGTACCCATTTGGGGAACTGAGTAACCCTGTGAACAAGTTGTTCTATATCTTCTACCCAAAAGTAAAAGCTACAAATGTGAGTGTATCAAGAATTTATCGATGGATCTTATTTACATTCATGTTTGTTTTTGACAAATCACCATTTCAACATTTCAAATTGGAAAGCTTGGTTTTAACATTTATAATGTGCAGCCACACGTCCTGTTTTTTGGTGTGTTTTTTTGTATCTACCTCTAGTGTTGTTTAAAAATAGGTCTTCCACATCTAAGGCGGGTTAGGAATTGACCACGCCCACTGTTCTGTCCACCTACCTCCAGTGTTCTACAACTTTGTCCTCCACATCTAAGGAGGGTTTAGAACTAACCACGCCCACTGTTCCATCCCTGACATTAGCCACCAGTAGCACCCAATGTTGATTACGTGGCATGTTCACTGGCATTAAGATCCACGTGTAGTTTGTCAAAGTTTCCTGAAAGTTCACAGCAAATGCCTTTCCAGTGTACGATCAATATATCCAAAAACACGTGCTTCACATAAGATGGATATGGTGTAGTAACAGAGATATAAGTGAATTGGTATTATGGACTTGGTACTGAGAACTTCTAAAGAACTCTCTCTGACAACCAGATTTTCACTTCGTACGATAATATGTAGCAAGATGAATATGTTCATGTGCAATATCTGCTTTTGTAACTGCATATTGAAAACGAATAGCATTATGATCAATGGGGTTACTGGCTTTGACTCAATCGAAACACATTGCAGTACATGAATCCATCATGTGCACAATTGCAAGTGGCAATTACTATCATACTGAATACGCAATCATGGCATAGACGAATCATATGTTATCACAAAAAATATACAACTACTACAAAATATCTTTCGAGTCTTGACCTTGTTCTTGGTAGGGTGGACATGCAAAGATACACTCGGAATGACAGAATCATAAGAAATATAAAAATCTCACATCACTCACATCTTTCCCCCTTATCCTGTCTGTGTACTGTCCTGCCTCCCACAGTAGGATTGTCTCTGTAGGCAGCACCA
Organism: Haliotis rufescens; assembly: GCF_023055435.1. Classification (NCBI taxonomy): domain Eukaryota; kingdom Metazoa; phylum Mollusca; class Gastropoda; order Lepetellida; family Haliotidae; genus Haliotis; species Haliotis rufescens. The sequence continues at coordinate 41,620,584 of NW_025964372.1, read as the reverse complement.
GACAGTGGAAGCTGACACGGGAACACCACTCTCTCTCCAGGAGGTGCAGGTATGTGTCCATGATCTGGACAGGTAAGAGTTCATTTATTAGAATGTTTATTATACTGTTTAATCGCCCAATGCTTTCGCTTCAAAAGGAACGCTTGTAGTTTCAAATCAAAGCAGGATCCGCTGCACATCACATATCCATCATGAAGAGAATATCTCGGCTGTTAGCAATGACTGACATTTGAACTGATGATGTACTAGATTGTGTGCACATTGCCCATTGCAGGTGAGTAGTGTTATCATTGCAGAATCGAGATGCATGGCAATGAGTTGATAATTAGCACTAGTATATATTAATTGATAGTCAACAAATACTGGTGCAAAAAGAAGAAACCGCCAAAAGTTGCTGTATTAATCTAACACGTCCCATTTTAATTCTGGAAACCCAAAAGTCCAGAAACTCTACGCTCTTTGCCCAGTCTCGGTTAAAGGTATTTACAAAATTAAACATGCCGTTTTCATGGGAACATACCAAGGAAGAAAAAATGAAAAAAAAATTGTTTAAAAACTCAATATTTAGACTATGTCGCCCATGGGCCTGCCCATGGGCGAAGTGTTGCCCATGGGCCTGCCCATGGGCGAAGTCTGGCCCATGGGTAGGCCCATGGGCAGGCCCATGGGCGAGAATATGTTCCTTTACTTAAAACTCATGATTTTGTTTCGCAAATACATTTAATGTATTCATTCAAGTATCATGACACAAAATTTAACTCATTTTAACTTAATTCAACGATTTTGTAGCGATATTGAAATATTTCGCCCATGGGCGAGAAAAAGGTTTGGCCCATGGGCGAGAATGTGTTCCTTTACTTAAAACTCATGATTTTGTTTCGCAAATACATTAAATGTATTTATTGAAGTATCATGACACAAAATTTAACTCATTTTAACTTAATTCAACTATTTTATAGCGATATTGAAATATTTCGCCCATGGGTAGGCCCATGGGTAGGCCCATGGGCGAGAATATGTTCTTTTACTTAAAACTCATGTTTTTGTTTTGCAAATACATTTATTGTACTTATTCAAGTACCATGACACAAAATTTAACTCATTTTAACTTAATTCAACGATTTTATAGCGATATTGAAATATTTCGCCCATGGGCGAGAAAAAGGTTTGGCCCATGGGCGAGTATATGTTCCTTTACTTAAAACTCATGATTTTGTTTCGCAAATACATTTAATGTACTTATTCAAGTACCATGACACAAAATTTAACTCATTTTAACTTAATTCAACGATTTTATAGCGATATTGAAATATTTCGCCCATGGGCGAGAAAAAGGTTTGGCCCATGGGCGAGAATATTTTCCTTTACTTAAAACTTATGTTTTTGTTTCGCAAATACATGCAGGTGTTCTTACTATTTTCATGGCACATAATGTAACTCAATTTTACTCAATTCAGCTATTTTACAGATTTATTGAAATATTTCGCCCATGGGCGAGCAAAGGTTTTGCCTTCGAAATCCTTGATTATTCTATCATGCCAGAGTTCTGAAATTCAGTGACAATGTTGGTGAACAGTAGAATCTGATGGACGTATTGTGCAGAACCTGTTTGACACTATGGGTTCCAGGACCACTAACACTGTGAGCTGAAAAAGTTTGGTCCTAACCGCACCCAACATCTTTAATGAACCCGGCCTTATCTCTCAAAACGTTTTGGCAGTTTATCATACGAATTCATGTGCGTGTACAACATTAAATTTTAGTTAGTTTCTATTTCATTTCCCATTTTATGACCCGTTGATACATCCCAATGTGCAATTACGTGACAGGTACGCGTGCGCGTATTTTAATGGAAAGAAACTATTCGTCTTTTATTGCATAACGTTTGGCTGAATATCTTACATTCTAACGAAATCTCGAAATAATTATTTAATTACATGCGGTTTCGAACTGACCAGTGGGAATTATGTTTCAATGCGATTGAGGAAAACGGGAGTGAATATTGTGACACTAAAGCAACTTTTAACTGCATTGTCACTTTTGGTTTGAAAATGGTAATAGTTAAGAAAAACGTAACAGCCTTCTTATGATAATTCTCATATTCTCATTAGTACGTTGTGTCTAATTACAGTGTCGGCCTTATTTACAGGTGATTCTACAATACTTGTTGTCGGTCAATTACAATCTGCCACACCACGCGTGAATAAACAGTTATGCAGGTGTTGCTGTGGGCAAATACCTAGCCTGTACATGTATATTTTTGTGGATACATGTATTACATATTTTCGTTGATATGTGGATATATTAAGCACCAAGACACAAAAAGTTTATGAAAGATGAATTTGTGCCTTGATATATATATATTCAACGCGAACGAAGCTTGTATTTTCTCCGCGATCCTGATGTGTATCATCGTTTAATTGGTCATTCATTTAAAGTATGTTGTGAGGCGATATCTAAGGAGCCGCTCAATATACACAGTGTCGTCCGTTTCGCGTGAACTACCACCCTACCCTGTCAGTAAGAGTTATGTAATCGGTACACAAATATATTTGGTGCGATGTCAGTGTGGAAGGAGTTTGAATTACGTCCGTTAGTGGCCACAGAAAGTATAGTACCAATCAACAAGGCCAATGCGTACTAATAACCTAGTGACTCGCGTAACAACGGCTGTCAATATGTCTGCTACATCTACCATACCATCATCCCTGTCACAACTGGCGTATTAACGGTTTATTCAAAAAATTATTGTAGAAATGTCGTTACCAGACTAACGTACGTCGTATTCAGTCCTCAACTGGATGTCACATTCCTTATATCAGTTAACAGCCCTGTTTGTGAAAATATTTACTAGACATAAGATTTAAAGACTTATAAAATCAATTGTAAGACCGCATAGACCACAAAACCGAATAAAATATGTCTTGGTATCATCTCTTGTGTATTAGATGATGGCAATGACCGGAAATGTTATAACGTTAGATTAAGAAGGAGAAACATTAAAGTGTTTTACAATACTTGGAAACATGAGCAATAAGATGTAGCAACATAAACATGCATGGAATAGGGAAAAAGGATGAAAACAAATTGAAAAGGATTTTAATACAAAATTATCGAACCAAATTACTTGCCTGAACAGAAGGGGTACCCAAACTTGTTTGACAGTTATTCGTGTGTTGTAGACTGTCGAATGGGACTCATGTGTGTACGTAGGGTACGCATATCTATTGCAAGTTTTAGTACTCATACACTTTCTCTTTTTGTGTTTTGTTTGTTTGTTAGTTGTATAACGCCACACTTAGCAATATTTCAGCTGTATGACGGCGGTCTGTAAATAATCGAGTCTGGACCAGACAATCCAGTGATTGACATCATGTGCATCGATCCACGCAATTGGGATACGATGCCATGCATCAACCAAGTCAGCGAGCCTGACCACCCGATCCCGGTAGTCGCTTCTTACGACAAGCACTGTCGCCCTTTTACGCCAAGAATGGTTTGTTGAAGATCTTCACGGGTCTATTGAATGCAGGGATTTGTGTAAAGTCATCAGACAGCATACAATGCCAACTAAACAAATATACTCAGTGTCTCCGCAAAGTAATATAGTACGGTACTTAGAGTACATGTGAGATTATACTCAGATTAGGGAGATGTTTAATCCATATAACGTGTTATTATTCTACCTAACAATGTATTTAATGAAATGAATGCAAAACAAACTCAACGGCTAAAAGGTTTCATTGAAAAAACTACCCCTAGTCTTGACTAATAAAACAACTGCAACCCGACACAGATTAAACGCAACTTACAAACACAATCATAATCTGGTTAGTCTGTATCACTCAACGAGGCCGCTTACTCTGCCCACAGTATGACAGTATTGGGCAGTTCAGTAATTAGGAGCCAAAACCAGGCAGGTACGCTGGTCACACTTGACTGGTCTGACTGATGATTAGGTCGTCTGACAATTGTGAGTGAACCATAGCAAGAAGTATCTGCGAAACTATTTGCTCCTTTTATGGGACCGATTAGTTTTATGACCATGGGCCTCGGCACAAGCGTGGTGTTGGAAGACAAGTTATACATGTACATCCGATATGGTTACTGTTTTTCGCTATTCATATTCTAAATACATTCATAATACCACAACATTTTAGTACTCCTTGAAACTTTACAATCACTTCAATATGTACAATAGATTGAACGAGAACACTTGATATATTGCAGATTATTAAATCATTGTCTCTATTATCAGCCGCTACGTTTGTATCGTTTGCATTGTACAAAGAAATATTTTATCTGTCCTTTTGCAGATTTAGCCTCAGAATGTGCTCATTCGAATTAGGAACGAAAATAATTGCTTATCATGAGTATATATGATACAGTTAAAAGTTACTTGTACACTGTAGACGTATTCACTTTAAAGTCGCATACGACCATCGCGAGCGAGTTGAATGATCTAGGTTAATTGGAACGAAGTCTAGAGAGGGTTATAAAGTTTTGTATTTGGTAATGTGTAGGTTTGTTCCTTTTATTTCAATATGTAAAAACATAACTATGCGCTTAAAAACAGAGCTGACTTGATGGGAGATAGCCACCTCAGATTGTCTGTTGGACACGGTTTAACCTTACTGTGTCCTCACTCTGGTTGTTGTTACCGTTGTTATAAGGGATTAAGAGCTACGGCTCATTGCATTTTTGGTTACAGTCTGTATCACTAAAGTGGACATGTGCAGGTGAACTCTGTTCAATTAGTACATGAAATGCCCCAAAATGTGAACTCCAGACAATAATAACCTGAGGGTAAATCCACGTGCGTCTGCCTTTCCCCTCGTTCACCTTCGAAATCCTTGATTATTATATCATGCCAGAATTCTGAAATTCAGTGACAATGTTGCTGAACAGTAGAATCTGATGGACGTTTTGTGCAGAACCTGTTTGACACAATGGGTTCCAGGACCACTAACACTCTGAGCTGAAAAAGTTTGGTCCTAACCGCACCCAACATCTACAAGTTTGTAAGCTTGTAGACATCATTAAGAAGTAATTAACAGTCCCATGCTGAGACCTTTCTCAAAATTCAGACCGGTGGCAGGCTGCCAACAAAGAGAAGAAAATATCGCAACCCCGACACGAGAGTGCTCAGTCAAACAATGAACTTACGACCGGCAGAAAACAACTCCAGTTGAGTATGCCGATGCTGTATCTCAGCCGTGTTGGCCTGAAAATTTAAACATGCTAATTAAATCCAAAATCGTATCATTATATTTAATAGAAACCGTATCTTAATTTGTTCTTGCACTGCATCATATCGTGTATTTCATCTGTATATGTGTAATGTGTATATGTATCAATGACTACACTTATACCGCATATTCTGCAACAGACTATAATTAATCACCTTATTATTGTCTCTCCATTTACCATGGCTGACTGCACTAATACCCTTTTAACAGTGGACACCGATATCAGTATACATGTAGGCTTTTTGTTCAAAAAGGAATATGCAGGAAATTATATGTAACAATTAACTGTGTACTAATTACATGTTTGAATGTTATCAGTTTTACGTTCTGAGATACAGTGATGTAAGCATCTTCTAAAATCTTCTAAAAATATAATAAAATACAAAACTCTCTGTCGTAATTTTTTGTGGAAATCATTCGATCAAGTAAAAATGACTGCGTGACAAGACGAATCAACTATTTATACCCGATAAAAGAAACTGCCGTATTTTAGGAACAGTGCTATAACAAGACATTCGAAATTTCTAACAAGCAGATACATTAGAGACAGTGACTAGACTACAGGTACGTAATCCGTATCAATCAAAGGTGTAAAAAAACTGAAAATCATATCTGTCGGAGACCTACCAAATTACCAAGTTTTATCATTACTATATTTATTACAATGCAAATACTTTAGTGATACATTTTTTAGAGGAGAGGGCATACACACAAGTATATTGCTTCCGTGTGTGAATGCAGGTTGTACTTGGTATCTCAGTTCTCAGTTTCATACCGGTTGTATAACTGAATTTGTATATGGAACCATGCGTACAGCATGACAATTATTTGCTATTCGTCAGTTTACAACACACATAACACGGTCAAACAATTTTAGGCACCGCTTTTGCGAGTTATTTAGTACAATAATGTTTTATTAAAATCTATTTCAATTTGTTTTCACCATTTTCCCTATTGACAGTCGTTGTTACGTGCGTCACTAGGTAATTAGTACGGATTGACCTTGTATATTGTTTCTGTGGCAACTGGCGGACGTAATTCAAACTCCTTCCGCACTGACACCGCATCAAATATATTTGTGTACCGATTACATAACTCTAATGGACAGGGTGGGGTGGTAGTTCACCGGACGACACTGTGTATATTGGGCGGCTCCTTTGATATCTCCTCCAAACATACGTTTATTGAATGACCCCATTAAACGATGATACACATCTCGATGAATATATCAAGGCACTAATTCATCTTTCATAAACATTTTTTTGTCTTTGTGCTTAATATATCCACATATCAACGAACATTTGTAAAACATGTATCCTAAAAAAAATAAACATTTTCAGGCTAGGTATTTGCCCACAGCAACACCTGCATAACTGTTTATTCACGCGTGGTGTGGTAGATCGTAATTGACCGAGAGCAGGTATTGTAGAATCACCTGTAAATAAGGCCGACACTGTAATTAGATACAACGCAACGTACTAATGAGAATTATCATAAGAAGGCTGTTGTTTTTTCTGAACTGTTACCATTTTCATACCAAAAGTGACAATGCAGTTAAAAGTTGCTTTAGTGTCACAATATTCACTCCCGTTTTCCTCAATCGCATTGAAACATAATTCCCACTGGTCAGTTCGAAACCGCATGTAATTAAATAATTATTTCGAGATTTCGTTAGAATGTAAGATATTCAGCCAAACGTTATGCAATAAAAGACGAATAGTTTTTTTCATTAAAATACGCGCACGCGTACCTGTATATTGCATACCTAGTGTCACGTAATTGCCCAGTGTGATGTATCAACGGGACATTAAATGGGAAATGAAATAGAAACTAACTAAAATTTAATGTTGTGGAAAATAACTCCAATGAATTGGAGTACACGCACATGAATTCGTATGATAAACTGTCAAAACGTTTTGAGAGGTAAGGCCGGGTTCATTAAAGATCGCTACAATATGTAAAACAGGTGAAATTTGTAGAACTAAAGGAAACATCCAACCAAATGCCCTTTTTAAATAGTAATGTAATGATATAATATAAAGTATATTTCACATGATACAATATACTTTGCAAACAGTTAGTTGATGCTTGAAAGGGACTGACGAAAACATGGGCGAAATATTTTAATAACGCCGTAAAATAGTTGAATTAAGTAAAAATTAGTTAAATTTTGTGTCATGATACTTCAATAAATACATTTAATGTATTTGCGAAACAAAAACATGAGTTTTAAGTAAAGGAACATATTCTCGCCCATGGGCCAAACCTTTTTCTCGCCCATGGGCGAAATATTTCAATATCGCTATAAAATCGTTGAATTAAGTTAAAATGAGTTTAATTTTGTGTCATGATACTTGAATGAATACATTAAATGTATTTGCGAAACAAAATCATGAGTTTTAAGTAAAGGAACATATTCTCGCCCATGGGCCAAACCGTTTTCTCGCCCATGGGCGAAATATTTCAATATCGCTATAAAATCGTTGAATTAAGTTAAAATGAGTTAAATTTTGTGTCATGATACTTCAATAAATACATTTAATGTATTTGCGAAACAAAATCATGAGTTTTAAGTAAAGGAACATATTCTCGCCCATGGGCCAAACCGTTTTCTCGCCCATGGGCGAAATATTTCAATATCGCTATAAAATCGTTGAATTAAGTTAAAATGAATTAAATTTTGTGTCATGATACTTGAATGAATACATTAAATGTATTTGCGAAACAAAAACATGAGTTTTAAGTAAAGGAACATATTCTCGCCCATGGGCCAGACTTCGCCCATGGGCAGGCCCATGGGCGACATAGTCTAAATATTGAGTTTTTAAACAATTTTTTTTTCATTTTTTCTTCCTTGGTATGTTCCCATGAAAACGGCATGTTTAATTTTGTAAATACCTTTAACCGAGACTGGGCAAAGAGCGTAGAGTTTCTGGACTTTTGGGTTTCCAGAATTAAAATGGGACGTGTTATCTTAAGATGGGTGCTCATAGAGTCCAAGGCGCCGCATTTCGATATGCAGATTCGCCATGGGAATCAACAAAGTGGTTAACGTCAAAGATGTGCATCACTTTCTTCATAATTTAATCCAACTCACCATGACACTACTGTCAAAAAGAGGCGTTTAACCAAACTCAAGCTCTAGCTCGCCTACCTCAAGGCACTATCAATGAGTATTAGGTGACTGAACCACTCACCACCCTCACGCCCCCAGTTAATATCTAATACTGACATCATTTGATAAAATCGAAGGCCTCTCATGCTCTATGAAATGATTTTCTTGGATGGTTAACTAGGCATGTAGTTTGTGTGATTGTGTAAATATTGCAGGTGGACTACTTACTTCATCTGTCAGCCATTCGTTGGTTTCCAGGCGAGACAGAACATCTCCTCTAATGGTGTAGCAGCCAACTGTGTATGTACAGTCACGTGACAGGGGGACGTCCTCTTGTACATGCTGCAGGTGTGAAGGAGGATCCTTCAGTGTTTTCACAAAGTCCTGTACTTCAGTCCTGGTATGGCATGCTCCAACAAGCACTGCTGCGATGAGGTTTATGTAAACTGACTGGTCTTGGTTCAAGCTCAGCACGTCAGTATTTACAGAACATTTAACCCAGTTCCTTGCTTTAATTGCATCTAGGATCCAGTTCTTGCCGACCTCTTCAATGAGTGACAAGCACGGATTGCCTTTGTTGGTACAGTCCTTGTTCCAGAACCTAGATAATGCTAGGACTTGTCGCACGACCCTTATCACATCCCGATTCCTTTCTACATCTTCTAGAAATGTGTACAGATAAGCATAGTGTGTGTTAGTGACACAGGTTACAATTGTGTTGTCATTTTCAAGTTGAGGCTGCCAACGGGGTTTCTTGACAGGAGAGCCTGACGTTGTACCCAAATAATCATTGTCATCATCACCTCTATGATCTCCTGTCCTGCTGCGTTTTTGAGTTGTGTCGTGATCATTCTTTGTTTCAGTCTCTGACACCTTTGCTTCGTTCAGTGTTACACCTAGAATAGTGTTTGATTTACCGTTGTCTTCCAATTCTGTCGGTGATGAATGATCTTCAGGGTCCAGGTTGGAGTTAGTGTTCTCCGTGACACCTGACTGCACAGCTCCACCAGTTGATTCTACTTTCCTACATTTACTGTCACCTGGGGAATGAAGTGTCTGATGACCACGCTTCTTTCGTTGAGGAGCAGGCTGTGCCTGTGTGTGGTCCCCGATATATTGCACTAGAACGTGTTTCAGAGGCTGGTTGTACAGATACGATGCTTCTCTGACAAAGGCCCTTGTTGTTGTCTTGTCCTCGGTGTAAGCCTTGTGGTACTGCTTCACTATGACTGGACTTGAGCCAGGCTGCTTCCGGGTTCCATCACTTCTGAAGTGATATTTGTCATCCTTCCAGATATCTGCAAATAGAAAATAACATCATAACATTGCAAACAATGTTGTAATCCTGAAGATGAACTATACCTCAAAAAGCTGTGTGTGTTAGTGTGTCACCTGTGATGTTGATTAATTAATAAAACTGTGAACAGTCAATAGTGTAACATAACTCTAAAATCAACCCACCTTAATGCCAAATCAGCTGTAAGGTCATGCATAAATATGTTGTATTAGAGGTTGTGATGATAAATACCATGTCCTTTTTTCCTTCCCTGAGATGCAACACGATACTTGATTCTTGTTTAGCCCATATTGATTAATCCAACAATGGATTTTCTACAAGTTGACATCAAACAATGTTCATTATTTAAGTACACAATTGTTGTAAAGGGGATGGAAAGAGTAAAAAGAAAAACATAGATAGAAAATATTGCAAAAGAAGTCGTTTTAATAATGATACAGACAAATATTCTTAATTCATGTAGTCACTTTGTGCACGAAAATCACTTGTTAACAATATAAGCGAACATAAAACCGGTTATCACAGGGCTGTACAAGGAAGCTGATACCAGGGCAGGGTGACTCCGACGTCAAGCAGAATATTACTAATAACGTACATGTATATGAATGTGGCTTTTGAGGACATTGGTCATGTGTGCTTAACAACCCCAATGAATTCAAATTGTGTAATAAATAATATCAGCTTTCCATGAAATATTAACATTGTTCATATGTATTAATCCCTGACTCGTGGTGATATTAAGCCTGAACACAACTGCCTCACCTTCTCTCATTCCCGAGGTTATCTTATAGAGGTACACCTCCCCTCCCTGGGGTGTGGCGGGGGCAGTCTGGATGGTCTTGCTCTCATCTGGACTCCTCAGAATGTTAACAATCGCCTCCACTTTAAGGGCTGACGTTCTCCCTGTAAGGTAAGGCTCGGGTGGTTTCAAATGGGACGCCATTTTGTGAGTTATACCCATGAGTCACACAGCCGTGATACATGTGAAGGATAAAACCCGTTCTGAGGTTTTGGTTGAAAATGTAAACCCGCCTGGGAGGGAAGATCCTAAGGGCCGCAATAACGAGGATTTTATATGCGATATAACGAGACTATAAACGCATCCGTGAGCTGTGTTGAGTGACGACTACTGGCGTCATGCACGTGCTGGTCGTGCACGCACGCATTGCCCGTGAGCGTCTCCGTCATAATGTGGACAGCTTACAGTCGAGTTTTTCATTTACTGGCAAGATGTGGGAGAGAGAGGAAGGTGACGATTTATTTCTCACACAAACGAAAACTAAAAATGCCGACCTACACCGTTTCTGCGCTGCTGCAGGAAGGGTGCCTGCAAAGAATATCATTGTAAATGTCAACTTGAATTAAAGTGAAGAAAATCTAGTATTGCGGGTTTTTTAAAAAGAATATAGGGTATGGAAGTCCTGGGGACTTACTGTGGAAGACCCAGGGACTTGATCTGAAATATGTAACTTTTTATAACGATGAAAATCAAGTCCCCGGGTCTTCCACAGTAAGTCCCGGGTTTTCTACGCAAGTAAAACCTCATGTGGGTCTTTCTCAAGTCTGAAGAAACCTAACGATCAATACAAATGAACACTCTGAGGTTTATAAAATCGGTTGTTCACTTGAACCTGTAGATGACAAAAGGTTATGTGCTGAACTACACCCAAGCATGAATATTCATTATGTACCCTGTATTTGTCTACGCATCAGTTATATCTTGTTATAACGCCTCAGGGCTTCATAAACGTCTCTCCTTGTACCGCATGGGACGTTCTGTTTTTGGTTTAAGGCAGAGCGGGACAACTTAGGAATGGCCAGGAGTCCGAACTTGACCACACAGAAGGAAGCGAGCTACAAAAACATGTTTTATATCACTGGAAAGCTCTCGAGGAGACGAATCCAAATAATGTGTGTCCCAGTGTGTTCCCATGTTCATAAGCTCAAAAATTGGCTCAGAAAATGCATTACTGCAGAAATTTCTGGCCGAATTTTTTTTTTCTGCAGAAATTTCTGGCAGTATTTTTTTTTTCTACAGAAATTTCTGGCCGAATTTTTTTTTTTCTGCAGAAATTTCTGGCCGAATTTTTTTCTGCAGTAATATTTAGCAGAATTATTTTAATTCAGGAGAAATAAGATTCAATCATTGGATAGTTAATCCTGGAGTTGCTTCAAATGACCTTTTTCCTCAAAACAAACATTTTTAGTTCACATGATTACAAGCAATAAAATAAAACTAATTTCGTGAGATATTTCAAAAAATTATTTATTCACATGCTATATTACAAGACAATTCCTTGGGAGACTTTGCACTTTTCATTCTCATGAATGAGTCGTATTTTCTTGGGTGAGGTGATTTTTTCAGAGATGGGTCCTGTCACAAAAGAAAATAGATGTATAGATGAGTGGATCCATATTGTCTAATATAATGGATAATGGCAGCCTATACGCAGCTAGAGTTTAACTTTACAATAGAGCCTGCGGAATAAAATGTATTATGAATGTAAATAGTGTGCTTTACTTACGTTTTCTTCTCGACATACTTGAAATGAATTCTTTTTTTCGTCTGGTCATTGAAAGCTATGTGCACATATTCTGAAAAGATATGAAAAAAACATTAAAATGCTTTTCATTTCAGTAATTAACACATTCCACAAGCTTTAGGCACATGAACAAAGTAAGATAAGTGAGGTGAGTTGAAATTGGGTTGAATGTCGCGTCCAAGATAATTGCACTTATATAGCATGTGCGTGCGTGCGTGTGAGTGTGTGTGTGCGTGCGTGCTTGTACTAGTCGTCTGCATCTTCCGTTTTGTATAGGTCACTCCATCAGTTGTCAGTGACTGCATACTTGTGTAGGGGGCACTCAATGTTCACACTGTCATGAAGCTGAAATTATATAAGGATGAGTATACTGCGAAAATTAAATTGGATTAATTCGTTAAAAGAGACTTATGTATCATGTTTGGGAGAGGCATTCAGATTAGCAAAATTTGCTTGTTTGCCAATCCCTCCACTTTATGGAAATAAATATGTTTATATCAAGAGACTTCTAAACCATAACCGAACTCAAAACTAACCCCATGTGTCGTAAATGGGTGCTCTAAGGTAAAAGGATTTGGATTTGGCAAGGGTTATCAACCCTTATGATCGGAAAGGGGGTCCAAGGACAAAGGAGAGACCAGACCTACTATCCAGAGGGGACAGCCTGGTACAAGACTTAGTGTAAAGCTAGCCTAGTCTATGTCATCAGCAGCTGGTCACTGCGGCGGAATGTGGTTTTGGCGTTGCTGTTCAAGTTCGAATTTCCGATAGGCCTGTTTCCACTAAAAAATAAGATAAATTTTCGGACAGCATAATCTGGTGTCAGATCTTAAAAAAGTTCCTAACGACTGTGAAACCATGGTAAGAAGTATTATTATTATTGAAGCAACCTTCCCAAATGTGTGTGCTGCATAAGCCGGAGTGGTTCCCCTTGAATTTCCAAAATATGAATCGACAGACGAAACGAAAATTAGTTCGCTTGACATATCCAGTTGGGGGTTATTCTTGTTTAGTTTGGTGGGAAAATGATATGAAACACTGGGGTCTGACTGACTGATATAGGAGATTTAACGTGCGCTTTCCGACTGTAGCGTATTTCGCACACGGGTCTGTCCGGACCATTTATTGTATTCCGAATAGGGTGAAAGTGATGTGTGCAACCCAAGAGGGGGCTTTTAGGGGTTGCTTATATTGAAGTTTTGGAATTTTTAAATTTGGAATAAATGCCGAGGTGGGTGGAGGAGGGAACTAAGGGAGCCGGGTGAGGTGGGTGTTTGTATGTTTATTGGATTTTGGATTGGTAGATTAATTAGTTTTTAGATGCGCTTAATTAGGTCTGTTTTGATTAGGAATACGCCTAGGGCCTTGAAGTTTTCTAGTTTATTTTGAGGGTTTCATCTAGAGTAGGAACCTTATTTAGATTGAGGGTGGTTTGTAGTGTGGTTCTGTGTGTTTGGTAGTGGGTGCAGTGGATGAGTGCGTGTTCTGTGGTTTCGGGTTGTTTGCAGTGGGGGCAGTTTCCTGTGGTGTGTCTTTTAAGTTTTTTTAGGTGGTTATTTAGGTTCGTGTGTCCTGTTTCGAGTTTTGTAATAAATCTGTCAATTTTTTTAGAGAGGTGTAGGATTTTAGGTTTGGCTAGTGGTTTTCTGAGCACTTTTTTGATTTGGCTATTTGAGTTTTGATATGGATTATGCCATTTTTTGGTTATTTTTTGTTTGTTTACACTTTTAATTTCTGATTTTGAGATGGGTAGGTTTAGGTTTATTACTGGTATTTTGAGAGATAATTTAGCTGCTTTATCGGCGCTTTCGTTGCCGTAAATTCCTACGGTGGCGGGGATCCACAAGAAGGTTATTTGTTTGCCTGCTATTTGGTTTATTAATTTAGGTCGTTTTTTTGTATTTTTGTTTTGGAGGGCTTTTAGTCCACTAAGAGAGTCGGTGAGAGTTAGGATTTTATTGTTGTTTTTAGATTGGGGCTGCCCAAGGACTAAATATATCATACAATTATTGAAATACCCGTTTACATTGTGATTGTCGAGTGACCCTGTGAACAACCAACACCCTCCTTTAACCCCCCCCCCCCCCCCCCCCCCCCCCCCCCCCCCCAAAGTAGCACGCTTAAGGTTTTCAATATATTCGATAACATACTACTTAGATGCGAACTGTTTAATTGACAGCTGTTAATTGGTAACGGTCAAGCCTCAGTGAATTTGCATTGGGAGTGTGTGTGTGAGGGGGCGTCTGAAATAAAGGTGGATTCAGTCGGAATAAAGATAAGATAATGATCTCATAAATTTTATTGAAGGCTTTGAAAGTTTAGGATCGGCGAGACCGTAACACAGAGTAATTAACAAAACGATCACGTGATCGTGGCGCTGATAGACAATACCCACCGACCACGTGCGCGAGACAATGTATCACCGTATGAAGTGACAATACCCGAGGATATTTAATTGCCAAGTTGGCAGGAAGTCTGGCGGCACGGCACGTAAAAATATGCGTCGTTTGGGTATTCTAAATTGTCTCAGCACCAGCTTTGATTGGGCAATAAGAGAAGATGATATATATGTTTATTTTAGGAAAACATTACTACAACAATTTGTTATATTAATAAACATTGGGTCTATAAAGTTATTTTTATCTAAATATTTCTAACGTTATAAATAATAGAAAACTCGCATGTAAATTATCAAAATACTGCATGGATTGGTATTTTGTAATTTTCTGTGTTTTCACTGATCACCACAGGCAAATTCATGGTCACATAGCTACACTTCAAGTGTCGCCATACAGCTACAATCAGTTGCCTAATGTACATGTAGACAATATACAAGTCGCAATAACACCATAGGGGATGGAGATATCTCCTTTTCAGATTAGATTGTTTGCGTATTTTTTTATCAAAAGTGGTAGAAATAAATACACTAAAATTAGACTCTTACAAAACGCGTTTCGCATGGCAGCAGAGCCAAACATTCACTGTTTGGAGTACAGGTTGTTATTTGGTTGTTGTTATATGAAATAACCGTGTTACCAAAATCCACGTTTTAGGGTCGGCGTTTCCAGAAATAAAACAATATATATATTGTGACGTCTTACCTGTATCGTAACTGCAAGACGGTAACCAGACGCTGTAACTCTGCTGACTGCACGTGGTTCGGGATCTTTGCTGTGGCTGAAATAAAGAGTGCTATGTTTTACAGAAAGAGACCACGTTGCTTGTGCCATTGTGCAAAGACATTGTGCGTAGGTACGATTCTGAATATACACGAATATATACAAGTCACATGACAAAGAAGGTATTTACATGAAAGATATTTCAAATCTCGATGTTAGAGACCTTGAGAAATGTAGATTTAACTGAATCCAATCCGATTTAGTGTTACTATCATTCATTACAAATGGATAATACGATATTGCATTATAGAGAGGGTAATTAAAGCTACCTGAAGGAGCAACCATATGTCCACTCTTTGAAGTTGCAGCCAAACCGGACGCGTTATTGTAACTCGCAAGAACACTGTGTACACAGCTTCTTTCTAAATTTGGAGAAGCGTAAGTGTGGTGAAAGAACAATATGAATGTAAGTCAGGCATGAAGTTGCACGGAGGAACCAACGTGAGACTTTATAATAACATGGTTGTTCATATATGTTGTTTAATGCGTGATAGGTATTACCGCTTAAAAGGTGGTTTTGTATTTATAATAAAAACTGATCGTTTACATTTAACATAGAATATAAAAATAGTTTTGTCTGGGTAGCAACATAACTGTTGCATAGGGTATGTTGTTTAATGATAATACTATATGAAAATTCCTCGAGCCAGCTGACTTACACTATGGATAGTGTACAAGACAACAGTTATAGAACATCACGTGATAAGGTTGATGGAAATGGCGAAATATTTATTTACAATATATTTGTTTCCAGGGGAAGAGCCTGTTACAAAGTCTGTGTCTAAAAAAAAGTAAACTCGCTCCTTGTCGGACAAAACTGAATGTAATTAAGTTAACTACCTATGTACATTATCAGTGGAGTACTTGAATTAATATCAAATTGTAACCCGAGATGCTGGTGCCACACCTTATTACGTGACCACCCAGTGAGGCGTGAACACTCAGGGGCATGATATACACCCTTGTGTTTGATTTGATATACCAATCAGCCGTGGACGCCCGACCATAAAAATGGTATATATAGATTTAACCCTAATCAGGTATCGTTAAATATCGTTAAATCGTCGAGAACGTTCTGTCAGACGATCAAACGATAACTATTCAACCAGTCGGTAAATCACATCGAAAACCCAAGTTCTGGTCGCAGTGAGAAGCTCTGGATGCCTTGAGGAGGGTTCACCAGCTCTGCTTCAACAACGTTGACATGGGTAAGGCATTTTATTCTATTTTTGTACACCAAACACTGTATATATCTTGAAGAACCTTTGCCTTCTGTTTGGATCATGGTTTCTTTATGAACATATGTTGGATCGTAAAGACGTGTAAGTTTCCCTAAGACCTAGAACGGGTGTTTGATCGTAAAGATGTGTAAGTTTCCCTAAGACCGAGAATGGGTGTTTGATTGTAAAGATGTGTAAGTTTCCCTAAGACCGAAAACGGGTGTTGGATCGTGAAGCGAGAGTCACCAGAGCGTGAGGCACGGTAACGGTATAACGAGACAGCGTGGCACTATAGCGCGGTAATTGAGCGGATGGTAGAGCTCGGGCTGCGCCCGGTAAACTGCATTGTTGCCGAATAATTATAAGATTTAATGGGTCATTATTGTGTAATTGGTATCCAAGCACAACATGTCTTTTTGTGATATTTCCTTTCCAGTTTCCAGTGAATTCTATGCTTGTCTTAAGAGGCGACTAACAGTATCGCGTGGTCAGGCTCGCTGACTTGCATTGATGCTCATGATATGAATCTCTGAAATGTCTGGTCCAGATTCGATTAATTACAGACCGCTGTCATATAGGTGGAATATTGCTAAATGCGGCAGTAAACAACAAACCAAACCAAAACATATATTACTGTCTACATATCCCATTGGTAGGGAGTTATGTAGATTCTTATTTCGAAACCAGTGGAGCTTAGTATCCACAGTGCACATATAGGGGTTACGTTATTGTAGTTTGTCCAATATTATTAGTAAAGGATGTAATGGGATTTGTTTTGTAATGGGATCGTGCCATGTATGTCAAGACATTTGTTTGTACATTATATTTGTAACACACGTTTAGAAGGATAGAAATTTATCTTTGTCTTAGCTAAATGCTTGTTACGGCCCTGTTGAATAAATTCAATGTTTGTCTGGTAGGCTTGTCTAATTTTGGAGGAATTGTGGATATTTGAGAATGGAAATTGGCAATTGTTATGTTTGTATGACAATCCAATTACATTAAAGTTGCAATTTATGTATTGTTCAAATATTTATTTGACATTTCCAGGACCAGTAAAGCTGCAAGACTTTGTCGGCCAGTCAAAAGTGGACGCTGCAATCCAAGGTATCACTTTTAGTGCTATCATGAAGATAGTTATCAATGAAGTATTGGTATATGACTCCACATACAATATCATGTATAGCATATTTTTTCCTTGAGGCTATACTATACAATTCAAAGTAAATGCTGAAGTCACATGTGGTTAATATTTTAATAATTTATGTAAATTGTTTTAAACCACATTAGAATTGTTTTGAAGCAAGTATTTCATGTCCAGTTGCTCATCCTAAGTATACAAGAATCTGCACACAATGTTGAAACTTTTTAAATGCACAAGATTGATTTTTCTCTCAATATTCTCAATACTCAAATCAGTATTCTGTAAAAATAAACAAGTTTTGTACAATTTGATTTGTTTTCATAGTGATAATACTGATGTAAATACTATTTTCAGGTGAAACTTTCTTTCTCATGGTGGGGAACACGCATGAAGATGTGGATCAACCGTTTAGTGTATTTGCAAGGGAACTTAGACAGAAGCCTGCAACAACCCGCGATGCCCTCCTTCAAGATTGGGGACATCCGCACACCCACCACCAAGCTATCAGACTTCAAGCCCTTCATGCCTGCCCCAAGGGAAGCGACAACCCTCCCAACTAAAGTTCAAGAGGCAATAGAGAAGAACAATGAAAAACTGCAACAAAATCAAAGGTAATTTCAATAAATATTGCATTTCTTTTGAAATATGTATTGTGATGTGTAATATTAGGGTTAGTCAGCGTTACTTAGAATATGTGTAATGTGGGCAGAGAAACAACCCAACTTCATGAGGTTACTATTTTTGCTATAGTTGTATAGATGCACTGTGATTTTAATTATGTTCTCATATTCTTTACATTTTTTTTCTTTACTTTCAGATCACTCTGACAAAGCACCGAAGACAAGCGTCAGTATCAGAACAATAAAGAAGGAGCAGCACGTTTTGCTGAAATGAACATATTTTTTGTCTAAGCTATGTGGCTGAGATATTGCCGAGGATTGCATTGCAGGAGTTTTGTACTTTGTATGTTTTTGTTTCTTAGTAAAGCTGTGTATTTAGAATTGTATATATATATACATATATAAGATGAGATGTGCACAATGAAATTTATGAAACAATATATGCAGTTATATTGTAAAATCTTGGTTGTGTTCTATTTTTTTCCATGTCTGAAGTTAAACTACTTTCAGAGTACCGTATATCACATGTAGGTTGTTTCTTTGAATTCCAACCGGGGATTATATATTTGGTTGGCCCCATGGAATAATTATGAAATTTATTTTTGAGAATCACATTCACCTTTAATGTTGTACACTTCAAAGTCGTCAAAAGGCCATTGAAGATGGTCACTGAAATTCTCATAATAATTTAGATAATTATAGGGTAAGCTCAAGGTTCAATGATTTGCATCTGTCTAGTATACAAAGGTATGAGGCCAACATGTTGTTCCATTGTTTAATTCGAGTGACGTCAACTTTTCTTGATAAATTTGGTAAACATAATACCAAGATAAATATCTTCAATTGCTGAATTCAATTTAAACTTTCCAAAGATTGATGGTTGAAATTACTGCAGAAAAAAATTCTGCCAGAAATTTCTGTAGAAAAAAATAATTCTGCCAGAAATTTCTGTAGAAAAAAAAAATACTGCCAGAAATTTCGGAGAATCACATTCACCTTTAATGTTGTACACTTCCAAGTCGTCAAAAGGCCATTGAAGATGGTCAAGGTATGAGGCCAACATGTTGTTCCATTGTTTAATTCGAGTGACGTCAACTTTTCTTGATAAATTTGGTAAATATAATACGAAGATAGATATCTTCAATTGCTGAATTCAATTTAAACTTTCCAAAGATTGTAGTCATGTGAACTAAAAATGTTTGTTTTGAGGAAAAAGGTCATTTGAAGCAACTCCAGGTTAAACTATCCAATGATTGAATCTTATTTCTCCTGAATTAAAATAATTCTGCTAAATATTACTGCAGAAAAAAATTCGGCCAGAAATTTCTGTAGAAAAAAAAAAATTCGGCCAGAAATTTCTGTAGAAAAAAAAAATACTGCCAGAAATTTCTGCAGAAAAAAAAAATTCGGCCAGAAATTTCTGCAGTAATGCATTTTCTGAGCCAATTTTTGAGCTTGTGAACATGGGAACACACTGGGACACACATTATTTGGATTCGACTCATTGAGAGCTTTCCAATGATATAAAACATGTTTTTGTAGCTCGCTTCCTTCTGTGTGGTCAAGTTCGGACTCCTGGCCATTCCTAAGTTGTCCCGCCCTGCCTTGTTTGTTGTTCAGTGTGTGGCTTGCGGGGAAAAATAAAGCGAGTCTGCCCAGAGAGCGGAACATAGGTGGTTCGAACCCCGGCCGCGTTTTACCAAACGACGTTAATTGATGATATTTGTTATTACCCTGCATTATTTCTGCAGTACACTGTGTGACCATATTTCAAGATTGAAGATTGTACATGTCCGAGTAACAATCAAAAAAAGCGTCAGTCTTCGTGATCAGGTGAATCCACTTAATATACATACTTTGTTGTGGTCAACTTGTTTTCAAATCAGGTCCTGATCAGAATATAACAAAGTATTACAAATTACAATATTGTTGTCTGGCGAAATGAGTAGGGAAATGTTACTCAGTTAGAAACCTATTGTTTTCAAAGGTTTCTGATATTGTAACAATGACCTCTGTTGATCTTTATTGCCTGGTTCAACCTATGCTCACTGAGAGAATGAGTGAGTGAGTATGGTTTTACTCCGCTTTTAGCAATATTCCAGCAATATCACGGTGGGGGACACCTGAAATGAGATTCACACGTTGTACCCTTGTCAGGAATAGAACCCGGGTCTTCGGCTTGACGAGCGAACGCTTTTACCATTAGGCTACCCGACCGCCCCCTGACAGAATGAACTCCACGTCACCGAGGATTGTTTTTTTTCAATTTTCATAATCACCTGTACCCCAACTTACACAGATAATTATACTTTATAATAATGTCTTCCTCCATTGAAGAATCCCAGCATTGTCTTTGTTCTAATGTTGAAATTTGGTTGATATGAGTTTGCTTACTTGAAAAACATTGTATCAACATTGTTTCAACTCCGTTCGATATAGATATATTCAATAACAATTTCGGCTTAGAAATTGAAATCGGATTTTAGGATTATGGATTTCAAGTGTGATCAGTTCAAATACTGCTCTTCGTTTTCATCGTATACCTATGTCAATGTCATAGACACACTGATATATACATCGCCAGTATTGCTGAAGTAAATTATATATATCTGGCGATGTAGATCCTATCAGCCACATATATGATACATAAACAGCTTTTCAAATGGTGTTTATTGTTCGGATTATCCTGATATTAATATTATCCTAATATCAATAATGTCTTTTGAGTATTTAAGTTTTTACTTAGTTTCTGTTCATAACATTATTTTCATTGGAATAACACATGTATCTTTAATCATTACCTTGAAATAAATGTGATAGAATGGTTTTATATAATATCAGCACAGTTTGGGATGATGGGAAATGAGAACGACAGGCACACCTCATGATCTGATGAAGGCTTACGTGTACATGCTTCTCAAATACATCATGTAGCTAAGCGGATCTATTATTACTGGAGGACGTGAAATTGTACCCATGAAATTTAAAGGAGACAGCTCATGTTTGCTTGTGTGTGTTCAGCATGGTTCCAGGTCACATCGGGATCAGATTTGGGTGTGTCAGGATCGAAAGTTTGGTAATCGAGGAAGGAACAGTTGTGCATCCATGTTCAGAATACATGCAGATTGTACAGGTCTTTACGAAGTTGAGTGAGAAGAGTCTCGTCCTCATCAATGCACTGTGAAGACGTAGTGTACGATTAACCGGGTGGACATCCTCAACATTCTCTAGGGACAACGCATATTGTTGTGTAGCCAAGTATCTACGTAGTTTACTCTTGGGAAACTCTAAAACGTTGAAATAGCGAGTGACGATACTGGATTCAATGAGTTTCCTGGACATAATATGCAGCAGTAGTATCTCAGATGAACCGTAAACAGTATTGCAATCAATTATGTTCTTGTGGATGTTTACTTCTTTTGTCAGCTGTTGTTTGTCATTTTCACCTTCCCACACACAATGACATGCAGCCCTAAACACTCTAAGGATATTTTCGCCCACTGAAATGATATTATGAAATAAATTAAATGCCATGTGCAGTACCTGTTAATCTTGTCAGTTACACCTCCCCGGGAAGGATACTGCATGCACACTGCTGTCACATACATTAACCAAACAACATAGCTGCCGGAAAGGTTCAGCTTAATATTGTCCACATATGACGCCTTTACATTGTGTATGGCTTCGCAGGCCCCGTTTTCCTGAGCGATCTTAGCGCTCCGACTGTCGTAGGTCTATGCTAAAGTGTGTGAGTTACGGTCGCCCTGGTCCTGGTGCTACGATCGCTTTGTATGAATGACAGGTGCTACCGGTAGGACAGGACATGTGCACCCTTTCCTCGAACACCTGGTGTCATCATTGATTTTCAGTGGCACATTCATATATTTATTTATTCTCGTGCATTGACAATTATATATTGTGGAACGGCGTCCTACCTTCGATGTTAACCTCAATCGGTGTCATAGTGTACGAAAACCACTTGCGCGTGACATCATAACTCCAACGAACCTTTTGCCAGTCACTGCTACAATGTATATACGCCGGTATGTGCATCCATGTAGTGACATATATTTATAGCCTTGCAAGGTTGACGTTTGTCGCATTTTCGGACCTAGATCGGTTCAAACACTGTACCGTGGTTGTCAAAGGGGCATGTGCAGTTCGTGATCAGGTGTTACGTATTAGTTTCATTAAGGAACGGCTATAAGCCAAATCCTTAATAGAGCTTTGACTGCTCCAAATTAACTACCGACTGTTTGAGTATGTTTGCATTGAAAAAAAGCACCTTATTTATTCTGTATTAGAATAGTATCGTTATGCGTACGGGTGTGTTTTTCCTCATTATCTTATTTGATACATTTGCATCATAAATTTATTCCTGATTTCAAATACAAACTTTTGAAAAATGTGCCATGGCCTGTAATGTAATCCCCACTTAACTTCCTTTACATGAAGGGCGATAACACAGCAAGACACCATACACTGGGCTCGTATATATCTATTACACAGCGCTAGGCTGGCTAGACATCACCACAAGCTCTGATGACTCTTACATCATTTGAGGCCTACATTCTGTGTATTGGAAAATCGAATTTGACACTATGTTTACACTATTGGTTCGATCGTATTAGTTGTGCGACAGGGACAATCCCTATTTATGGGCCGCTATTTATAGACAGGCGGACGATATCTCTCCTGGCGAAGTCAAGTGTGTAGTGAATGAATATGTCAATACCTGGCACACGTTCTGTCGGATTTTTCGGATGATAAGAAACGTGTGCTGAGAACAACAGGCAAATGTTTTCATGAGTTGATGAAAGCAACACGCTCAAAGTAAACAAATAGATCATTTAATAAAACAGATATATTATTAATGATAGAAATTAAGTGTCAATATCATTACATATCCGGATGCCCCTTTACCTACACGTACACTCTATAACCGCTTGGCTACCCACCGCCCCAGTATCAATGCACACGATGTGCATACTGATGATTCAACTCAAACCAACCAGTCGTTTAATGCACCTGGACTAGAAAGCTGGCCCAGTGAGTGAAACAGGTACTTACACCGTCACTGCTATTTCACCCACACACACCCCCCAAGATTGAAATGGCTTATGAAATCCGAAAATCCGCAGTCCGAGAGCCGGAACAAGATTGTCACATCTGGTCGCTGTCCCTCAGCGCCTACTACAATTCTCGCCTTGCAAGTAGGGGGAATCCCCTTTCCCTATTCATAGGTGTTAAAAGTAGTTGTACACAGTTGTCGCGGCGACTGAGGGATACACATGTGTGTTTCATTTTCTCACTAGACGTCGTAGATATATGCAGCATGGGTAATATTGTTTCATACTGGTCCAGATTCAGATATCAGGTAGGTGAAGATTCCCTTCACGTTATTTCCCTAAAATTAATGAATGTCAGCGTGACACTGTTCATCAGTGTTTATGCGCGTCCTCGTGTGTACACGTGCAATTGCGACTTTATGTTTTTTTATGTATACTTGTGTATGTAACATTACCCTACTTCTTGTGATGCTACAGTTCTCAATCGTGGTTTAAAACAGGCATAAAGTTTACAATATGCGGGATCCAAGCGTCACCAGGAATATGCCTCATTGTGTTTATTTTGATTCCAGAAAATGTCCAAGACAGACGACCACATAACCTGCTATTACAACCATCAGCTTGAACTGAGAGGTACGTTCAGTCGCATTAATCGTTTTACTAAATGTAAGATATGGATTGTGTGTCACGTTATGCTTTATCAGATGCAAGCTTGACATTATTCCCATTGTCTGTGCATCCACCCAAACGTTTTCTTTTACGTTGTGGTACATTAACAATATCTCTTTGGTTTTTGAGTGAATTTAATCTTAAGATTAGTTAAAATAACGTTGAATATTGATAGGGAATTTAAAAATCGACAGTCAATTTACAACACGCACACACACACACGCACACACACACACATGCATTCATGCACTCACACACACACACACACATACATACACAAACACACACACACACATACACACACACAAACACACACACATACATTCATACATACATACATACATACATACATACATACATACATACATACATACACAACACAAACACAAACACAAACACACTTACACACACACACACACACACACACACACACACATGCATTCATGCACACACACATACACATGTGAACAACATGCTTATTGTGAGATGATTCTTGTAGGTACAACACCCTGGAACCAAGCATATGCTGTGAATGAAGAGAGGCTGAAAATCCCTGTATCTGAAAGAGATCTCAGCCTTGTTGCAAGTCACATTGGGATCGGGTTTGAGTGTGTCGGCATCGAACTTAGACTTACTCTCGTGGTTATCGAACAAGTCTCGTTTGCACATCTATGTTCACTGTACATGCAGGTTGTACGCATGCTTACGAAGTGGAAGGAGAAGAATGGAAGATCTGCCACCAGCCTGATCCTCGTCAGAGCATTGTGGAGATGCAACGAGAAATGTACGATTCAGTTGGAAGACTTTCTGAACATTCTTCAGGGACCGTCCACTATGTCAGGTTAATAAAGTGCTGCTCTGAACAACCTTCTCAAGTACAGTTATCACTGATTTATTGATTGGGAGGATATTCTCAACATCCTTTAGGGACTAACATCTATTTCTGCATAGCCATACACCTGCATGTATGAATCACATTTAGAGGAAACAATCACTTTGAAATATCGAGTCGCGATATTAGATTCACTGAGGTTTCTGTGCACAATTTGGGATCATGACTGAATTGAATGATTTTTTTCCTCGTGCAAGTTGCGCACTTAAACACTTCATCATATGTACAGTTATCATTTTATTTCCGTATATAATATATTGTGGTTGTATTTGCATGTTAATAAACGGCTATGATGTCCTTTGTAAGAACTGGTCATTCCGCCTCTTGTGATATTCGCGGAACAGTGACTGAGGGATGAAAAGCTGTGCCCGAAACGTCATCCGAAAAGCCGGAAACACAATTGCCTCTCACATAACAAATGTCCCGGCTGTAAAAAGGTGAACATTCTAAATATTCATGCCTATTTTCTTCTTCGCAAATCTAACAAATAAAAAGAAAAGCGATAACATTATCATGTATTTTTTAATTACTATCACATATTTATGATACCAGGTGTCAGCGAAAAGGTGAGCGTGTCCTGTCCCACTGGTTGTACCGTCTTAAACACATTCAAGCGAAAAGCCAGTGTAAGATGTGACTGTTCTCTCATCTCTACACTACAGAAACACAGTGGGTCCAACAATTCAATTTTATGTGTATAATATTCAACAATAACCCTTCTTACATTTTATAACTTTCATAGGACTAAGTATTTCAAGTAAGGTTGAACTATCAAAGGCCTGTTCAAGTCATTTCAAAGATTTTGTGGAAGACATTCAGAGGATTTTATCAATCATAACACGCTGCTTGTCAACATCATGCGTGAGGCTTTCCCTTGCCATGGCATTACAGGGACGTTTCACTCCTCCTAACTTAATGGCACTCATTTGAATCGTCGTGGCAGGAACATTGCACACTTACTTTAGTAAATTTGTGGGAGTGTCGGGCCTCCCAAGTAGAGCAGGACATGCTCAACATTTTCACGAAAACCTGCTGTCATCATTGTTTTTCAGTGATCCATTCATATTATTACACTGCATCGAGACAATCGCATAATCTTTTATATCGATTTTGAAAATCCGAAAATTCGAAGATCCTTGCTGGAAGCGAACATGAACGATAGAGAAGTAGCAGTTTCAAATTGTGGTGGGGATTCCCCAATTTGCTCACGTGAAGCTGCCAGTTCTCGATTCAGTCAGATAATTTCAGGTTAGCGTGAGATACAGATATCATTCTGTCGTGCACCTCAGGAATTCAATATCAGGTACGTCTAAACAATTTTCTAGTATATATTATAAATGTACAATTTGTAATACTTGAACAGCACTCGACCCTCAGAGTATAGCATTCTAAATGCATCATACTGGGTGTTATTTTACCGTGATTGACCAAAATCTGTTAATATTATCATTGACTATGTCAGTGATAGTCAGCAGCTCAGTGATGTGTTTACACAGTCATCATTTTAATGTCAACATGACTTTGCAGATTATTTATCATTCCGTACGAATGAAATTATCAAGTGGAGCATGGTGAAAGATTAATGTTCTCTTTGACCATGAGGGTGCATGGGTGGCCCAGTTGTCTGAGGCGCCGCGATTCGCTGTGCAGAATTGCGTCCCTTTGGCACGCCAGAAACCTATGATTGTGGGTTCGAATCCCGGGTTCGCCCCGATTATGTTTCTAGGTTTGTTAGCACCATACTCGTCCTCGTGGGTTTCACCGAAGTGGTCAACGTCTTAAACCTCATTCACTTCGGGCTTTCCTCCCACATTAAGCTGACACGCCGTGATATAACTGGAATACTCTTAAAAGCGGCTTTAAACCAAACTTACTCACTCACTCTTTGAAATGAAATTATCAAGTGGAGCATGGTTAAAGTTTCATGTTTTCTTTGACTATGAAGTAAAATGCACTTCGTGTCAAGAAATGATTCAGCGTGTGAGCTTAACACTGTTAGTGTGTACTTTCTATTGCAGAGGCTGACAAACAACGAACTGACCTGTCTTTGTATTCAGCAGATCGTAAAGAAAGGTTTGTTTTACTCATTCCTCATAATATCTGTTTTGAAGATTGTATGAATGCATTTTCTTCTGAAATTTTCTGGTTTTTCTTTTTTTAGCTGTTTAATAATATAGTTCGGTAACTGAGTTAGGTTAATTCAAAACATATGATATATCAATAAAATGAAAATCAGAAGTCAAACCAACTCGTTCAAACTCCCTCAGCTGAGAATCCCTGGGTAACAACATCTCTGTTCTGGCTGAATGCGTTTGTTTGTGAGGCCATCGGGTCTGGAGTTGCCTTTCAAATGATTTGCGAAACGTTGAAACATATATAGATTTCTGCAGGCTTCTTTGGAATTGGTCAGGCTCCATATAGAAATGCTCTATATGTAAAGCTGATTCATGATTGTCCCCTGTGGTTTCCTGTATTTCTCTTTAACTGTTTTACTGTACTATGTTTTAGCTTCCCATGCACATGTTATCATTTCAGTTATTTTTTCTCTTTTCAATGTTTTGTCGGAATAACAGCTCTCGGGAACTAATATTATAATCTTACATCTAATTACAGCCGTTAAATAACATTTTGTGCATCTTGTATTTGTCATATAGGTTCAGCACACTGTGTTAACGGAAAACTCAAGACTCCAGTGACGAGACGAGATCTCGGACTTGTTGCGAGACATATCATGATGGGATTTGAGCATGTCGGGATTGAACTTGGGCTATCCAACAGGGTAGAGTTGCACACCCATGTTCAATGTATATGCAGATCTTGATTATGCTCACTAAATGGAAGCAGTGGAATGGCAGTTCGGCCACCTATCTGGACCTGGTCAAAGCACTATGGACATGTAAAGAGAGATGCACGATCGAATGGGAGGACATTCTCAACATCCTGCAGTGGCGGCCCTCCTTGTCAGTGTAATTGCACCTCGGTCGGAGAAATATTACAAGAAATGAAACTTTGTTTTTATCATTTCGAACATGACTATCGTCATGCCTTTTAACCTTCTTCAGAGATATTGTAATCTCACCTCTACTTTACAGCGATCAGTAAACAGGGGGCATATCATCAGTCATCATGTTTGGGAAATAAATATATTTATCAAAGAGGGATGCACGATCGAATGGGAGGACATTCTCAACATCCTGCAGTCACTGTAATCTCAGAAATAATAAACATTCAATAAAGCATCAACTGATTTTGTGGTGGAATCATGATATTTTGATATTGATATCACCACTCCTGTACAATGATCAGATGTGTCGAGGTAAAAGTGGCTATGTGATTTGCCTTCATGTATGGCAAATATATATAGTTATCACACCTATCGGGGGATTTTTCCGCTCCCTGTCTGGCCTGTGTAATAGTATGAAATACTAAATTCAGAATGCTTTGGATTCCATTTGATCTGTGAAATATTGCTCAGAAATATACAAAGAATAATGAAAGATCGTAGTCTTGTGTTTTATCTTATTTCAGTTAACTTCAATTGGAAGGAACATACACTACATTGATGAGCTCGGTAATGCGAACAACAATGATTTGTCACATATCCGACATTTCCACGGCTCAAGGTGGTGTCTTAGTAGTCTGATGCGTTGCAGATAGCTGTACATAATCAGCGCGACGAAATCCTATGATTGTAAGTTCGAATCCCAGATTTGTGCTGATTATGATTGTTTGTTAGAAACATACCCATGATCGGAGGTTCTGCCAAAGTGTTAAACGTGAATGATCTGCGCTACAGTTTTCCTCCAAGTTAAGTTGACACTGCAAAAAAATAACACATACTTATGGTAAAGTCAGATTCGAAAAATCTGCTTTACGTTTGGCAGATATTTCTAATTATTATCTGTTCTGTTCCATCATATCTCCATTTCAGAATGTTGATATATGTGTTTTACGTGATCTTGATAAAATACTATGCATTCTGCCTGGATGGAACATAAATGTCTCAGCGGGAGAATAATCGCTTATACCCCGCCACGAAGAAGACAGGCATCACGTGATCCCTGATCGGGAGAATGAATCCCTTCAACCTCGCTTCGAAGCAAAAAGCCGCATGCATTTTTCCGAGTCAGAGAAAGTCGCGTGACATAGCACAAGTTATCCTCAGCTCAATCGAACATCTGTTTTCTATCACTTTGATTTTGCTTCAATTCTTTAACAAGTGCAACGTGTCAGTAAGATAAATTCGTTTTAGCAGTACCACGAGGGGTTCATGTGGTTTAATGCGTCCCGCCCTATGTTAAATACCACGAGCCGGAGGCTTATAATACTTCCACCTCACAGTGATAGCAATGATAAAAAAATATTCAAGTGTTTGTAAACAGTACTCAGAACATGTTCGTAACGACATGCATTTCTTTTCAGTAAGCCTTTTCACGACAGTCCGAAAATCCGAAAGTCCTGAAACGTCGTACCGCCCGCTTTACTTTTTACGCACAATTTAACTTTAACAGAGTACCACATACTACAGGTGATGCATAATTCTCACACGAAACAGAATAATAAAAGTAACCACTATTTTGTATGCAGTCGTTATATCAAGGTTTTTAACATTTTAAATATTATGTCCACATACCACAAGTGCATCAAACTTGTCATAAACGTTATTGTAATGTTGAGAATCGAACCCGACGTAGTCGATCGTCAAGCCATTCAAGTAAGCCTGTGTCCGGGTACACGAGAAGGTAAATATATTTTCTTTGTAAATGGAAAATTTCACTTCATTGGTCCAAAAACCTGTCCCATGTGTTTTGTGCACACTTATATGATGAGACATGTGAATGTAGAAAACATGTTATATCATTTCCTCCATACCCCAATCCACATCACTGCTCATATTTCCCCTCATTTCTTCTTCATATTTTCAAGCCCATTTAGCACGTAAAATCGTATACACCCCCTACTGACACTGCCGCGAACTCATAGTATGTCATTTCCTTATCAGCACAGCAACATAACTGTTCCTATGTACTGTGATCAACTGGAGAATGTCATCATATATCCAACCAATCTTCCCGCAAAACACAGACACAATGTACACATTCCGGTATGTACAGCTCCTCTAGCGACATGTTTTTGCATGTATAACATTTTGTCGGATTTTCGGATAATTGATTTTAGTGTGGTACATCGGTTTGATCTAATTGATCATATTACGGCGTAAGCTTCCAACACTATGTATATACATATCATGTTCCTTGGTAATATTGCTTTGAGACACATATATCATATGCAAAAGTTTTTGTTTGAACATCCTTGCCAAAATACATAGACTGAAGACAGAATTATTTATAATCGTAACATCAAAAGAAATGTGATGAAATGGTTTTAATGGTTCTTGTCTCAATCAGTTTCTGCATACCGTGTATTGATGATAAGAAAAATGAGAACACGCGTATCTACAGATGATCTGATGAAAGCCAACATGAACAATTTAACTGAATAAACTTAAAGAAGTGTATTATTTACTGCACCTGAACAAGACAGAGAAGACAAGTATCGATATGACTTGCGTGCAAGTATGATCCAAACACACGTGAAACTCGTATGGATCACAACTTCTCTATTGTTTGTAACAACATTTCAGGGCTACTTCGTCTCCCTTCACCTGCATCGTCACACGATGAACGGGCAAGAAGTTGTCATCCAAACAACTTTATTTTTTTCACATTCTTCCAACTTCTAAATGGCTTTAAAGACACGTCTGAAGCAAGTGTTTATAATACCGGCACAAGTATTTTACCCATGCCTGTCAGCCTGATATGGCGAATGAAATCCTAAAATCCGAACTCTGCGAACTGCGATCCGAAAACAGGTTGTAAGTTGCCTGTGACTGACAATTACCTACAAAAGTAGGGGAATCCCCTTACGCTACTCTCATATATAAAGATTTTCAGAATAGTCGACAATATCAGACTTTGTCAGCTGACTGTGGGATACACATGTGTGAAGAAGAGGCATAAATACTCACAGCATGGGTAATAATGTTTCATGCTGGTCAAGATTCCGATATCAGGTGGGTCAAGATTGTATATATACAGCCACAGGCTTATTTCACGTTCTTTCCCGATTCGAACGTTAACGTATCAATTTTTATAATGCGCGCCGGCGTGTGTACACGTGCATTTGTTATTGCATTGTATTGTTTAGTTTAGTTTATGAAAGATGATCCTTATTGTTTTATTGATATGATAGTGTAGCTATCAATCGTGTTTAAAACTGTGTTTATTCGATTCCAGAGACTGACCACCACAGAGAACTCGATAAATTGCCATTATAAACGCGACCCGGCTGAGAGAGGTACGTTTGAACACATTGTTTAAATTTTTTAGTTTCATTGAATTGAAACGATCTGTTTGTCTTATACTATTTGAGGAAGTATAGCTCTATGAGTACCACAATGATTTTTTTTCACACTACTATATGGATGAGTGGATGAATTGATGGACGGATCGTATTTTTTTGTTTTGTTTAGTGAGGCTAATTTAGAATAATGAAAGCGAAATGAGTGTTGTTACATCTATCAGACAAAATGTACACAAGTAAATAGGTAGTTTATTGTGAGTTTAATGTTGTAGGGCCAAGACACCTGAACCTAGCATATTCTGTAAATGACGAGATGCTGGATACTCCTGTGTCGGGACGAGATCTCAGCCTTGTTGCAAGTCACATCGGGATCGGGTTCGAGTCTGTTGGCATCGAACTTGGACTTACTCTCGTGGTTATCGAACAAGTGACTTTCGCACATCCATGTTCACTATACATGCAAGTTGTATACATGCTTACAAAGTGGAAGGAGAAGAACAGGAGAACTGCAACCAGCCTGGTCCTTGTCAGAGCACTGTGGAGATGCAATGACAGGTGTACCATTGAGTGGGAGGACATTCTCAACGTCCTTCAGGGACCGTCCACTGTGTCTGTGTAATCAAGTCGGAGAGCTGAATGCTCCTGACGCTGTCTTGCTTTACGCTGTGAATACATGAGTGGGTATATAAGAAATGCTTCACTGAGTTTCCCCGACCACATACAGAGAAATCATGCCTACATTTATGTTATCTCATATACTAGCGCTGCACTGAACACTCTTCTCATGTACAGTTATCATTGATTGATTGGGTTCCCGCTTTGAAATATCGAGTCGAGATGCTAGGTTCACTGAGGCTTTTGTATATAAATTGGGATCCTGACTGATCTGATTGATTTTCTGTATCCTCAAGTTGCACACTGAACACTCTTCATTTGAACATTATTTTATTTTCCGTTTGTAATACATTGTGATTCTATGTGTATGTGTTGAGAATAAATGCTTTTGATAAATTGCTGTGATGCCTTTTGTAACAAATTGTCTTTCTGTTTCTTGTGATATTTGAGGAAGAACTAGCAAGGGATGATTACATGTTCCCTAAACGTCATCCGTAATCCGAAAATCCGGAGACATAATTGCGTCTCACATAATGATTTGACTCCGGTCACGATTGAACAGTCAAATTATTTGTGTTATGCTGTTCCAAGTGTACTGTTTATCTGTTGTCTCTTATTTTGAACAATTTCACAAGGGTTTGCCGGTCGTAGAATCTTGCTGATTGATTATGGACGACAATTTGTGTTTTACTTTCTACTGTAGTTGTTTTCTATTTGTAAGAATATTTCCTGGTTGGAAGTTTGCAAATACTGGTCATGGGCTGTAGTGGTTCTCAGGTATGAAACCAAATAGAGATGATACCAGAAGTTCGCGAAAAGGTATCCTGTCCCACTGTTGGCACCCGTCACAGACAAGGAAATGATTATCCTATCCAGTCCTCTACACTTTTACCATAAAACATTTGGACACTTAGTGACTGCACTCATATCTATGTACCATTGCAACAGATTTGAAGGGGTGAAAAATCTAGTTGTTTCGAAAATCCGATTTTATGTATTCAATAATATACTCTCTTACATTCTACAAATAGCTTGATAAAGAATTCGAATGACACAATTACAAGTAATGTTCTCAATTATAGAGAAGCCTGACATACTGTCACTTTCTTTATGCATGGAAAAGATCAAAATAGTGATGAGACGTATATGAATGG
The DNA here is from genome assembly GCF_023055435.1 of Haliotis rufescens. Lineage (NCBI taxonomy): Eukaryota > Metazoa > Mollusca > Gastropoda > Lepetellida > Haliotidae > Haliotis > Haliotis rufescens. The sequence continues at coordinate 41,587,455 of NW_025964372.1, read as the reverse complement.
ATCACTGAAAATCAGTGATGACACCAGGTATTCCACAGAATGATTAGCATGTAATGCTCTACCAGTAGCACCCGCCACTCTCATAAATTTCATATAAAATGTAAGCTGTTTGTTGATGCCAAATGCTGCTCTCAGCAATACTCGAGTCTCGACCAAAGAATCCAGGGATCACTATCATGAACAGTGATCGGGTTACTACGCCACGCTGTCAACCAAGTCACCAAGCATGACCACCCGATCCATTAAGTAAGTGAGTAAGGAGGTGTGAAATCTCCCTGTAAAGGTTATAGTAATTATAAGGGATAGAATTGCAAATCACTTTGACAGGTAGCATGTCATATTAAATAAAATAATTACCTAATTTCCTATTTCTGGGATGACTTGATCAGGCCTGTGATGCCAAACCTTGATTGAATTTAAGCTAAGTTGTAAGAAAAATGTGTCTTTCCAGGAAATTTGATATGTACATGCGTTTAAGTACATAAGCAACAGGAAAATACAGATGACATAAGTTGAAGCTGAAGGCATATTGGTCCACGTGACATTCACCTTGAAACATTACTAGAAGGAGATGTTTGTATAGTTTGTACTATTTCTACACTAATGAACTTCACATAATACTAACATTATATCCAGGAACACTGACGTGGATGTAAAGTGCTTTTTACCCCTTGGGTCAATAACACTGTCAAAAGCGGGAGTTTAAAATTTTACTTCATGTAAAATACCTGCAATATAACTATGAAAACCACGGAAATGAAATACTATTTACGCTTCAGAGTATAAGACAGGCGTAGTCGATCGCCAAGTCATTCAAGAGACGACAAGAACGTTTACTTGTCTTGTGACTTAGCTAGTCCGAAAATCCAAAACAGTCAATCAGAGGTTCTCCGTTCCAACTGGATTTATTCACGTCACAACTCCATTCAAAAATATTAATGCAATTCAAAATAGTTATTCAATTGTCAGTTATTAAAGATCCTTTTGCGAAGGAAACATTCTGCAGAAAAATCTTCATGAAAATTTAATGTTTGAAGTTGTTGTTGGTCATTTGTACGTTCACACACACACACACACACACACACACACACACACACACACACACACACGCACGCACGCACGCACCCCCCCCCCCCCCCCCCAACACACACACACACACGAACACACACACAGAGAAAACAAAACACACACACACACAAAAACAACAACAAAACAACAACACACACACACAGCCTAAAGACGCTTCCGCCAACTAGTTGACATTGTGAAGTGAATGTACAACCAGTCGGATTTTCGGATTTATGATGTATAGCATGCATTACCTCTCAGTCTTCTTAGTTGCTACACCCTGGGAAAGATATTGCATGCATAATACTGTTGTTTTGCCCTGGTCTAATCACTTCGAAACGAGCTAACTATGCCCAAAACAGGAGAATGCGGGATCGCGTGAACGCGAGATTTGGCAAACGCGAGATTGCAACATTGGTCAAGTGTCGCGATCTCGCGTTCTCGCGCTTTTGAAAATAGTGACATATAACTGTATAGGCAATTGACATAAATTCCCGAGAACGTGACATTGTTCAAGTGTATAACATGAGGTCCGTATCCTACCTAGAACTAACTGCTTGTCTCAACCAAAGTGTTATGAACTGATTTTGACAAATAAACGAAACGCCATAGGCCATGTCGGATTGTCGAATTGTCCTGTTCACATCTTGCATGAACTCCCTGCGATATGCCCGAACTGTGTTTCGTTTCGTTTTATTGCGTAGAGCGCAACCCCCGTTTCAGACAAACCATAGTCCTAGTCTGATAGATTATTATCTGCAGTGAGAGTATGCCAGTTGCTTAACAAAATTTGGGTCATATTTTCGAATGAAATTGAAACGCTCATTCACTCCGGAAACGACAGGAGCACATCTGACAATCTAACACTAATATCACCATTATTACTGGAGAAAGTGGGGGAAGTGCAGGAAGCCTGCATACGTGTCAGTTTGCCTGTCAACTTTACCGGTTTCCCATGATAGGGGACAATTAATTGATACACCATAACTTATATTGATTGATATACTGTTCAACATCAACATATTGTGTGTTATCCCACACGAATTTACGCTTTTCGAGTAAAATAAAACCTCATCACATATATATACAAAAGAAACAAATCATATATACGAGTTTTATTGGTAATAATATGGCGTCTCTCGTCTCAATACTATGATCACTTGTGATTAAAACGTACCTCCTTTTTCTACAACTTGATCTTCATCACACGGCTATCAAACACGCTTTTACGGCCTCTGAAGTAGACAGCTTACTCCATGAGGTGTTGACATTGAGAAGATTTGATGAGCAGCCTATAACCACTGAGTAAGAATGAAAACATATCCCCCTTGTTGTGACAACTATGTACATAACTGAATGACATGTCGATTCATAGCCGAAAATCTGAAAATCCGAAAATCCGAATTCCGTGATATCGAGAAATGACAGTAATTTGTTGGTTACATACGTCTGAGATTTACAGTGTGCCGGTAAATTGTACAAGGGAGTCCCCTCCCATCAGTCATGCATGTATAAACTTGGCTGGCTACGTTGCGTTAACTGTGTCACAATATCACACGCTGCGGATTCGTAGATAGGATAATGATCATGGGGAATATTAGGTGATGCTTGTCAGGATTTCGATATCGGGTAGGTCTTCTATATTAACTGCAGTGCATGAAAAAGAGACGGCCATCACTGTGTGACACATATAAGGGTCATACTTCGTGTCATGCATGTTAAGTGTCGTTGGACACACAAGGAACTATCATATATAAAGACAGTAGTGTCTGAAATACAATGTTTGGTGACCTACGTGTAGCATGCTGATAATACAGGCATAAGGTAAGGATGTGCTGGGATCAGAGAGGGACGTCAGGGGTTGCATCATATGTTTCCAGTGCATGAATGTGTTCGAATGTGTGCACATGTACATGTGAATGCACGACTTTCTCATTATTGTTGGTGTTTGTACATATGAAAGACTCGTAAAGATGCGATTACTGTTATATATTAACGGCTATCAAAAATGTTTACAAGTATACAACCTTTGAGTTCCACACACCAAGGAATGTGTTTGAGTCTTTTGCTCTTTCCCGAGAATTGGCAGGAAAGATAACCCATCTTTCATATTAACCACCAGTGACCGGCACAGAGCGGTACAATGATTTCATTTGTGTTCAGCGTTTTCTTTTGCTTTCATTGAAGTTGAACACATTGAGCACATGCTTATGACATGCGTTTAGTCGAGATCTATTCCAATTACAGAAAGGGTTTTATTTAAAGATGACGTAATTGAAGAATTGTATTCCATGAGGTCAAGTACGTGTGTTTCCAAATGTCATTCCTTTACAATGCCAAACACCAACTGATGATAAGCTGTCATATATAGTAACAGGATATATATATCGTTTCTTCATCTCGTGTGTGATATGATATGCGACGTTGACTGTAACCTACATGTAACAAATGTAGTAGAATTATAATTCTGTATAGCTGACGATGGGTGGGTGCTTAGTTTTGGTCTGTGCAACGAAATTTATCTTTTCTGCGCGACTGAATAATAACATCAGCGAATCGAAGATTACATTTTCTGCATACTACGTTTCACACTAATTATATAAGATACCGTCAGCATGCATGATTTACTGTCATCGCTGTAGTGCAGCTCTAGCTGGAGACCACATTATTACAATTATCATCCCAGAGAGACATTAAAGTTGAGCAACTGCTAATTATCCATCCGTCCTTCGAAACAACTAGTCACTCTGCCTCATATGTACACGGGGAAGAGAGAATGAGTGATGGTGTAATGTTTACGCAGCTTTTAGCAATATTTTAGCAATATCACGGCGGTGGGCACCAGAAATGGGCTTCACACATTGAACCCATGTGAGGATTCGGACCCGGGTCTTAGGCGTGACGAGCGAACACTGTAACCACTGGACTACCCTACCGCCCCTCACGGGGAAGAATGGGCAAGTGATAACTAATTGGGTTCTTCTGTCATTAGCCATCTGAAATTCCGGAAACTGAAATTGATGTAACGAACGAACTGTTGATAGAAATGTTGTTGATCATCACATTACCTGCGTTTGAAAGATGTTTTACAAGGCGTAGGAACAAAGAAAGTCAACGATTAGAATGTATGTGAAATTATTGTCAACAAAATTCATGATACGTGGACCTTGCAGTGGATATTTGGAAGAGGTATGATAGTGTGTCCGTCTGTCCGTGTGGACGACTTGACTACAGCTGAAGAAGATCCAATCATGATTATAGTCCAATCATGGACATTTTCGTATTGCTGACACGTCTAACATCAAGTTCTGATCCATTCTATGGTCATGATTTCTAGATACTTATTTAGATTGAGACCTATTATCCTTTTTAAAAGACTATTTTTGTGACAATATTCCCATGTCTATTGTCTTCGTTGCAAGACTAACATATAAGTCATGACACCTTGAAAGGGCTGGCTTGGTTATTGACTGAACAGGCTCTCTTATCTACATGTGTAAGAGGCATACTGAACCGCAGGTTGCGTTTGTGACCACACGTCAATTATCGACACTGCTGTGATGTTATTTCTTTATTATTGTTGGTCATAGTGTGTGACAACAAACTTTAAATGCACGATAAGAGGTATAACCCCCACATAGGTCTATTATAATCTCTTTCACATACACACCATTTTGCCAAACTCCGCCTTTATATCAGTTTTGAAATCCGAAATTCCTAAATCTTTGGTTGAAGCTATTGCGAGAGAGCGTGAGACGTTGTGTCCCCTCTCGTGCCTGGGCGTCCCGCTGTGCTCACATATAGCTTAGAGGTTTTGATTTAGTCATACCAGTTGGAACACACAGAGTGGTGTACGTCAGTGTCATATATGTATAAGCAGCATGGGGAACATTGCCTCGTGCTTCTCTGGACTTCAGTGGCAGGTACGTCTTGATAACGCCCTTTTTGATATGTTCATTAAGGTGCAATAATGGTAGTAATATATGTACACATCATTTAACACTACA